>NC_084527.1:29093197-29460697 GCF_024500275.1 Phycodurus eques
TTCTTCCCTCACTCGTGAACAAGACCCCAAGATACTTGAACCCCTCCACTTGGGGCAGGATCTCATCCCCGACCTGGAGAGGGCACGCCACCCTATTACGACTGAGGACCATGGGCTCATATTTGGAGGTGCTGATTCTCATCCCAGCCGCTTCACACTCAGCTGCGAACTGCTCCAGTGAGAGTTGGAGGTCACGGCTTGATGAAGCCAACAGAACCACATCATCTGCAAAAAGCAGAGATGCAATACTGAGGCCACCAAACCGGACCCCCTCTACGCCTTGGCTGCGCCTTCAAATTCTGTCCATAAAAGTTATGAACAGAATTGGTGACAAAGGGCAGGCTTGGCGGAGTCCAACCCTCACCAGAAACGAGTCCGACTTACTGCCGGATATGCGGACCAAACTCTGACTCCGGTAGTACAGGGAACGAACAGCCCGTATCATGGGGTTTGGTACCCCATACTCCCGAAGCACCCCCCACAGGACCCCCACGGTCGAATACCTTCTCCAAGTCCACAAATCACATGTAGACTGGTGGGGCGAACTCCCATGTACCCTCGAGGACCCTGCCTGCCAGCTAGTCCACTGTTCCATGGCCAGGACGAAAACCACACCGCTCCTCCTGAATCTGAGATTCAGCTTCCCGACGGACCCTCCCCTCCAGCACCCCTGAATAGACATTACCAGGGAGGCTGAAGAGTGTGATCCCCCTGTAGTTGGAACACATCCTCCGGTCCCCCTTCTTAAAAAGGGGACCACCACTCCAGGCTGCCAATCCAGAGGCACCGTCCCCGATGTCCACGCGATGTTGCAGAGGCGTGTCAACCAGGACAGCCCCACAACATCCAGAGCCTTGAGGAACTCCGTGTGAATCTCATCCACCCCCGGGGCCTGCGACCTAGGGTGTCCTGGTGCCAAGTGCACGTGTGGATACCCTTATGCTTGAACATGGTGTTTGTTATGGACAATCCGTGATGAGCACAGAATACGATGTGGGAGGAACACCCCCCCCCCCCCCCCCGATCAGAACCTGAGCGGTGTTCTGTTATTGGCTCTGACATGTGCATCAGTGTGATCGGTGTACCAGAAAATCGTGCACTGACAGTTTTCTGGTTTCTTTGGAAAGCAAACTGCGATGAAAATGTGTCAATACTTTTCACGCACTAATTTTTTGTAAGTAATCATAATTAACACGTTGAAGTCACACCACTAATTATTACATTTATATTGAATGAAAAGGCATTCTATTATACAACCAGTTGGATATAAAACACAATTATATACAACCCCAATTCCAATGAAGTTGGGACGTTGTGTTAAAAAATAAAAAGAGAATACAATGATTTGCAAATCATGTTCAACCTATATTTAATTGAATACACTACAAAGACAAGATATTTCATGTTCAAACTGATAAACTTTGTTTTTATCAAATAATCATTAACTTAGAATTTTATTACTACATTATTACAACTTTGGAATTAGGGGACCATCTGACATAAAACAGCATTTTAACTACCGGAATTTCTCGTGTATAATGCGCACCCATGTATAAGACGCACCCCCAAAATTGACCTCAAAATTCTGGAAAATCCTTCTCCCCATGTATAATACATGTTGCTTCTACCCATATGATCAAAACAAAGTATTATCTGGATTTTGTTCGTTTTTTTTCAAATAATTATTCTGAAGTTAAGCACTTTATTTGAACACGTAATACTTTTTTTAATTCACTTGCTCTTAGTTCGAAATTCAAAGCCCCATTTTTATTTAGTAAATGAGTAAACAGTTGTGCTCATGTTTGATTACCCAGGCATAATTTGTAAGATGGGTACAATTATTTGAAGAAAACACGAAGGACCAGGTGAAACCCATTGAATTGTATTTTAATGGGATTCAAATTAAACTGTCAATCATTTCAGAAAAACATTATCAAACAAAACATAACCATGAAGAAATTGATTGTTGTTGTTCAGTCATCAGTCGTATTTATTTAAAAAAAAAAAAAAAAAAAATCACAAATTCTGCCAGGGTATGTAAACTTATGAGCACAACTGTACATATATGCAGTCATACGTACATACCCCTGTCATATTGGAATGAAAGTATAGGCTACACCTTTTTCATAACCACTAGGTCCCGTTGGTATGTTAGAATGAAAGTGTACAGCTTTTTCATAACCACTAGATTGTGGCATATGTTTATAAAATGGGAAAGTTTTTTTCATTTCCCCCTACTACACTTATGTATAATGCGCACCATTGACTTTTGACATTTTTTGAGGGGGGGAAATAATGCGCATTATACACGAGAAATTACGGTATGCAACGGCTCTAGGCACACTGGGACATCCTCTGATTGCAAGCCGCCATGACGACGTCAACTATGACTTCTTAAAACATCTGATCTGATATCTCGCTATCAGAGGATTTCCCAGCGTCTGGCGAAGTTGTATAGTCATTAAAATGCTCTTTTTAGTCAGTTAAGTCTCCTAATACCATATATAGATGTAATAATGTGAATGTTAATAGAGCTTGTGTGTTTATCCCCTCTCTGCAGCTTTTGTTGTTTTTTTTTTTATATATCATACTTGGAAATCAGTCGCCTTTCGGCAAACTTCGTCATTTTGAACTCAAAATAATTTACATGAATCGAAAAGATCCGATTAGTTTTTCCTGGGGGGGTCGCTGTCGTTATAGGCTGTTTCGTACTCCTTGAACTCTGGCAGCTAGATCCATCCCACACATCCATACACAGATGTAATTGTGAATATTACTCCGCCGCTTCTTCTGTTACGAAGAAGATGAATCTTCATCTTTATTGTCATGAACATGCATGCTTGCACACAAAATTTGTTCTCTGCATTTTACCCATCACAGTGAACACACACTTGTTAGTGGAACACACTGGAGTAGAGGGTAATTTAAGCGCCCGGGGATCATTTTGGGGTATCAGTGTCTTGCTCAAGGACAGCACAGCCGTTGGTCCAGGAGATGTTGGTGGATGGTTCGGTTGTGGTCTTGAACCTAGGACCCATGGTGGCAGGCGATGATCTTAACCATTGGGCCACGGCTAAGAAGTAACTGTACTTTTACTCCGTTACAATAATCTAAATGTCGCTACTTTTATTTATCAATTATTAACTGTGTATTCAATTAAATATAGGTTGAACGTGATTTGCAAATAATTGTATTCTGTTTTATTTATGTTTAACACAACGTCCCAACTTCATTGGAATTGGGGTTGTACATCAACATGTACTTGAGCGGTGTAAATGTTTTTCTGCGCGAAGAAAATGTGTTTATATTTCCTTTTTGTCCTATTCAGTCTTCCAGATTTCTTAATTTATGTTAAAATAAATTTCCCCTCCACCTTTTTCATGCCTTTGGTGTTTTGCATGTCTGTTTTAATATAATCTTAGCACCATGAGTGAATGTGTCATCCGGGCACATGACCTCTCGCTTTCAGTACGTTGTGCAAGCCGGCTGATGTGCCAGGTGGAGGTGGAAAATACTTACATAAAGCTGCAGTGTGAAAACTAAATACTAGGGTGCACCACAAATTTAAATACATTGTTAAAGAACAATTAAGCCTTAGTATTAACACTTTCGCAACAGTATTGATTAGAAGAACAAATTAAAAGAGGATCATCTCTCTAACGTTTATTGCATAGAACTATATCAATGGATAGGAAGTCATGGGTTTCCACTATACATAGGAATAAGGGTTTTCCTGATTTTTGGAGTAAATTTTGGCAGTACACATTATACTCGAGAAATTACTATAAGTAGGCAGTCCCTGCTCCAGCTTTCCATCAGTTTGGGGTCCTTGGCCTGGAAATCGTTGAAGACCCCTGATATAAACCATTAAATAAATATCTGTTTTTGCTATCGGTTTGACAAGCAACAAGTTATCAGTTGCAGAAAAAAGGTATCCTGCATTCCGAGTTTTTGTTTGTCACTTCTGGCACACGAGCAGTCATATCATTAAGCCCGAGAGCAATTTGTCCATTCTGCTTGCTGTTTTTTAACAAGCAAAACCTTTAATATGGAGGTTTAACACCGAAATAGCTTTTGTATACATCCCAATGCTTTCACATAATAACACACATTACCTTACAAAACCTATTCGATTGTGAAAGACATTTTAAATTTTAAAATATTTTTAATGAAGGTTATGGAAAATACTGCGTTGGGCAATTAAATCAACCCCCAGTGCTGTTGAATCAAAATTAAATTTTTGTGTGTATTTTTCTTCATCAGTGAGCCACTCAACAAGGCTGGATCAAAAGGAACTCCAATAACGATTGGTTCCAATCATATTCCAATTCAATGCAAGAACAAAGCCGTTTATCAGTACCATGTGACATTTACGTAAGTAACACTGATTCCTGACTTTTCTTTCTTCAGCAGACCATCAACAAAAAAATCCTATAGTAAATGTGTGCGTGTTTATCATCCTACAATGATGTCCTATGACCAT
Source organism: Phycodurus eques (assembly GCF_024500275.1). Lineage (NCBI taxonomy): Eukaryota > Metazoa > Chordata > Actinopteri > Syngnathiformes > Syngnathidae > Phycodurus > Phycodurus eques. The sequence goes on from NC_084527.1 coordinate 29,097,681, forward strand.
TTAAGTCCATTCAAGGGTGACTGATCTTTATTCTTTGTTTACAGTATTCTGTCAAAACTACGTATCTCTGATACATGTACAGTAGGAGTAACAAACCGCTTGATTGTGTCTGTACTTTTCTAGTACTAAATCTGTCCAATATGTGGTATGTTTATATGTAATACTTTTGGTGCGACCTATTTTTCCTTGGTCCTATAAAAGGGAATGACATCAGACAGCACAAATGTGTTTGCATGTGTCAGAGAAAATATTTGGAAAATTTGTATGTCCATTGTTTTTCAGACCAAATGTTGAATCCATGTCAATGCGTTTTGCGATGATGAAAGATCACCGCTCGACCACAGGAGAAGTTATGGCTTTTGATGGTTCAATACTCTACCTTCCCCTCCAAGTGAAGGATGTAGGTATCACAAAGAATTTAGGAGGACATGCACGCAAAGCAGCTCAGCAAAGGAAATTTATTTATATAGCGTATTTCACACACAAGGTAACCCAATGTGCTTTACATTAATTAAAAGAATTTAAAAACAAAGAGAAAAATAGCTTATAAACATTCAAAACAAAGCGGGGGGAGGGTGGAAAGTACAATTAAACCAGCGTGCAGTGCAAGAAATATTTAAAAGTGGAAATGCTCTAAAACAGCATGAGGGAAAAAAATAAGTTTTTAACCTGGACTTAAAAACATTCACACTTGGGGCTGATGTCCCTTCTGTTGGCAACTTCATCCATTTGTGTGCAGCTAAATGCTGCTTCACCATGTTTGCCTTGAACACTCTGTGCTCCACTAGTTGACCTGAGTCAGTCGATCTCAGAGCCCTACTGGTTTTATATTCCATAAGCATTTATTTTATGTAATCAGGACCTAAACCATTTAGTGATTTATAGACCAAAATCATAACTTTATAATCTATTCTAAAGCTGACTGGAAGCTAGTGTAAAGACTTTAGAATTGGAGTAATATGATCTAACCTCTTTGTTCTGGTCAAAGCCTGAGCTGCAGCATTCTGAATGAGCTTCAGCTGTTTAATGCTCTTTTTGGGCAGTCCAGTCAGAAGACCATTAAAATAGAATATCTACTTGAGATAAAAGCATGGATGAGCTTCTCCTGGTCTGCTTGGCACATGCAAGCATTCACTCTGGATACGTTCTTCAGATGGTAGATGGCACTTTTAGTAATTGATTTGATATGACTGTTGAAAATCAGGTCGGAATCGATCAGAACAGCAAGTTTTTGGACTTGGTCTTTGGTTTTTAAAGAGAGTGACTCCAGGTATTTACTAACAGCAATTCTCTTTTCTTTATTGCCAAAAACAATTAGTTATTTTTTAAACAAAACAGTTTTGATGTGGTTTAATTGAAGAACATTTTGGCTTATCCAGTTTTTTGTCCGTTTTAGACGGTGACACAACACCTCAATTGAGGTATAGTCTTCTGTAGACACTGCTAGATACTGGGTAACTGTGTGTCATCTGCATAGCTATGATAGTCAAAATTAAAGTTCTGAAGAATTTGACCCAAGGGCAGTGTATACAGGAGGGGTCCAAGAACTGACCCTTGGGGGACCCCATTGGTCATTGCCATTCGATGAGATTGAACACTTCCAATGGTTACAAAATAACTCATTTCCTCCCGGTAGGACTTGGAACATTTAAGGACTGTTCCATTTAGTCCTACCCACGTTTCCAACCTGTTCAGCAGTATACAGTGGGTACAGAAAGTACGTATTCAGACCTGAAAATTTTCACTCTGTTATATTGCAGTGCACACAGCACCCCATATTGACAGAAAAAAACTGAATTGTTGAAATCTTCGCAGATTTATTAAAAAAGAAAAATATTTAACTTATTTTAATTTATCATATTTAACTCTGGTGCTGTCCATTTCTTCTGGTTATCCTTGAGATGGTTCTACACCTTCATTGGAGTCCAGCTGTGTTTGATTATACTGGTTGGAATTGATTAGGAAAGCCACAATGCATGTCAGAGCAAATGAGAATCATGAGGACAAAGGAACTGCCTGAAGAGCTCAGAGACAGAATTGTGGCAAGGCACAGATCTAGCCAAGGTTACAAAAAATATTCTGCTGCACCTAAGGTTCCTAAGAGCACAGTGGCCTCCATAATCCTTAAATGGAAGACGTTTGGGATGACCACAACCCTTCCAAGAGCTGTCTACCCAGCCAAACTGAGCCATCAGGGGAGAAGAACCTTGGTGAGAGAGGTAAAGAAGAATAGCAAGATCTCTGTGGCTGAGATCCAGAGATGCAGCCGGGGGATGGGAGAAAGTCAACCATCACTGCATCCCTCCACCAGTCTGGGCTTTATGGCAGAGTGGCCTGACGGAAGCCTCACCTCAGTGCAAGACACATGCAAGCCTGCATGTCGATCCACCTCGCGAATGTACGCTCCCTACCCAACAAAATGGACGAGCTTCATCTTCTGTTAAAGACAAGTAAAGACTTCGGACGTTCCGCGGCCATGTGCTTCACGGAGACCTGGCTTTGCGACGCTGTACCCGATGGCGCCGTCATGCTTCCCGACTTCAACATTCATCGAGCGGACCGCGACATGGAATCATCTCCATATCAACGAAAAATGGTGTACGGACGTCACGGTGCTCAGCACACACTGCAGCTCGCATTTGGAGTCGCTATTCTTAAACTGTAAACCATTCTACTCGCCACGTGAGTTTGCATCGTTTACACTGGCTGGAGTCTATATTACGCCTCAAGCTAACCCGAACGCCGCATTGCTAACGCTCGCCGAACAAGTCAACGAAATTGAAAAAAAACACCCGGACTCACCCCTCATTATTCTCGGGGACTTTAACAAAGCTAAACTCAACCACAAACTCCCTAAATACAAGCAGCACATCGACTGTCCTACCAGGGAAAATAATACTTTAGACCACTGCTACACTACGGTAAAAAACGCATACCGTGCTATACCTCGTGCAGCCCTGGGCTCGTCTGATCACTGCTTAATTCACTTAATACCGACGTACAGGCAAGAACTTAAATGTGCGAAGCCTACAGTGAAAACAGTCAAAAATGGACCAATGAAGCCAAGATGGAACTTCAAAGCTGTTTAGACTGCACAGACTGGAGTGTCTTTGAAAATTCACCTGGCAGCCTGGATGAATATACGGACACTGTCACATCCTATATCAGTTTCTGTGAAGAGGTTTGTGTACCAACAAAATCATTTCGCACATTCAACAACAACAAGCCGTGGTTCACTGCTAAACTTAAGCAGCTCCGCCAAGCTAAGGAGGACGTATATCAGAGCGGGGACAGGGCCCTGTATAATCGAGCTAGAAACCAGCTTACTAAACAAATTAACATTGCAAAGAGGATCTATGCAGCAAAGTTGGAAAAACAGTTTAGCACAAATGACTCTAAATCAGTCTGGCATGCATTCCAATCGCTGACTAATTACAAGCGACGATCCCCCCAAGCTGAGAACAATAGCACACTAGCCAACGACTTGAATACCTTCTACTGCAGATTTGAAAAGGACAGTTTCACACCACACACCCACCCGGCCGCACCCGCGACCACAACCACACCTCTGACTTCTGCGTTAACCATCCATGAACAGGATGTGAGACGCATCTTCAAACAACAGAAGATTAACAAAGCGGCAGGCCCGGACCATGTGTCCCCATCCTGCCTCAAAGTCTGCGCGGACCAGCTCGCTCCAGTCTTCACTCAGATCTTCAACAGATCTTTGGAAATGTGCGAAGTTCCATCCTGTTTCAAACGCTCCACCATCATTCCAGTCCCCAAGAAACCTGCAATCTCTGGTCTGAATGACTACAGGCCTGTCGCTTTGACATCTGTGGTCATGAAGTCCTTTGAACGTCTCGTGCTGGACCACCTCAAGAGTGTCACAGGTCCCCTGCTGGACCCTCTGCAGTTTGCCTACCAAGCAAACAGGTCTGCGGATGATGCAGTCAACATGGGACTGCACTTCATCCTAGAACACCTCGACAGTGCGGCTGACACAACCTGGAGCTGAACACGCTCAAGACTGTAGAGATGATCGTGGACTTCAGGAGGCATCCTTCGCCACAGCTGCCCCTCACGTTGTCCAGCTGCCTTGTGTCAACCGTCGAGACCTTCAAGTTCCTGGGAATTACAATCTCTCAGGACCTGAAGTGGGCGACCAACATCAACTCCGTCCTCAAAAAGGCCCAGCAGAGGATGTACTTCCTGCGGCTTCTGAGAAAGCACGGCCTCCCACCGGAGCTGCTGAGACAGTTCTACATAGCGGTCATCGAATCGGTCCTGTGTTCTTCCATCACAGTCTGGTTTGGTGCTGCTACAAAAAAGGACAAACTCCGACTGCAACGGACAATCAAAACTGCTGAAAGGATTGTCGGTACCCCCCTACCCACCATTGAGGACTTGCACGCTGCCAGAACTAAGACAAGGACGTGCAAAATCCTCTCGGACCCTCCGCACCCCAGTCACCAGCTCTTCCAGCTCCTTCCCTCAGGTAGGCGCTACCGATCAATGCAAACTAGAACTAGTAGACATTCCAACAGTTTCTTCCCTCTTGCGATCAACTTCTTAAACACCTAATCTATAATTCCATTACAATAAGATGGCAATTTTTTGACTTGAGTTCGTTGTCACATTTCTGTGGAGCCAATTATGTATTACTCGTGCACTCACTGTAGTTGTCTCGCCATGCTGCACTATTTGCATATACTGGCCACTCATGCCAGAGTAGCATCTGCTCCATTTGCACACTGATTGAAGAGTATATGTAACATTTGCACAACCAACATTGTCCCAGATGATCGCACTACTCGTCACTTTAAACCGCATACACTCCTTGAAGTCTCAGTGCCCTTTGCACAATGGTCATTGCACCGGACTATTGCAATATTAGTCATTCGAACTGCTCTAAGTGCTAGAGGACTCTGCATCTTTTTGCACAATTGTTTTTTGTCAATGTCTTTATGTCTCCAATGTGTTCTGTAAATTGACTGTCTGTTGTACTAGAGCGGCTCCAACTACCGGAGACAAATTCCTTGTGTGTTTTGGACATACTTGGCAAATAAAGATGATTCTGATTCTGATGGAGTTTGCTTAAAAAAAAAAAAAACACCTGAAGGATTCCAAGATGATGAGAAATAAGATTATCTGGTCTGATGAGACCAAGATAGAACATCATTCCCAAAAAGACTCATGGCTGTATTAGCTCAAAAGGGTGCTTCTCGTAAATACCGAGCTCAGGGTCTGAATACTTGGTTGTGGCTGTGTGATATTTATTTTTCTTTCTTAATAAATCAGCCAAAATTTTAACAATTCTGTTTTTTTCTGTCAATATGGGGGGCTGTGTGAACATTGCGGGGGAAAATGAACTTAAATGATTTTAGCAAATGGCTGCAATATAACAGAGTGAAAAATCTAAGGGGGTCTGAATACTTTCTGTACCCACTGTATTATGATCTACTGTATCAAAAGCCGCACTGAGGTCCAACAAGACCAGAATTGACACCTTTCCCGAGTCAGTATTCAACCTTATATAATTTAGCACTTTGATAAAATCAGATTCTGTACTGTGATGGGTTGAAATTTGTCGAAAATTCCATTTAAGTTCAAGAAATTGCTGAGTTGATTAAAAATAACTTTCTCAACAATCTTTGCTATGAAAGGGAGATTTGAGGTGAGTCTATAGTTTCCTAACATGGAAGCATCCAGTGTTCCATTTTTTAAGAGGCTTAATGGCAGCTACTTTAAGAGCTTTAGGAAACTCGCCTGACTGAAGTGAGTAATTGATTATTTGCTGCAAATCAGCTAGGACAGACTTCGCAATAGCTTTGAAAATATCAGATGGTATTCAGTCAAGACAGCTCGTTGATGGTTTCAGCTGCTGAACCGTTTCCTGTACAGTTTTTTTTTTTTGGTCAACTATCAAATTCTGACATGGTAATGGAGTTTTTTGAGGGTTGCTTCAGATGTAGTATCATTTTGCTGATATTTAACCTGATGGATTGTAAAAAAAAATTTTCACTAAAATAAGCCAAATTCATTGCATTTATCAGATGTTAGGAGTTCTGGAGCTATCTGTTATTGGGGGGTGTAGTCAACCACAGCAAACAGTGCGAGTATTGTTGAAGTTGTTACTGATGATTTCAGAAAAGTGTTGCTGTCTAGCCCTGACTAACTCTTGGTTAAAATTACAAAGACTTTGTTTGTCGAGGTCATAGTCAAGTTGGAGTTTAGTTTCTCTCCACTTACGTTCTGCTTTCCTACACTTTGATATAGAGATTTTTACCATCATAGTGCTCCTCCAAGGTGTTCTTGGTCGCCTCAAGATTGTCTTAGTTTTAATAGGAATGACGGCATTCATAACATTTGAGATTTTCCAGGTGAAATTATCCAAAAGTTCATCAACTCTCTCAGCGTTCACTGTTTGTGACACAGCTATGGTTTCCATAAACTTAGTGGCGGTACTCTCATTTATGTACCTTTTCTTAATAGACATAGATGTTGTCTGAACTTTTGGAAGAATCTGTAATTCAAAAAATACACAAAAAAGGTGAGAAAAAGCCATATCCTCAATGTGAATTGATAGAATTTCAACATCCTTAGAGATGACCAGGTCTAAGATGTGACCTTGAGTTTGGGTTGGACCGTAATGTTGAGAGAGGTAAAATATGTCTTGTAGAGCAGAGAGTTCTTTAGATTTTTTTCCCATGTTATTTTCAACATGAATGTTAGTCTCCCATTAGGACAAAATAGTTGTAGTCAGTACAAATAACTGACAGCAATTTTGAAAAGTCCTCCATAAATTTTCTGTTGTATCATGGACGTCTATAAATTATTAAAACAATAACCTTTGGGTCACCTTTAACTAAAAAAGACATTCAAAAGAGCTAAAATCACCCAGTGTAATTTCTTTACACTGAAATAATGACTTAAAAATAACAGCAATACCACCGCCTTTTTTCCCTATTTGACACTTGTTCTTAAAATTTGCTGTTGCTGCCTCATTTAAAATGGTATTACAGCTACTTTCTGTTACTTTCTGTTATTTAGTAATCATTCAGGGTATCTAACTCATTCAGTGCCAGCCCTCCCAGTTAACATGGATATTTGACTTCTAAAGCAGTCAGAATGAATTCCACTTACAAAGTTTCAACAATTAGTGTCCTCAGTTCCCAAACGTTTATTGAATGTTGTTAAAAGAAAAGGTGATGTAACACAGTGGTAAACATGACCCTGTCTCAGCGTTTTTGGAATGTGTTGCATCCATAAAATGCTAAGTTAATGATTATTTGCCAAAAACAAAGTTTATCAATTTGAACATTAAATATCTTGTGTTTGTAGTATTCAATTAAATATAGGTTGAACATGATTTTCAAATCATTGTATTCTGTTTTTATTTGTTTAACACAACGTCCCAACTTCATTGGAATTTGGGTTGTATATCAACATGTACTTGAGCATCTATCCATCCATTTTCTACCGCTTATCCGGGTCGGGTCGTGGGGGCAGTAGCTTTAGCAGGGACGCCCAGACTTCCCTCTCCCAAGCCACTTCATCCAGCTCATCCGGGCGTTCTCAGGCCAGCCGAAGGACGTAGTCTCTCCAGTGTGTCCTGGGCCTCACCAGGGAGGCATCCGAATCAGATGCCCCAGCCACCTCATCTGGCTCCTCTCGATGTGGAGGAGCAGCGGCTCTACTCTGAGATCCTACCAGATGACCGAGCTTCTCACCCTATCTCTAAGGGAGAGCCCGGACACCCTGCGGAGTAAACTCATTTCGGCCGCTTGTATCCGGGATCTTGTTCTTTCGGTCACGACCCACAGCTCGTGACCATAGGTGAGGGTAGGAACCTAGATCGACCGGTAAATTGAGAGCTTCGCCTTTCGGCTTAGCTCCTTCTTTACCACAACGGACCGATACAAAGTCCGCATCACTGCAGACGCTGCACCGATCCGCCTGTCGATCTCCCGTTCCATTCTTCACTCACTCGTGAACAAGACCCCAAGATACTTGAACTCCTCCACTTGGGGCAGGATCTCATCCCCGACCTGGAGAGGGCATGCAACCCTTTTCCGACTGAGGACCAGGGTCTTATATTTGGAGGTGCTGATTCTCATCCCAGCCGCTTCACACTCTGCTGCGAACTGCTCCAGTGAGAGTTGGAGGTCACGGCTTGATGATGCCAACAGAACCACATCATCTGCAAAAAGCACATGTACTTGAGCAGTGTAAATACATGTTTTTCTGCGTGAAGAAAATGTATTTTGCCTTATTGTACTCTACTGTCTTCCAGATTGCTTAATTTATAGTAAAATAAAAAAAAACTCTGCGGGGGCCCGGGGGATCCCCCCCACACTCCTCCTACAATGTTAGTTTTTTTTTTGTCACCTTTTTCATGCTTTTGTCAGTTAATTCTCTGAGCATTTTTTTACATACAGAGCTTCAAGTGAGGTCTTTTTCAAACTATTTAAGAAGTCTAATGATGGCTGTAAAATAATATTCTTGTCTCCCCCATGCATCAACACCCCAGTTGTTTCCGTGTCTATTAAGTCAAACAGCTTCTTAACCAATTGTTTTTCATGTCCTGGTGACCTATAAATATTCAGCAGCCTTTCTTCTTTGTGGTCAATAAAACCTTTTACCAAAACGTAACATCCTTCCTTGTCAGTAATTTGGGTGGAGAATTGAAATTAACCTTAGTTGAAATAAAAATTTCCACTCCCCTTGAATTAATTGTTTTGGAAGAATATGTATGGGTGAAACAGTGGATGAGTGGTTTAGCACATCTGCCTCACAGTTCTGAGGACCTGGGTCCAAACCCAGTCTGCATGTTCTCCACGTTCTCCACATGCCTGTGGGTTTTCACCGGATACTCCGGTTTCCTCCCACATTCCAAAAACATGCATGGTAGGTTAATTGAAAACTCTTATACAGTTTCTGTCTATTCATTTCTCCTCCTCCCAAAAAAAACAACAACACAGATCATCAGAATTCACCAAAACTAGATGGCTGAAGCAAACAAAAATGCATGGGTCTTAACAATAAAAAACAAAAAGAACAATTATGCACATACCACAACCAAAGGTAGCCTCCATTTCTGAGCTGGAATATTATACACAGAGTTGAGAAGGGAGCCCCATGAACTCAAATGGGCCCCTCACAGCGCAAACCTAAATGACTGAGTCATTCCAACTGATACAGCGCAAAAAGAAGGCTGTGAAAAGCAGAGTTTCCCAGCAAATGGGTCAAGATGACTAAATTAAAAGGAAAGCCAGTTTTTCCTTGTTTCTAACATGTTTCACCGGCAGTTATGGAGAAGAGGTTCCAGGTCAGGCAGCGTTCCAGTGCCTGAAATCCTTCGATCTTTCCTGGATATTTTTCAGCCTCATCTCCTTATTACGACACGATGCTCCTGCATTGTGCCATGCTGGCTGTGTCATCCTCTTCCTGCTCATCTTTGTCATAGGGGTCTGCAGTCCCGCATCAATCACTCTGTCTTTCAGATCAGCGGATTTTTCCTGTACGTCTCCGAAAATAACAGGGCCTGTGCTAAGGTGAACACGGATTTGTGCCGCGTGAAGTGTCTGGAAGCAGATGTCCTTTTCTTTCAGAGCTTTTTGAATGGGTGTACATACTTTTTGCTTTGCTAGCGTGTCGCTCGTATAATCCTGTTCAAAGTCTTCCAGTCTTCCGTTGTAGCGAACATACTTGTTCCATGCGGAGCGAAGCACGAGCTATTTAAACTCCAGGAAACAAAGTACCACTTATCTTGGGCTGCAGCCTTGGGGGTGCTTGGGACCCAAGCAAGCGGTGTTATTGTTGTATTCCAAGGGGAGTATCGGAGAGAGCCAGCTCAGATTTTTATAAATCATTCAATTAATTCCATTATGTTATCCTCTGGCGTCACGGTGTCCGACTGGTTAGAGCGTCTGCCTCACAGTTCTGAGGACCGGAGTGTACCCCGCCTCCTGCCCGATGATAGCGGGGATAGGCTGCAGCCCTAGTGAGGAGAAGCGGCTCAGAAAATGGATGGATGGATGGCATTGTTACTTCTCTCGCCTTGCCGCACCCGAGCTGAAATAGTTGTGAACCCTCCTCGTAGTCGGAACTTCACAATTTGGGGATTTTTCATATCGTTAAACTGTAACTTTGTGGCATTGTGTTAAAGTAACATTTGGTTAATGCACAGGAGGTGGTTCTCAAAAGTTTGAGAAGAACAGACAATGAAGAAATCAAAATCCAAATACAGATGACAAAGATGTTTCCACCCACCTGTGATCTATGCATTCCACTCTACAATGTTGTGCTCAGGAGGTATGTTTTTAAATTTGTTTTTGTTTCCAAATACATTCAAGTGTTTCATGTTTCTTTTTCTTTTTTTTCAAGGATCATGAAAATACTTGGATTAAAGTTGGTAGGGAGAAATCATTATGATCCTGAAGGTGCAATAGTTCTTGGCAAACATCGGTAAGTCGTACATTGATCTGTTGCCATAGGGCAGTCCTGTTGAAAACTGGTCAACAAATTGCATGTTAATGTTTTGTAGACTGCAGGTGTGGCCAGGCTATTCAACATGTATCAAACATACAGATGGGGGTCTGTACCTGTGTGTCGATGTGTCTCACAAAGTCTTGCGGAATGACTCTGTGCTGGATGTCATGTGAGTTAATGCAGAGTCAGTAATACAAAACAAATTTACAAATAATTTGAAAGGTAAATTAAAATATTTTTGACGAAATGAAAAAGGCACAATACCTGTGAGAGTAGTACATTTTTAAAAAACAGTACAGACATTTATGCTGAAAAGCTTTTGAGATTTGATGACACATTAAATTACAGTATCATAGCCCAAACTTTTATTATGACAATGGTTGCTTGAGACCCTCAAAGTCTAATGCAATCTGAAATGTGTAGAGTTTTAAGCTTACCTTTTATGAACATTTAAATCACTTCTGCATTTTCATTTTTGGCTTAACTCCAATAGCCTTTTGAAAGGGTAAGCAAATGAAAATAGAGAACAGTTAGATCACAGCGTTGTCCCATCTTGGCCGACATTAAATAAAGGTATTTTACTTGAATTCTCTATTGTTACTTTTAAATTGTCATTTTGAGAGTCTACTGTATTTTAAGAATGGCACAATGTTTGTAAATTCCCAAGCAAATGACAGAAAAATTGGGCATGCAAATTAAAACTAACGTTTGAAATGTTTCCTTCTGCCAGGAACATCCTGTATCAGCAAAGCAAAGAAAGATTTAGAGATGAATGTACCAAAGAATTTATTGGTGGCATCATTATCACCCGCTATAACAACCGGACTTACCGCATCGATGCCATTGAGTGGGACAAATCACCCAAAGACACCTTCACTCTGATAGATGGCACAAAAACCACTTTTGTGGACTACTACAGGTGCGATAACTGGCTTTGAGATTATCAGAATTGAACAGGGAAGTAAGACACGAAAAAAAATAAGATTTAAATTGAATATACAGTGGAACGAAGTTTTAACGGACCCCAATTTAACGGATATCGGAAGTAACGGACTGGCACTGTGAGCTAATTTACATGTGCCAGGATGCATGCAAATCATATGTAATTTAGCCCTGTGCTTGTGTGCTGAACTCGCTGTGCTCTTGAAAACGGCCAACTCGTGTTCAAATTGCAGCTGGAGGAGGTACGTTTGGATAAACAAACTTTTCAAACATTTTTTAAGATTTTGATTTTCAATTTTGCCCTGTATCGTGTGTTTTAGGCCACAAAAAAAGCGCTATGGTGCTGTATTGCTTAGGGGTGGGAATCGAACACTGGGTTCAGTTGAGTGATTCCATTAGAATTTTACACTTCTAACTAAGGCTGCACAATATTGGAAATAAATGACATGCAATTTTTTTAAAAACCTGTGAGATTTATTGCAATATGAAATAATACAGGATCAGTGTTTGGGAAAGTTTATTTTCTTCGCTAACTAGTTCAAGTTCAGTTCACCACTCCAAAAATGGACTAGTTAAGTTCTGAAGTTCAAAATTTTGACTAAGTTCACTGCTCCAAAAATTATTTTTGTTTTTGTTTTTGAGGAATTAACACAAAAATGGTAGTCCTTAATGTGCAAACAAAAAGCAACACAGTATGACAGGAACAATGGTGAAATGACATGGATATATTTGCATTCCGAGCAGCTCTGTTTGACTATATTAATTAAATATTTTATCTTATCTACTCTTGTTTTACAAAACAAAATGAATTAAATATTACAGTGTTTTAACAAGGGATGTCCTGATCCAACTTTTTCATTTCGGATCCGATACTTGTATTGCAGTCTTGAATTTTGGCTGATACTGAGACCGTTTCATTCAGATATCAGCAAAAATCATACATACTTAGTGGCGCAAAAAAGTATTTAGTCAGGCACCAATTGTGCAAGCTCTCCCACTTAAAAAGATGAGAGAGGCCTGTAATTTTCATCATAGGTATATCGCACATATGAGAGACAAAATGAGGGAAAAAAATACAGAAAATCACAGTCTGATTTTGAAAGAATTTATTAGCAAATTATGGTGGAAAATAAGTATTTGGTCAATAAAAAAAAGTTCATCTCAATACTTTGGTATATACAGTTTGCTGGCAATGACAGAGGTCAAACATTTGCTGATGGAAAGAGGTTTTCACTCAAAATCTCACGATAGATGGCACCATTCATTCTTTCCTTTACACGGATCATCGTCCTGGTCCCTTTGCAGAAAAACAGCCCCAAAGCATGATGTTTCCACCCCCATGCTTCATAGTAGGTATGGTGTTCTTTGGATGCACCTTAACATTCTTTCTCCTCCAAACACGACAAGTTGAGTTTTTACCAAAAAGTTATATTTTGGTTTCATCTGACCATATGAAATTCTTCCAATCCTCTTCTGGATCATCCAAATCTTCTCTAGCAAACTTCAGACGGGCCTGGACATGTACTGATTTAAGCAGGGGAACGCTGTAGGATTTGAGTCCCTGGCGTCGTAGTGTGTTACTGATATCAGGTAGCCTTTGTTACTTTGGTCCCAGCTCTCTGCATGTCATTCACTCTGTCCCCCCGTGTGGTTCTGGGATTTTTGCTCACCGTTCTTGTGATCATTTTGACCCCACGGGGTGAGATCTTGCGTGGAGCCCCAGATTGAGGGAGGTTATCAGTGGTCTTGTATGTCTTCGATTTTCTAATAATTGCTCCTACAGTTGATTTCTTCACACCAAGCTGCTTATCCATTGCAGATTCAGTCTTCCCAGCATGGTGCAGGTCTACAATTTTGTTTCTGGTGTCCTTTGACAGCTCTTTGGTCTTGGCCATAGTGGAGTTTGGAGTGTGACTGTTTGAGGTTGTTGCCAGGTGTCTTATACTGATTAGTTCAAACAGGAGCCATTAATACAGGTAATGAGTGGAGGACAGAGGAGCCTCTTAAAGAAGAACTTACAGGTCTCTGAGAGCCAGAAAGCTTGCTTGTTTGTAGGTGACCAAATACTTATTTTACACCATAATTTGCTAATAAATTAATTAAAAATCAGACAGTGATATTTCCTGGATTTTCTTTTTCCTCATTTTGTCTCTCATCGGTGAGGTATACCCATGTTGAAAATTACAGGCATCTCACCTTTTCAAGTGGGAGAACTTGCACAATTGGTGGCTACTACTTTTTTTTACTTTTTTGACCCACTGTAGTATGGAATGTTAGAAAAGGTTTAAACTGATATTACTCAGAAGAATAATCAGCAAAAGTAGGTATGAGGAAAAACGGACCCATTTATTATTAACCAATGGGTTACATAAAGTAACTTAAAAAATAATGTACTACAATAGAAAAAAAAATACAAATTATATTAGGAAATTCTGGAAAAACAACTTATAAATTAAATGTATTAAAATTGGGCAGTGACACAAAGTGAAGCTTTATTGACAGATTATGTCCAATAATTCACAGACAACAACTGTGTGCTAGCAAGAGATTTATTAATCATAAAATAAAGAAAATGCAGACCAACACAGTGCCGTAAAGTGCACTGTGTTGGTCTGCATTTTTTATGGTGTAAATAATCAAAAAGGTATTCACATGAAAATGGTCAATGGCGTTAAAACGTTTTGCGACCACTGTCTTGATATTTTTTTTAATATTGTACATTTGTTTATGTATTTATTTCAAAGGTAGCCCCTGGGGATACTTCATCTCATTTTCAACACATACATACAAACACCAATATACAAAATAATTAAAGGTAAATCAAAAACATAATACACAAGCAACAGACACAAGGGGTGTCCCAATCCAATCTTTAAGATCAGAAATCAGTCCAATGTCAGCAAAATAAACGAGTATTGCCCACGTGATCACAACAACAGGTTTCTAAGGTTTCTAAGGTGCTACAATAGTAGCAAGGAGTAAGAGTGACTGTTGCTTGCTTAGTCGTTTGAGATAGATAGATATATATGGATATATATATATATATATATAGATATATATATATATATATAACTACTCAGGAATCGTTAAGAGAATTTATAAGGAATAGGCAGAAAACGACATTGATATTGATAAAAATCTTGTCATGCTTTTTTAATGGGCTATTTAGCCCCTCCCACCAACCCCAACCACCCACCCCCATTCCGTTAAATCGGGGTTCCACTGTATTTAAGATCAACTTTAATTTTAACTGTTTAAAACATTCTTATTTATTCTGAATTTCAGCAAGAACTACGGAATTATTATTAAAGATATGGACCAACCTCTTCTGATGCATAAACCAAAGGAGCGTTCCAAGCCAGGGGGAAAGGTAAAACTTGTACTCAACACTAGCTGAAATGTATTAACGTCAAAGATCGGTGGAAATCGTTTTTTTAGTAATTTATTTTTTTTACTTTGAGCCAACACAGAATTTATTTACAGCGTGTGGCTAGTGGCCAGGGTCCTTAAAAACAGGTAGCCGTGCTGTGCCTCTTGTATTGTACAGAAAAAAATAAAAGGGTTAAAAACCTTTACGTTTTTTCTTTGTATATATAAAATGTTTTTATGCTGTATGCACCATATGGAAATCCTAATAATACTAACTTGTTTTTTAAAATGTGAATTTAATGTACAGTGTGTTGTTTTTGTTCAAATTATAGTTCATACACAAATGTCATATTTTGCAATTGTTATGAAGTTTTTTGCGGGTGATTGGCATTTCAGACAAGTTTCATTCTGAATGAGTCGAGTTGACCAGGTAAGCATTTTGTTAACAATTCATTATTCTTCAGCCATGATTTCAAATACAAATCCTCTGTTTTTCAACTACAAATTCTCATTTTTTTTTGTTTTTGTGTGTGTGTATATATATCTATATATATATATATAAAAGCCAAGTGAACTTGAAACGCTGTTTTAAAATGGTGATTTCATTTATTAAGGAAAAAAACTATTCAAAGTTACCTGGCCCTCTCTGGAAAAAGTAAAACTGGTTGGGCCATCCTCAGCAGAAACCACTGAAATCAAGCATTTTCTATAACTGGCATTGAGTCTTTCATATCGCTGTAGATTTTGGCCCACTCTTGCAGGATTGTTTTAATTCAGCTAAAATAGAGGGTTTTTGAGCATGGACTGCTTTTTTAAGGTCATGCTACTACATTTCAATGAGATTCAAGTCCGGACTTTGACTAGGCCACTCCAAAACCTTCATTTTGTTTATTTAAGCCATACAGACGTTGACTTGCTGGTGTGTTTTGGATCGTTATCGTGCTGCAGAATCCAAGTGCACTTCAGCTTCGGGTCACAAACTGATGACTGAACATTCTCTTTCAGGATTTTCTCTTAAAGAGCAGAATTCATGGTTTCATCAATCACAGCAAGTTGTCAAAGCTTTTGTAACCCTCTCCAGACTGACAGATGTCAATTACTTTATTTCACGACTGTTCTGGATTTTCTTTGAATTGCGTTATATTTTTGCAGCGTTTTTAGATCTTTTGTCCGGCTTGATTTTGTCGAGACAGATTCTATGTCAGTCATTTCTTGATTGAACAGGTCTGGGGGTAATCAGAAAAAATAACCAAAGGTTGTTTAGCCACAATTCCTTCATGATTTAACAAGGGGGGTAATTACTTTTTCACACGGGGCCAGGTAATATTTTTTCCTTAATAAATGAAATCACTATTTAAAAAACAGCATTTTAAGTCCACTTGTTCTAGATGTGTGATATTTAAATTTTTTTGATCATCTTAAACAAAGTGGGGAAACTATGCAAAAATCAGAATTTAAGGGGGGCTAATGCTTTTTCATGCCAAACTGCTAAATTTTGAATTGTTCTTGCATTATCCAGAGGTTGCTCAAGGCCTTTGCAATTGGAATGAAATTTTAATTCACAGAATCGCTCTGTTTTTTGACAGAATTTGTACCATTTAAGAACGCAGTCACACAACAAAATTAAATTTAATATTATTTTAAATAAATGCAGTGACATAGTGTGGCAAAAACATAATACAAGTACTGCTATATTACACCATCAAAAGAAATAAATTTTTCATGCTTCTATGACAGAATGTTGCTCACCCAGGGACTCATGTAATAATCGCCTCTGATAGTCACTCATAGTTAGTGTGGTCTTTCTCGCTTCAGGGAATCTGCTCCGAGGGTTTGTGAAAACACATAACAAACAACCATTCGCATTCACAGCTACGGTCAATTTATATTCTTCAGTCAACCTACCACGCATGTTTTTGGGATGTGGGCGGAAACCGGAGTGTACGGAGAAAACACATGCAGGCACGGGGAGAACATGCGAACTCCACACAGGCGGGGT
Source organism: Phycodurus eques (assembly GCF_024500275.1). Lineage (NCBI taxonomy): Eukaryota > Metazoa > Chordata > Actinopteri > Syngnathiformes > Syngnathidae > Phycodurus > Phycodurus eques. The sequence continues at coordinate 29,114,485 of NC_084527.1, forward strand.
CGGGATTTGAACCCTGGTCATCAGAACTGTGAGGTATACGTGCTAACCAGTCGTCCACCGTGCCTCCACAATTATGGTCTCTGAGAGCCAAAATTTAAAAGGTCTTGAACAACCTCTAAATATTGATTTATATTGGTACAATTATTTTTTGTATTCATACATATTGGTGGGGTGGGAAAGTTTTGAAAGTTTAAAAACAAGGACTATCTATCTATCTGTCTGTCTATCAATACGTGTGTCTGTGTGTGTGTTTGTGTGTGTATATATATATATATATATATTGTGTGTGTGTATTAGTAGTGTAAGAATTTATTCATTGTATTGATTTATATTCGATCTGTGCTTGGGAAGTTTGCCTTCTGGACGTAAGTTTATTGATTTATATCGTTGCAAAAGTAATCCGTCGATCTTATCGGTACTAGGAGATAATCGAGTGGATTTAAGGAAGGTAGGCTTTCTGTGTTGGAGGTGTGTATTTGCTGTATTTCCAAAGAAAACGTTTGTAATTATTTTTACTGCGCCTGATTTTTTTTTTTTCAGTTAGCAAACAGCAGTTAGCACTGTCAAGGCTACTTTCTTCTTCTTCTTCTTTACTTCCTTTTTTATACCCCATATCTAGTCACTCCTTTCCGGAGTGTCCCTAGTGGTTGGATGAGACATTCGGTATGTGTGTGTGTGTGTGTGTGTGTGTTAATCACTTTTTTGTAAAGCTTAAGACATCTGTCTTCCTGGTGAATGGCAGTTTGAGGAGGCGGTTAGCGACAAATTATTAAGGATGCGTGTGTCCTGCGGCAAATCGGAGTGCACTTGAAGTCTTTGAAACTGCTTAGCTTGCTTGCCGCGATATCAGAGTACCCTCGAGGGGAAACTAGAGGAGAACCAGCGACAATGTCAACTACTGGACGCTGTTTCAGGCCTACGTTTGTGCTCTAAAGAGCAGGTTTGTTCATTTATTTACCTCTTTAGGTAATATTAACACAATTCATAAAACTTCACAGTGCTTTGTTTCTAGCCATTAGTATTTAACTGTTTTGAACAGGAATTCTTAAACTTTGGGTCCAGCTCGGGACACCTTATATTGGAAAAAAAATTCCAACGACCCCCTCATAATTCTAATACCAATTAAGCATCTATTTTTTAGGGAAAACATGGCTTAACAATAAAATCATAGCTGAAATAAAATAATGTGCTCTTTTCCCCTTTGTTTTATTGCAAAACAATACAATCAGTCAACTTTTTATTCAGCAGACTAATAGTCCATTTGATGGTACAGTACACAATAAGACACAAAAAACAACTTAGATCTTCATATTGAATGACCATAATTAGTTTATACCCGATTCCCTTACAAGAAACAAGAATCGAAGAAATTTCACCTGCACTGTCCACTATACAGGTATTTATTTCACAGTCACACTTGATGAATTTTTGACTAAAAAGTTAAAATCGATTTCCAGCTACTGAACCATTTCGGATCGTATCGTTTTAAATGAACCAATATCGTCCTTGAATCGAATCGCCAGCCACAAATCGTGATGCGTTGATAAAATAATTTGTTACACCCATAATATACAGTATATAAATACAGTGATGTGAAAAACTGTTTGCCCCCTTCCTGATTTCTTTTTTTTTTTTTTTTTTTTTTTTTTTGCATGTTTGTCATACGTGACACGTTTCTCATCATCAAACAAATTTAAATATTAGTCAGCCAACACAAGTAAGCACAAAATGCAGAGGTCACAAACGACTCCACAACAACATCCAAAGAACTGCAGGCCTCCTTTGCCCCAGTTAAGATAAGTGTTCATAACTCGACCGTAAGGAGGACACTGGGCAAAAATGGCCTGCATGGTAGAGTTCCAAGATGAAAACCACTGCTGAGCAAAAATAACATTAAGGCTCAATGTTGCTGATCCCCAAGACATTTGGGAAAATATTCTGACGAGACAAAAGTTGAACTTTTTGAAAGGTGTGTGTCCCCCAACACCGCATTTCAGAAAAAGAACATCATACCAACAGAAAAACATGGATCCAAAACACACCAGCAAGTCCACCTCTTAATGGCTGAAGAAAAATATAAAGAAGATTTTGGATGGATGTCATGAGGGAAGTTCGTGTTCGAGAGGAGGATGCAGGAGATAGGCTTACATGGAAAAGGATGACGCGCTGTGGCGACCCCTAAAGGGACAAGCCCAAAGGAAAAGAAGGAGTGCCCTCGTCAAAGTCCTGGGGCCTCATGTACAAAAGGTGCGTACGCACAAAAACTTTCTTTTTCACGGCAAAGTTCAGATGTATCAAGAGTGAAATGACCGTGGAAATGTGCGGTGCCTCACACCAACTTCATGGCTGAGTACGCATATTTCTGCAGCTGTTGGTCCTTTGGAGACACTTAGAGGTGATGCTGGGAAACTGTTATAATAAATCTGCATATCAGAGACATGAACAATTAGCACTGATGAACAATTAATGCCCGGCAACATTTGATTTCAACAATGTAAAAGAGGCAAGGACTCAGAATTCATTAGTTAATCAGTGGATTTAATGAATCACTGATATTTGTGAGGACACCTATTAATTGATCAATACAATCATTTATGCTGCCGATTGCCCTCACAATCTTTTGTGACTCCAGCACATGCAATGGAGGGTAAAATAAATAAATAGAATCCATTGAATTTCCTTAATTTGAACATGTACTTTGGTTGCACATGAATAAAATGTGCTAAAATTACTTTTTTTTTTTTAGGAGAAGAGGGGTAAATTGTCATTTTAACAGCTTTTAATAATGTGCAACCAATGTAGATGTTCAAATTAAGTAAATTCAAAGGACTGTTTTTATCAGTCTGCACGGGTGGACACGGCCAGTCGGGCGGGCAGCAGCAGCCGGTTGTTGGAGCGTAATTCCGTCTGAGACTGGGGAGACACCAGGAACGGTGACGAATCCTCCACGTCTGTGACACCAGAGACACTGGGGACGGTGGATGAATCCCCCGAACAGGTAGCGCGTGGCTGCGACTGCACTGATAAAAAGAGTCGTTTGAGTTTACTTAATTTGAACATGTACATCGGTTGCAAATGATTACAATGTGTTAAAATGACATCATTTACCCCTCTTCTCCTAAAAAAAAAATATTTTAGCACATTTTAATAATGTGCAACCAATTTACATGTTCAAATCAATTAAATTTAAAAGGATTTTGCACTCTCTTGTCTTAGTTCTGGCAGCGTGCAAGTCCTCAAGGGTGGGTAGGAGGGTACCGACAATCTTTTTCAGCAGTTTTGATTGTTTGTTGCAGTCAGAGTTTGTCCTTTTTTGTAGCAGCACCAAACAAGACTGTGATCAAAGAACACAAAACTGATTCGATGACCGCTGTATAGAACTGCATCAACGGCTCCTGTGGCAGGCGGTGCTTCCTCAGAAGCAGCATGAAGTACATCCTCTGTTGGGCCTTTTTGAGGATGGAGTTGATGTTTATCTCCCATTTCAGGTCCTGAGAGACTGTAATTCCCAGGAACTTGAAGGTCTCAACAGTTGACACAAGGCAGCTGTGGCGAAGGATGCCTCCTGAAGTCCACAATCATCTCTACGGTCTTGAGCGTGTTCAGCTCCAGGTTGTGTCGGCCGCTCCACAGCTCCAGCAGCTCCACTTCCTGTCGATATGCAGAGTCGTCACCGTCTTTGAGGAGGCCGATGACTGTGGTGTCATCTGCAAACTTCAGGAGTTTGACAGCCGGGTGCGTTGAGGTGCAGTCGTTCGTGTAGAGAGAGAAGAGCAGCGGAGAGAGGACACAACCTTGGTGCGCGCCGGTGCTGATGCTGCGTGTGGATGAGGTGGCTTCCCCCAGCCTCACTTGCTGTGTCCTGCCCATCAGGAAGCTGTAAATCCACTGGCAGATGGCAGGCAACACGCTGAGCTGGAAAAGCTTGGAGGAAAGGAGTTTGGGGATGAGGGTTTTGAACGCAGAGCTGAAGTCCACTAATAGGATCTTTGCGTAGGTCCCCGCGCTGTCAAGGTGTTCTAGGATGAAGTGCAGTCCCATGTTGAGTGCATCATCCGCAGACCTGTTCGCTCGGTAGGCAAACTGCAGGGGGTCCAGCAGGGGACCTGTGATGCCTAGAGGTGGTCCAGCACGAAGCATTCAAAGGACTTCATGACCACAGATGTCAATGCGACAGGCCTGTAGTGATTCAGACCCAAGACTGCAGGTTTCTTGGGGACTGGGATGATGGTTGAACATTTGAAACAGGATGGTACTTAGTTCCAAAGATCTATTGAAGATCTGTGTGAATGAAGACTGGAGCGAGCTGGTCCGCGCAGACTTTGAGGCAGGATGGGTACACAAGGTCTGGCCCTGCCGCTTTGTTAATCTTTTTTTGTTTGAAGATGCATCTCACATCCTGTTCGTGGATGGTCAACGCAGGTGTCGGAGGTGTGATTGTGGTTGGTGGTGCGGGTGTGAAAGTGTCCTTTTCAAATCGGCAGTAGAAGCTGTTTGTCGTCGGCTAGTCTACTATTATTCTCATCTTGGAGGGATCATCGCTTGTAATTTGTTAGCGATTGTAATACGTGCAAGACTGATTTAGAGTCGTTATCGCGAAAATGTTTTTCCAACTTTGCTGCATAGTTTCTCTTTGGAATGTTGATTTCTTTAGTCATGTATCTGACGGTGATTTTGCGTATATACTCAACTTGTGCGCAGTGCAAGAAATTTATATTGCATTTATTAGTGAATGAGGCCCTGAGTGTTTTGAATGAACAATTAGGCTACTTCACAAAGTCTTAAATAGATGCATACTTTGTACATTTTAGACCTAATAGAAGAATTTGCAATTGGATGTTATTTGTTCTTGTTTTCCATCACAAAAACACATCACAATGCATATCCTCATTCTAAATAGCATTCCAATAATAATCCATAAAATATTTTGAATGTAAAAGACTGACATTGTCACTATGTTGTCACACTTAATAATTGAACACTTATTCATTGCAGCAAGTCATAACTGGTGAGATCCTTATAGTTCCTGAGCTAGCTTTTATGACTGGGATCCCGGAAAACATGAAGAAGGATTTCAGAGCAATGAAGGTACTTCTGATCAGCCTGTCAGTATTTGTTTCATACACAAACTAAATGTTTTACTGTACGTTTTTTATGTAGTCCTTGGCTGGTGGCACAGTGACCGACTGGTTAGCACATCTGCCTCACAGTTCTGAGAACCCGAGTTCAAATCTGGCCTCACCTGTGTAGAGTTTGTGTGTTTTCACCGTGCCTGCGTGGATTTTCTCCGGGTATTCCAGTTTCCTCCCACATTCCAAAAACATGCATTGTAGGTTAATTGAAGACTCAGAATTGTGTGAGTGTGAATAGTTGTCTATATGTATCTGCCATGCAATTGGCTGGCGACCAGTTCAGGCTGTACCCCGCCTCCCGCCCGAAGGCAGCGGACATAGGTGCCAACACACCCGCGACCCTAGTGAGGATAAGCGTTTCAGAAAATGCACGGGTGGATGGATGTAGTCGTCCTTGGTTAACGTTTGTTTTTAGCACCTCTAAACTGAAAGTAGATTCAAAAGTACAAGCCTTTACCTCTAAGTGTGATTGGTCCAAATTTTGTTTGAATATTTTACATTTTACATTTAAATATTTTAGGACCTGACCATGCACATTAATGTGAATGCTGAGCAGCACACCCATACAGTAAAGCAACTTCTGAAGAACATAAGCACTAACCCTGACAGCCACAAAGAAGTCACCCAATGGGGTCTGCAATTTGGCTCAGAAATCCTGCTGGTAAGGCATCCTACTGAAAATGAGAATATTTTACTCAAATTCTATATCAAAGAATGCGTTCACTAATCTATCCAGACCAGCTTGATGAAGTTGAATTTCACTTTCACTGTTTCAGATAAAGGGTAGATCTCTGCCTCTTGAAACTATCTGTGTCCAAACTTCGTCATTTACCATTGGTGCTGATGGGTCTTGGTCCAGAGAGGTTGTCAGGCTGGCTTCAATCAGCTCAGTAAGTAACCATGAAATCACATAACTGCCTCCTCAATAATGAATGAAACCTGAATGAATGGATAAGCCAAAAGACAACTATATTGGTACCTTTATGAATTAAATTTGTTCCGTTATAAGCTCATAGCTGTATTTACCTGTGTATATTAAAAAAAAAAAAATCCAAATTTTAATGCCATTTATCTGTTCTAGCCATACAATACTTTTTTATGTTTTTATTCCAGAAAAAATATAACTGTATTGTAAAATAGTTTCTTACATACAAACACACACACACTGGTGTACAATCCTACGCTGACATGTGCCTTTACATGACATGCTAGTTTACCACACGGTTCAGCTTTAGTATCTGCTCCATATTTGTGTTTGACTGTTTCTCATTTAATAAACTGCTAAAAGTGCATGAGCGACTGTCGTGCTCCTTTTTCTTCACACGTCTCTCAAGCATTAGAGTATCTGAAGCTTGCTCATAACTAAAATTTTGGCTCGCACCACAAAGTGAAAAATTGACCAAGGGTGATCCCTTTCTCAAACTTGCACTTGAGTCAAGGTACCACTGTGCTACTTTCAGGGATGTGATATAATGATCATCCAAATTTGAAACGGTATAGCTCAGGTTGGAATCTTATCAGTTTATCAGTAAACCCTTTAATCCCTAAATTTGTCCATAATACATAAGAAATAATAATTGTAATTGTATAAGCTTACATAGTAGCCAGTGTTGCTGTTGTTTTATGTTGAATGAGTTTGTTTGGGTCATTTGTATTCATTGATAAATCAATCTCTTAGGTTCCTCTCAAAAAGTGGGCCATTTTCTATCCTCGACGCTGTGCTGACCAGGCTGAAGATTTGATTTTGACCTTCAACAAGGTGGGTGGGCCGCTTGGGTTGCAAGTGGCTCGTCCTACTTGTGTAGAGCTGAGGGATGATCGCACAGAAACGTATGTCAAGAGCATCCACTCTCAGCTAACTAGTGAGGTAAGACATACATTTTAAGAATAGACATATTCTTGTCCTTACTTCCATGCCAATACAATATTCTGATCATATCTTAACCTGCATAGGATTGGTTTTATCAAATTACACCTGAAGTACTAGTAAGGTATTAAAACAGTGCCTGTACAGTTAAGGTACAATGGAACCTCGATAGAACGGACGAACAGGAGATCGCCCGTTACATTGAAGCACTTTTTTTCTGAGGCCCATATGCACTCATATTACTGTACAGTTCGAAATTATTGTTTTGTAGGTCTTTTGAAGGTCTAAAATTCCCAGTATAACAAAGTTATTGAAAATATTTTTTAAAAAGCTTGAAAGTTTTCACATTTTATTCAAACTTACCCACGCCAGTGTGCTTGGTCATGGTGCGTACAGTACTGTTGGAGGTTAGGAAAAGAGAACAAGGAAAAGTTGCGGCCTGGGTATAACCTGCCGGCCGGACAAACCTCTATTGCCCAGTTCTTTTATTCTGGTCAAGGTAAAATTTCAAAGATTAGTTCGGATGGAAAGTTTAACAATTTATTCAAAAATACAAAGTCTAACAATAAGATTGGAAAAGGTTCAGGGCTGGGCTCTCCTTCACTTGGTTCAGAACAAGGCCCATGTAGAAGAGCCCCGTCCAAGCTTCAGCCTGCTTGTTTTGTGGCGAAAACTGCTTCCCGTCGTGACGTTATGCAGTCTTGGACCAATCCTAGCTTCACCTGTGTATGAGGTCAGTTCGGAAATTCAGTCCGATACTCCCATCGTGCCCGAGACCGCGTCCCCCAGAGACAGAATGTGCTCCTCTTTCTATAACTTTACTAATGAACGTGTTGGCTATTGCTTGGGATACGTCAGTACATCTGCCATATTGAATGTGTCAGTTTTACTTGTATCGAGTGACGCGCACACAAACAACGCTCTGAGTTACCGACGGTTCCGGGTTGCGGAGAACGCGCGAGTGAACTTCCCAACGCACCATGTTGATATGTTGTGCGTTTGTTGTGTCGGTGTGACTAAGTGGAATGCAATTATATGTTATAAGGATATCTGTATGTGTATCTGTAATGGGATGTATCAAACAAAAGTTAATCCAGTGTTGTGTAAGCGTACAGTCAGTAATTCCTAACAGTACTCATCGTAGGGAAGTCACTTTCATGAGCTGCGGGAAATTAGTGTGCTTCCTAGTTCCAAATCCGTTGCCAAAGGCAAACGGTTTGACAAAAAAAAACTGTTACTGTCTCAATAATAGCACATTTTGGACTCCAAAGATGTGTTTTGTACTCCTCAGCGCTGCAGCCATGACACTCTCGCTCTGCTCTATGTACAAAAGACCATATATATACCATCGTAACATAGCCGTGACGTCACTGCCCCACATTTAACATGGCCTCCACGTAGGCATGGGTGGATGTAGTATTATTGTATATCGTCAGTCCCATTCTCTGCCGAGATTTTGCGCCACACCGTTAAACAACAATGGCCAATTTTGGAACTAACAGACCTTTTCAACTGCATTTTAAGTGACAAATCGTGTTAGGAAATTATTTTTGGACACATTGTTCAGTCGCAACGGTCCGTTTTATCCGATATCTGTTATATCAGAGTCCCTTTTATCGAGTTTCCACTGTATTGTGACAGTTTGACCCTGGAACTGATTCTTTATTTCCTTTTGTTATGGGGTGAAAATTTAAATCCCCAAAATTCAGACATCAATTCATGTTTTCTGTAAATTAACACACACCTTAATGATTTTATCTATGTTGTGGAAAAAAAATCAATTAAACCCAGTCGATCATATTTTTTATCTTTACAGACTAGTTTGCAGCTTGTAGTGTGCATCTTGGTAGGAAACAGAAATGATCTCTACAGTGCCATCAAGAAACTCTGCTGCGTTAAAAGTCCCATTCCATCTCAGGTATAATACAATAATACAAGGAAAAAACAATGATGACATACTTGAAATTGTGTTTTAAAGGAGACATATTGTGCATTTATTTCACAATTTAAATTGGTTCCCAGGTTTGTTCACTAAAGGTTTCTTGTGTGAGAATGCACAAAGGATAAAGAAGTATAGCCCACTTTGTAACCCCCCCACTTGAAATGACTTGTTTTCGGGGGTGGTTATGTTTCAGGCATTGAGCCCAGTCACTGTTCATTGTGTTCTATCAAGCCAATGGGATTTTGTAACCCCGGCAACCAAGGCCCGTACCTTGGCGCATTACGACTATGTGAGTTGCTACTTGTTCTCGAACAGCCCAGTTTGAAGAAAGAGGCGAGCAGGGATAAAGCAAAAAACTAATTTTTTGCTCAAGGAGACAGCACTTTTTCAGCCAAACTACCTGCAAAGTCATGGGCATGAGACATGGTGTGGTGTGACATCACAGTGGGACAAAATTCAGAATGGCTCACTTAGGCTCTCACTCACTCACTTTTCCATACCGCTTATCCTCACTAGGGTCGCGGGCGCGCTGGAGCCTATCCCAGCTGACTCAGGGCAAAAGGCGGGGTACACCCTGGACTGGTCGCCAGCCAATCGCAGGGCACATAGAAACAAACAACCATTCGCACTCACTTTCACACCTACAGCCAATTTAGAGTCTTCAATTAACCTACCATGCATGTTTTTGGAATGTGGGAGGAAGCCAGAGTTACCTGGAGAAAACACATGCAGGCACAGGGAGAACATGCCAACTCCACACAGGTGAGGCCGTATTTGAACCAGGGTCCTCAGAACTGTGAGGCAGATGTGCTAACCAGTCGTACACCGTGCCCACCTCACTTAGACCCATTTTGGGAAATAAGCAGCTAACAAAAGATTTACTTAATTTCACACTGTATGTGTGGGCAGGCACTCCGGAGAACAAAATATTTGTATACAAGCAATTAAAATGTCAATTTTCCATATGGGCCCTTTAAATGTGTATGGAGTATGTGTACAGTGGAGGAAATAATTGTCTGATCGCTCAGTGATTTTGTAAGTTCACCCACTGACAAAGACATGAGCAGTCTATAATTTTAATGGTAGGTTTATTGTAACATTGAGAGACAAAAAATCACATTTAAAAAAGATAAATGTATTTGCATTTTATTGAGTGAAGTATTTGATCCCTTCCAAAAATAAAGAATTCTGGCTCCCACGGACTAGTCCTCTCACTTTCAGAAAGTACTCCTAATCTAAACTCGTTATCTTTATCAAAGACACCTATGTCAACTTGTTACCTGTATAAAGACACCTGTCCACAGAATCAATCAATCAGACACTAGCCTCTCCATCATGGGGAAGACCAAATAACTTTTTAAAGACATCAGGGGCAGGATTGTAGACCTGCACAAGGCTGGAATGGGCTACAAGACCATTGGCAAGAGGCTGGGTGAGAAGGAGACAACTGTTGGTGCAATAATTAGAATATGGAAGAAACGAAATGACCATCAGTCTCTCTCAGTCTGGGGCTTCTCTTAAGATTTGACCTCGTGGGGTATTAATGATCATGAGAATGGCATCAGCCCAGAACTGCATGGGAGGAACTTGTTAATGATCTCAAGGCAGCTGGGACCACAGTCACCAAGAAAATCATTGGTAATACATTACGCCGTCATGGATTAAAATGCTGCAGCGCCTGTAAGGTCCCCCTGCTCAAGAAGGTATGTCCAGGCCCGTCCGAAGCTTGCCAATGAACGCCTAAATGATTCGGAGAATGATGGGGAGAAGGTGATGTGGTCAGATGAGGAAAAGAATCGAGCTGTTTGGAATCAATTTGACTCTCCGTGTTAGGAGGAAGAGGAATTCAGATGATGACCCCAAGAACACCATATCCACCGTCAAGCATGGAGGTGGCAGCATTATGCTTTGGGGATGTTTCTCTGTAAAGGGGACAGGTCAGCTTCACCGCATCAAGGGAAATATGGATGGAGTCTTGTACCATGAAATCCTCGGTGTTAACCTCCTCTCAGCCAGAAAACATAAAATGGGTTGTGGATGGGTCTTCCAGCACAACGATGACCCAAAGCACACAGCCAAGAATAGATCAGTGATTCTCAACTGGTGGCTCGGGAGCCAAAAATGGGTCGCAGGTGGGTTGTAGTCAGCTAGCAAAAAAACATGTATACATGTATTCAGAATTTTTCAGTACAGCGCAAAGGCATACCACGTTTCAACATGGAATATATTAGGTAAGTGGCAGAAAATGTTTCTCACCTGTGCTCTGGTCACTAGTTTACGCTATATACAAATACAGTGCAGCTCAGCCTCTGGTTAGCAGAACAATATGCTTTTGGTCACACAGGTTTGAAATGGTGTTTAAAAATATAACATACTTTGCACGTGCTTTCGAGGCTATTTTTAAACAAAAACATGCTTTATTGTTCTATAAAAGTGGGTCCCACTTTGTAACAATAGGAAAAAAAATTTATTTTCATTTACCATTAAAAAATGCGTAAAGAAAAAATGCAAAACATAAAAGATATTTATCATATAATGGCAGCGATCCCAAAATGTTTTATCAGTGTTATTGCCGTTTTCATGTGAAGACATTATTGGCTATTTATTCCGACAAGTATTACGACAATGACACCAGGCTGTAAAGTGTCATGGTGTCAGTGTGCATTTTCTTAGTTTTGTGAAAAATAAAGTTCTCTTTTAGCACACAGTTTTTGTCCGTGCATTATTAGATATAATGATCTGGCAATCAAGCTTCACTTTGTGTCACTGCCCTTGTTTCTTACCGCCAATCTATGGTCCTTCTCTCGGTGTTCGCTTCGACTATCAACTTCAGGCTTACCCCGATTTGTCAACCGCATGTCATGATTTTTCGTTTGATCATCACAACATCCTGTCTTGGCCAGGGTTAAGTATTTTGTTTTGAAAATGCACTTTTAGGCTATTTTCAGTAGGTGAAAAGTTTTGGTGACTTAGAAATTTGCAATGGCCTCAGCAGGGCATGCTATGCTATTTTATTGGTCTGGCCTACTTGACATCTAGTTACGCTATAATGTTGTCCCTGAACAACGATGAGTTTGACACCCCTGTCTAGCCTTTTGCCATTGTGAATCTACTAATTAGAAGTGCGTTTGCTTGCTAGGCTATCAATGTCCGGACAATTTCCCAGCAACAGAAGTTAAGGAGTGTGGCCCAAAAGATACTCCTGCAAGTGAACAGCAAATTAGGAGGAGAACTTTGGACTGTCAATGTCCCTCTGGTAAGTCTCTTGCTTAGCAACAACCCCACGTTGTTTGCTATGGTGGGGAAGATATTAGTGGAAAATACCTTACTACCCGCTACAGAGTAAGTAGTAGAAAATATACAATGAATATAAAAGGTCTACAAACCCCTGTTCTAATGCCAGGCTTGTTTAATATACAAAATGACACCAAGATGGAAGGGCTGAACAATTTCCTGTTTTCAGATCAAAATCATAATTTCAGACAACGCGGTCACGAGTGATCGTCAAAGCTGCATTTTTATTTTTTGCAGCACTCAAGAATACAATGACAATGATAGACAACTAGAGTCTTTATTGAACACGTAGCACTCAACCTTTTTTGAAGAAAATCTTCAATCGAAATTGCAATTAAAAATAATTCCTGAAATTGTTCATCCCAAGAAGAGTTTATTTAAAAACTTTTTCCACCATTAATGTGACTGAGCCAAAAGTACTCAAAGAACATATTAGTTTGAGGGTGTGCGCATGTGTGCAACCAGGTGATTGTAACTTTATTTTTCTCCTTAATGTTTTTTTTTCAGTTGAGTTGTACAGGTTAAAGTGAAAAACATTTTGAAATATGCATACCTGCCAACTACTCTGGTTTTGTCGCAATGAGTACAGTTTTAAATAAGTCATTCCAGGTTAGGGCTGCATCGATTTAAAAATAATAATAATAATAATAATTAAAAAAAAAAAATACTAAATATTTGTTTTCACAGTGCTGGGCGAGATTATATGATCGAGATTAGAGATTGTGATAAATTTCACGTCAATCTCTGTGATCAACTGTGTGCGTATTTCCTCCATCTAATGTGGCGGCAATGTGCATGACAACAGCCAATCAGAGTCGTTCTTTTCCTGCTTCACTTCCGATTGCAAGTTGTGGGAGTAAACAGAAACCACGCCTCCTCGGCTAGCCCACTGACTCCGCCGTCCTCCCATGGAGCCTGTTGCCTCGGTGGCGGCCCGTCCTCTCCCCGGCGCCAGAGGCAGCCAGTCGGCGGCTCCGCGAGTAACAAACGTCGGTTGTGTGGCGGTGTCTCCAAAGCGACGTGGACCAATGCTATTAACCAGTCGATGTGCAAGGTATGAAAAAAAAGAGCAGCACTGGGTTTATTCATTTGAAGAAGTACCACCCAAGTGATTGTGGCAAGCAAAAAATAAATAAATGCGAGCGCAGCCTCTCACTCACTGCTCAGCACATGTAGCATTATCAGTTAGTCACTGCTAGCGGTAAAACCACCATAACCAGAGCAACAATCAATCGTGTCATCATTATCCAGGTGGTAAAATGGCAAAACTATCAATCCATCTATCCATTTTCCAAGCCACTTATCTTCACGAGGGTTGCGGTTGTGTCTCAGCTGACTTGAGGCGGGCTACACCCTGAACTGGTCACCTGCAAATCGCAGGGCACATAGAAACAAACAGCGATTCACATTGACACCAACGGGCAATTTAGAGTTTTCAATTTACCTACCATGCATGTTTTGAACACAGGTCCTCAGAACTGTGACGCAGATGTGCTAACTAGTCGTCCACCATGCCGCCATGGCAAAACTAGTTCATGTGTATTCTTTTATCCCAGAGGTAGCAAGTATGTTTTTCTTGTCAACAGTGCCATGAAAAAGTATTTACGCCCTTCTCAAATTCTTACATTTTTGCATCGTTTTCCACATTGTTTATCATCATACAAATGTAAATATCAGACAAATATATTCATTTATGAAAGAAAAAAAACTATTAAGTTACCTGGCCCTGTGTGAAAAAGTAATGGCACCCTAAATCTAATAATTGGTTGGGCCATCCTCAGCAGCAACAACTGAAATCAAGCTTTTTCTAAAACTGGCAATGAGTGTTTCACATCTCTGGAGATATTTTGACCCACTCTTCCTTGCAGAATTTGGTGACCAGTTTGGTGACCTCATTATTGCATCTCTGCTTTTTGCAGATGATGTGGTTCTGTTGGCTTCATCAAGCCGTGGTTCGCAGCAGATTGTGAAGCGGCTGGGATGAGAATTAGCACCTCCAAATCTGATACCATGGTCCTCAGTCGGAAAAGGGTGGCGTGCCCTCTCCAGATCGGGGATGAGATCCTGCCCCAAGTGGAGGAGTTCAAAATATCTTGGGGTCTTGTTCACGAGTGAGGGAAGAATGGAACGGGAGATCGACGGGCGGATCGGTGCAGCGTCTGCAGTGATGTGGACTTTGTATCGGTCCATTGTGAAGAAGGAGCTAAGCCGAAAGGCGAAGCTCTCTATTTACCGGGCAATCTATATTCCTGCCCTCACCTATGGTCACGAGCTAAGGGTCGTGACCAAGAACAGGATCCCGGCATACAAGCGGGAGAAATGAGTTTCCTCCGCAACGTGTCCGGGCTCTTCTTTAGAGATAGGGTGAGAAGCTCTGTCATCCGGGAGGGGCTCAGAGTAGAGCCGCTGCTCCTCCGCATTGAGAGGAGCCAGATGAGGTGGCTCGGGCATAATTTTAGGATGCCTCCTCGACGCCTCCCTGGTGAGGTGTTCTGGGCACGTCCCACCGGGAGGAGACCCTGAGGACGACCCAGGACACGCTGGAGAAACTACATCTCTCGGCTTGCCTTGGAATGTCTCGGGATCCCCTCGGAAGACCTGGAGGAAGTGGCTAGGGACATGGAAGCTACTGCCCCCGCAACCCGACCTCAAATAAGCCGAAGAAAATCAGAAGTAGGGACTGGTTTCAAGGAGAATGACAACCACACAAGATCCCATTCACTGCCACAGAAGAATAAAATCCTGATGTGGATAAAACTTTGCTAGATTTGAGCAAACGGTAGAGGAGGAGAATTTGGATGAAGAAAAAGTGCAAGTGTGGGAGCCCCATTTGTTCATGCATTTTTGTCTCGTGGAAATTTTGTACGTGGTTATACTTGTAAATAAGTTATTTTTCTGTCAAAGGTACTTTCTCAGTGTTGTTTTATGTTCAAATGTTTGAGATTTTCATTAAAGAAAAAAAAATTGTTTTAGTGTCATTGTTCTGCTTGAGGCCTGCTTTCACAAAAAAGCTTTTTTCCCTCCAGAAACCGATTTGGCTGAAAGTAAGCCTATATTTGACTGGTTACTTTTTTTTTTTTTTTTTTTTTTTTTTTTTTTTTTTTTTAATATATATATATATATCAAAAAAACCTGTCATTTTAACAGGGGTGTTGCAACTTAATATCAACTGTATGTGGTGTACTGGAGATGTGGGTGATTAAATGTATACTTACATTTTACTCATAGAAAAGTTTGATGGTAGTGGGAGTTGATGTCCACCATGACACCAGCAAGACTCACCAATCAGTCATGGGCTTTGTTGCAAGCATCAACAGGTGAGTCTTTTTCACCTTCTATTGGTCATATGCAGCTTGTGCAGATTACCCCCCCCCCCCCCCCATATATGTCTTGTATTATGAATAATAATCTGTTTTGTGGGTGGCACGGTGGTCGACTGGTTAGCAGATCTGCCTCACAGTTCTGAGGACCTGGGTTCAAATCTGCCCTCGTCTGTGTGGATTTTGCATATTCTCCCCGTGCTTGGGTTTTCTCCAGGGACTACGTTTTCCTCCTTTTCTTAATTGAAAAACTTTAATTGTTCATAGGTGTGAATGTGAGTGCGAATGGTTGTTTGTTTATATGTGCCCTGCGATTGGCTAGCAACCAGTTCAGGGTGTACCCCGCCCAGAGTAAGTTGGGATAGGCTCCAGCTCGCCCGCAACCCTAATAAGGATAAGCGGTACGGAAAATGGATGGATTGTGTTGTCTCTTAAAGGGTAATGAACTGTTGTTGTTTTTTGTTTTTTTTCCCTCATAGCTCACTGACTCGCTGGTATTCCAGAGTAACATTTCAAGGACCCAGTGAGGAACTCATCAATGGTTTCACAGTTTGCTTGTTGGATGCGCTGCACAAGTATCATGAGGTATATGCTAAGACACATCAATGCTGGTAATTTAATTATGTACATGTTATTCAAGCCTCACCCTTGAAACTGAAAGGAAACATTTTTGGGGGGGTGTTTACACCCATAAACCACCAGATGGCGCCAGAGATCTGGTCAGTTTTTCTTGCACAGGCTTCCAGCAGATCACTTCCCGCATGGCTACGATTTCACACATTTTATGCCACAAAGAAAATGTTGGCAAGTTGGGATTGTTATAGGAGTTGTGTGTGTGTGCGCGTTTGTATGTGTGTGTATGTTTGTGTGCGTGGGTTCAGCGGGACCATTCTGCCAAAACATGTTTTTTATGTTACAAATAAGTTTTACTTCCCCAAAATACTTATTTTTTGTGCAGATATGAATATATTCTCTATGTGCCTGTGAAATTCAACTTTTCTGGCCTAACCTCTTCTACAAATTCAAGTGTTATTTGAAATCCTGCACTACAATTGGTCGAGAGATGCGCTTTCATGAACTTTATGCAATGTGTATTCGTGCGTGCGTGTGAGTGCGCGTGCATGCCTGCATCAAAGGAGCGTCCGCCTCAAATTTAAAAAATTGTTGTTGATGTTTGAATTTCTACTCCTATTGAGTCGAGGTTTGAATTTATCCGCACCCTATCGGTTAAGGGCCTTCAGGTCATATAAAAGCTCATCAGTTTGGTGGGCTCACTTTCACACCAGCAGCCATGCCTGAGACTACATCAAGCCTTTTTTTCAACTACGACATTTTGAAGCCATATAGCATATGACTGACCTGCAAGACTGCAGGTCAGTCACGCACGTGCACATACCCATGTGTGTGTGCATTCCTGGATCAAAGGAGGGTCTGCCCCAAATTTTATATATATATATATATATATATATATATATATATATATATATATATATATATATATATATATATATATATATATATATAAAAACACAATCCTTAGAGGGCATTAACATGAATAATTAACCCACAATGTATTGGGCTCTTAACACGCCAGTAAAGCTGTATTCTTAGTGTAAATAAGAAAGTAACAACAATTTAATACACATTTTACAAAGGAAAATAACAAAAATAGTGTAATTGTGCATTTCTTTGCACTTTTATGGTACTGCAC
Source organism: Phycodurus eques (assembly GCF_024500275.1). Classification (NCBI taxonomy): domain Eukaryota; kingdom Metazoa; phylum Chordata; class Actinopteri; order Syngnathiformes; family Syngnathidae; genus Phycodurus; species Phycodurus eques. Next base: position 29,131,751 of record NC_084527.1, read on the forward strand.
CGTCACTGTGCATTGTAGAATCAACGATCACGTCCCAATCGCCATCTTCCGCTTAGTGAGAAATCCGCAGTCTGCGTGAATGGTTAAATGCTATTGAATGGCTTCACTGCTGTTTTTCTGAGTTACCAGCTGCAAATCAGTACTTCGTGAGAGACATTGATGACTCATACATGCAAATCAGTCGTCTTTCGGCGAAATTTGCCATTTTGACCTCAAAATAGGCCATTTACATAAATCGTATTGCTCCGATGAGATAAACCAGCCCGGCTGATCGTCATACCTAAATGGCCACCATTTTGAGAAGGTTGTCGTTACAATGAAGGCAACGGCAGTGCCGCTAATCGTGTTTACATTTAGACGAACAAAAACAACAGCTCTCATGTATTGTAGTATTTGTCTGGCACTGTCTGCCCAAACGTGGATATTTCAACTAACTAATAAAAAAAAATATATATATATATATATTTTTTTTTTTAGACTAGCAACATACAAAAACTTATCACTGGTGATAGGTTTTTATATATTATTGGTCATCTGTTGTTCTTACACATTTTTAACCTATTTTAACTGGTGAAAATAGCTTGGACAAATCTATTAGTGCTAATGAACGCTCCACTGTCTGAGAAGTGATGTAAAACTCTGCCTATTCCCTTACTGGCAGTGTCCCTCATGATTGAAAGTATAAACTTTTTTTTGTATAAATCAAATGTATTTATATAGCACTTTTCATACATGAAAAATGCAACCCAAAGTGCTTCACAGAGATAATAAAAAAACACAAAACAGCAGGAAATATACAAAAGAACGACCCCTCCGATCCCCACATATAAATGCAAATGCACCCATGCGAACACACACACACACCCCCGCACGTATATAAACACAGCACCTATTGACTAATAGAAGAAGAAAAAGAATCACCTTTTATTGTCATGAACATGCCTGCATGCACATGAAATTTGTTCTCTGCATTTAACCCATCACAGTGAACACATACACATGTTAGTGGAACACACTGGAGCAGGGGGCAGCTGAAGCGCCCGGGGAGCATTTTGGGGTATCAGTGTCTTGCTCAAGGAGACCACAGCCGTGAGTCCGGGGGATGTTGGCAGATGATCCAGTTTTGGTCACCTACAAACAAGCAAGATTTCTGGCTCTCACAGACCTGTAACTTCTTTAAGAGGTCCATCTGTCCTCCACTCGTTACCTGTATTAATGGAACCAGTTTGAGATTGTGGAAAGGTGTCTTTTATACTGGTAAGTTCAGTCACACTCCAAACTCCACTATGGCCAAGACCAAAGAGCTGTCAAAGGACACAGAAACAAAATTGTAGACCTGCACCAGGCTAGGAAGACTGAATCTGCAATAGGTGAACAGCTTGGTGTGAAAAAAGCAACTGTGGCAGCAATTATTAGAAAATGGAAGACATACAAGACCACTGATAACCTCCCTCGATCTGGGGTTCCACGCAATATCTCACCCATGGGGTCAAAATGATCACAAGAACGATGAGCAAAAATCCCAGATCCACACGGGGGACAGAGTGAATGACCTGCAGAGAGCTGGGACCAAAGTAACAAAGGCTACCATCAGTAACACACTACGCCGCCAGGGACTCAAATCCTGCAGTGCCAGACGTGTCCCCCTGCTTAAGCCAGTACATATCCAGGCCCGTCTGAAGTATGCTAGAGAGCATTTGGATGATCCAGAAGAGGATTGGGAGAATGTCATGTGGTCAAAATAGAACTTTTTGGTAAAAACTTTACTTTTGTTTGGAGGAGAAAGAATGCTGAGTTGCATCCAAAGAACACCATACCTACTGTGAAGCATGGTGGAAACATCATGCTTTGGGGCTGTTTTCCTGCAAAGGGACCAGGACGACTGATCCGTGTAAAGGAAAGAATGAATGAGGCCATGTATCGTGAGATTTTGATGGCAAGTGCATTGAAGATGAAATGTGGCTGGGTCTTTCAGCATGACAATGATCCCAAACACACCGCCCAGGCAATGGAGTGGCTTCGTAAGAAGCATTTGAAGGTCCTGGAGTGGCGTAGCCAGTCTCCAGATCTCAACCCCATAGAAAATCTCTGGAAAGTTGAAAGTCTGTGTTGTCCAGCAACAGCCCAAAAACATCACTGCTCTCGAGGAGATATGCATGGAGGAATGGGCCAAAATACCAGCAACAGTGTGTGACGAATTACGGAAAACGTTTGACCTCTGTCATTGCCAACAAACTGTAACAAAAGTATTGAGATGAACCTTTTTTATATATACTTATTTTCCACCATAATTTGCTAATAAAGTATTTAAAAATCAGACAATGTGATTTTCTGCATTTTTTTTGTTCTCATTTTGTCTCTCATAGATGAGGTATAGCTATGATGAAAATTACAGGGCTCTCAATTTTTTAAGTGGGAGAACTTGAAAAAATTGGTGGCTGACTAAATACTTTTTTGCCCCCCTATATCTGTGATGACTGGGATATTAGTATTGGGTTTCTCTATTGTTCCACTCAGTCACTGCTTTTGTCACTCCACTGTGATGTAATGAGCAGACATAGTTAGACATGGAGTGGTATAAGATTCTAATGGTACGATAACCTTGAGCAAAAATACCGCAGTATCACGGTGTTTAAATTCCAGCTCTAAAATCTATTATTTTGAAAAATTTGGGTTAATAAAAGGTTTGTTCCATTGAACACTATATTTTATTTTTAAACACACTATAGAATATTAGGTACATTAATAAACATGTTCCATGTTAAGTTTGTACTTTACAATGTTATTATTCAATATGTGTATCGCAAAACCGCCAGAGCCAACCTGTGTATAACTTTCTACATAGGTCAACCATTGCTTCCCAGAAAGGATTGTGGTGTATCGGGATGGCGTGTCAGATGGTCAGCTCAAGATGGTTGAGGAGTACGAGATCCCTCAGCTGATCAAATGCTTCAAGACGTTTCCCAGCTATGAGCCGAAGCTTGTCTTCATTGTGGTTCAGAAGAGAATCAGCACTACGCTTTATTCCTATGCTGGAAGCAGCTTTGGCTCGCCTCCACCCGGAACTGTTCTGGATCACACGCTCACTCAAAAAGACTGGTCAGTGCATTTGGGTTTTTTTTATGCCACAAATGCCAGGGGTTCACTTTACTCAAGGAGTAAATGACTCAATGAGTCGACTACCGCCAATCTAATATTACTGCTTTTAAATACAATATTATGTACAGTAGAGCTGCCAGTAATTATGATTTTTATATTCGACTGCTCACCAATTACTTTTGTTTTAGTTGACTAATCGGATCATATGTAAATCACAGCTTATTGCACAAGCGAGCTGCTGCTCTTTTATAACTATCTAGCTAACTAATTAGCTTATAGCTTGAAGTGATTAAGGGTTGTGCAAACTAGAAAAATACAATTATGATAATACATTCAACTACTATAAAAACTATAGTTCTATACCAGTGTTTCTGACATGATTATTAATGATGACGCAAATTAAATTTAACATATTTTGTCTGTTTAGCCCTCCATAGAATGACTCTCTAACATGGACTTAGTATAAATGTCAATTTCATTGAGAAAAAAAACACCTTGGTTTTGTCATACTAGTGTCCAAAAAAGGCCGCTCTTACAGCTACCGTAATTTTTTTTAATTTGCTTGCTCTTATTTTGAAATTCACAGCCCTATTTTTATTTAGTAAATTAGAAAACACACAGTTGTGCTCCTATGTTTGATTACCCAGGCAGAATTTGTAAGGTGAGTACAATTCTTTAAAGAAAACATGAAGGACCAGGCGAAACATATTTAATTTTATTTTAATGGGATTAAAATTGAGCGGTCAACATTTCAGAAAAGCATTATCATTAAACAAAACATAACCATGAAGAAATTAATGATGGTTGTTGTTCAGTCAGTTGTATTTACAAAAAATAAAAATACATTTCAGAAATTCTGCAATGGTATGTAAACTTATGAGCACAAATGTACATTTATGCAGTTATACATACCCCTGTCACATTGGAATGAAAGAGTAGGCTACACTTTTTATATAACCACTAGGTGGTGGTGGCATTTTGGAATGAAAGTGTACAGATTTTTCATTACTACGAGATGGCAGCATACATTTATAAAATGTGAACATTTTTTCCATTTTCCCCTATACCTATGTATAATGCACACTATTGACTTTTGACAATTTTGGGGGGTGGGGGGCAATGCGCATTATACACGTGAAATTACAGTACTTCTGTTTGACCCAGTTTTATATCCTTTTTGTACATATTCGGTCGGGTATGACCATTTATTTTCTTCTGATTGGTTGCCTCCATGTAGAAGACCCAACTCTCATTATTTGTGAGAGCACACGTGTTTATGTTGACAGCGCTGGCTTTGGAGCGGAGGGGTAGGCAGAGATCTTCACTTTTGACGTAATTAAGCTCAAGAAATTTGAATGACCTGATTTCAGGTCTCTTGGCAGAAAAACATCTTAACTCAGGACAGTGAACAATTTTAATTCTTATATCACGTTTACTGAGCATCCCAAATGCTAGAAAAAGTTAAGTAAAATATGGGACCTTTAACATTTATAGCTGTAAATGTTTAGTGTATATTAAAATGGAACCAAAAACTATGCATTATGCATTTTTGCACTATGAATACCATGTACTACAAACCCCACTTAAAGATCAAAGGACAAAGATGTTAAAATTTTTCTTCAAAACTCGAGAACCTCTTTACAAACCACGTGCCATTTCGAAGTGATTATATAGCAGATATACCGCAGTTAAATAGATAAATATGATGCAGAATGCGCCTTCTGCTTTTTGCATCCAGCGTCTTCCGGTCTTCGGCTCTATCCGACACTGTGACGTCACGAGCCAAACAGCCTGTTCATTCATTGTTATTGTTCCATCCTGTTGTTCGCGTCCTTGTACAACCTCAATTCCAATGTCGTTGGGACGTTGTGTTAAACATAAATAAAAAGAGAATACAATGATTTGCAAATCATGTTCAATCTATATTTAATTGAATACACTACAAAGACAAACTATTTAATGTTCAAATTGATAAACTTTGTTTTTAGCAAATAATCATTAACTTTGAATTTTATGGCTGCAACACGTTCCAAAAAAGCTGGGACAGGGTCATGTTTACTACAGTGTTAAATCACCTTTTCTTTTAACAACATTCAATAAATGTTTGGGAACTGAGGAGACTAATTGTTGAAGCTTTGTAGGTGGACTTCATTCCCATTCTTGCTTTATGTACAGTTTCAGTTGTTCAACAGTCCGGGGTCTCCGTTGTCGTATTTTACGCTTCATAATGCGCCACACATTTTTAATGGGAGAGAGGTCTGGACTGCAGGCAGGCCAGTCTAGTACCTGCAATCTGTTACTACGAAGCTACGCTGTTGTAACACGTGGAGAATATGGGTTGGCATTTTCTTGCTGAAATAAGCAGGGTTGTCCATGAAAAAGACGTTGCTTGGATGGCAGCATATGTTTCTCCAAATATTCTCGCTATTGTGCTCTACACAACTCAGTTGTGGCTCAAACACTGCAACAGTCGGGGTTGAAATTTACTTACTGTTGGAAACCTCTGGCTAGTGCATGGTCGTTGCAGACCTTTCTAGGGTCAGACTCTGTGGTGCTAAGGGCTCAGATTGTGGTTTAGGGACACTTTCTCCAACTACAGCATTATAAGTAGGATTGGATTCTGGTGCTAAAACGATTCTCGATTTTGGTTCAAAACGATACTCTATTCCCATTCTTTTCGGGGGCTGGGTCAAAAAGGTTTTTCATGGTTTAAAAAGGGGGTGTCCAAATTATGAACATCCATTTTCCTAGCAGCCCGCAGCAAAGACTAAAATGAAGCAATCCCCCATATTGTTAAAGCTTGTATGGGCCATTCCACCAAATTGGTGCCATTTGCATCCCCAGGAAATAAAATGTATAAATGCACCCTACAATTACATGAAAATATTATCAAGCGTCCTCAGTGGCGTAAGTTTGGTTTGAAAGGTGGGGGGGGGGGCATCCAGAAACGATTTGTCGACTAGGGTTTTCTGTGCTTACTATGAAAAACACACAGTAAGTTTTGACATTGTTTCTCATATACTACTGGTTACTCTTTTCCGTCATTCAGTTTGTTTCTACTTTGTAACGTATCCTACTACTTATTTGTAGCTCTTTGTTTATTTCTTTGTTCTTGAAGTTATTGTAAATATAAATAAAAGCTTGAAAATGTTTGAACTTAGCACATCTGCCTCACAGTTCTGAGGACCCGGGTTCAAATCCGGCCTTGCCTGTGTGGAGTTTGCATGCTCTCCCCGTGCCTGCGTGGCTTTTCTCTGGATACTCCGGTTATATATATACTCCATAAGTGTGAATGTGAATGAATGTATATTTGAAAGACAATAGATATAACTATCATACATGTCCGCCACATCAATGCGCCACTTTCAACATGGCCACCATGTAGGCATGGGAGGCACGTCTTTTGGAATTGGATCTAGTCATATTGTGCATCTGTGACCTGGAAATACGTCAGTCCCATTCTCTGCCTGCATTGCGCCACAGTACCAGTAAACATTCATTCATTCATCTTCCATACCGCTTATCCTTCACAAGAGTCGCGGGCGTGTTGGAACCTATCCCAAATGACTCTTGGCGAGAGGCAGGGTACACCCTGAACTGGTTGCCAGCCAATCGCACGGCACATACAAACAAGCAACCATTCGCACTCACATTTACACCTATGGGCAATTTAGAGTCTTCAATTAACCTACCATGCATGCTTTTGGGATGTTGGAGGAAACCGGAGTACCCAGAGAAAACCTACGCAGGCACGGTGAGAGCATGCAAACTCCACACAGGCAAGGCCAGATTTGAACTCGGGTCCTCAGAACTGTGAGGCGGACATGCTAACCAGTCGTCCATCGTCCCGCCTGCCAGTAAACAGCAGCAGTGAAACCTTAATAGATCGGACTAATAGGGGGTCGTCCGATGTTGCCAATTGTCCGTTACATTGAAGCACTTTTTTCTTTTTTGAGGCCATATGCACCCATATTACTGTACATTACAAAGTTAGTTTTGTAGTTTTTTTCATGGCCTAAAACGGGCGCAAGAGGACAAAGTTATTGTAAATAAATCCCAAAAAAGCTTGAAAATTTTTGAAAGTTTCATATTTTTTCCAAACTTGCCACGCCACTGTGCTTGCTTGGTCACGGTGGAATTGTTGACGTACAGTACTCGGCATAGGTGAGTCGCTTTCATGCACCGCGAGGAATTACTGTGCTTCCTAGTTCCAAATCCGTTGCCAAAGGCAAACAGCTTGACAAAAAAAAACTTACTGTTTCAAAAATGGCATGTTCCAGACTCCTGAGACTTATTTTGTATTACTCAGCATCTGGTAATTTATTTATTTTTTTGACAATTGTGCAAAAAGATGCATAGTCCTCTCGCACTTAGAGCAGTTTGAATGACTAATATTGCTATAGTCCGGTGCAATGACCATTCTTGCAAAGGGCACCGAGACTTCAAGCGAGTAGGGCGATGATCTGGGACAATGTTGATTGTGCAAATGTAACACTGCCATCATGCCGCTGTCTCTGTCTCCGCTGCGCTCTACGGCACAATAGACAATAGATATAACCATCATGTCAATGCCCCACATTCAACATAGCCACCACGTAGGCACGGGCAGCACGTCGAGTAGGGTTGGGCATCGTTTGAATGTAAGCGATTCTTGTCCCAATTGCGGTTCCGGTTCCAAAAGAATCTCGATTCAGATTATTTTCAGGGGCTGGGTCAAAAATGTTTGCATGGTTTAAATAAAGGATGTCCAAATTTTTAACAACCATTTTCTTAGCAGCCCACAGCATCGACTCAAATGAACAAATGACTACTTCTTTATCACCAGTATCAATATCAAACCTATGAACTAAAAGGCAATGTGTGTGGAACTAACCCAGTTGACTTAGTATTCATTAATTAATGTTTCATCTTAAAGTTAAATATAGAATTGTTAAAATAGTTATTTGCGAATGTTTTATCACATATTTATTTCATATGTGCGAGTTTTAACTTGACTTCCTGTTTTAAGCTTTTAGCCTTTTATTTTGACGGGTACGCACCGGAACTCAGCATTTTGGCCGTCAAAGGTACCGTCACACGACACCGGTGAAAAACTGTAGCCTCGTAGTAGAGAAAACTCACATTTTCACCCAGGAATGTCAGAATCAGAATTGCACACCAACATTGTATTTGTCACACAGGCCTACACAACTAACATTTTTAGTAAGGCACTGACAGGCTGTTGCAGGTTACGTTCCCATCAATCAAACAATCTTAGCATTTTTTTCTTTTATTCTCTTAAAGTCTTAAGCCCGGCACATACACACACAAAGACAATCGGCCTGTTTTTGTGCTCCATACACCAGTTTACTAACATGGATGTCATATGGTGTTTATTCACTAATAGGTTTCATAGACACGCTATGGGTTTTAATTGCTTGTTCTGGGACCAGTAACAATAACACCTGTTGTATTAGGATTTCAACTCACAGCTTCTTACAGGTTAGACAATATAAAAGCATTCCACCATGTCACGCCTCAGTAGTACTGCCTTGCTCATTTCCCCCCTTCCTGTTCTGCCCTGTCCATTTCTGTCTTCTTTCCTCTTGTCCTATTGGTTAGTTTAATGTCATCACCAGATTCCCACTCCCACACGAATAAGAACGTGACTTGACTTTGTAACAGTACTTGTAATCAAATATCTAGACTGTTTAACTGTTCTGCTGCGGTTCCCACACCTATACCCCTTGTCCATTCTGTCTATCCCCTAAATCCCTTTTTTGTCTGGCTGCGTTTTCAGTAAACAATAATAATAAGAAGAAATAATTAAAAATAATATAAATAAACAGTGGGAGTATTTCAAAGTCCTCTGTTGCAAAGCAAAATTGTTCCAGCACAAGAGGCATACAGATCCACCATTCTGCATGGCCGTGCAGCTGAGCAGGACCGGTTAAAAAAAAAAATCAGCAATAATCATTCATAATTTACTGATTTTGTAGTATGGAATGTAATAAAAGGCTTGATTAAGTGATATTACTCAAACAGAACAATAATCAGCAACAGTAGGTATGAGAAAAACTGACCCATTAGCCAATGGGTTACATAAAGGAACTGCTGTGCACTTCTTGACCTCTGAGGGGTAGTGTGGTGCACACAATGAAATACAGACTTGCAGTAACAAAGGAAGTAGGTTGCCATCAAATATTATTAAAACTTGTTTTTCACAGTTTGAAGAATATATGCCAGTGTTTGTATGTGGTTATACAGCATTTGTGTACCAATATTCATTATTTAGAAAAATATAACTGCAGTGACTTCAATGCAAATTTTCGTAAGCTACTCAATGGTGTTTTTCATTTATTGTTTGTTAGCATTGAGCTAGCGATTTTTTTGAAGAAAAAAAAGAAAGAAACAGTCTCTGATGTATTTGAACATTTAATAGATGTAATTCTTTTATGTGTTTAGTTTTACAGTGAACTTCAACTGGAGTGTCAATAAACGTCTTCAAGCATGCAACATTCACTCTTACTCCTTGCTACTATGTGAGCACCTTAGCAACATGTTGTGATTACGTGGGCTCTGCATGTCGACCGGGCATAGACTGCTGGTATAAAAATCTGTGATTTTAAATCCAGTCCGAGCCGATCCTTGTTTTTTTGCTGACATCGGACCGATTTCCGATCTCAAAGATCAGATCGGGACACTCCTAGTAAAAACTGCCATTCATTTCATTTAATTTTAAGAAAAACTACAATATCTGATATATAGCATTTTCTGAATATGACATTACCTATATCGCACATCACTATGCAGAATCATCTTTTGTATTATATATAATATCAATAATAATGACAAATGTCATTTGTATTTTATTTTCTCACCCAGTGAGAGAATCAATAAGAGAAGTGAAATTGGGTCGATAAGCTGTATCGATAATGGAATCAGAATTGCTTAATTCGTATCAATTCCCATCTCTTCTCAAGTAAACTCTCTCCTCTTTGTTTACTACCATGTCGACAGTTAAACAGTGCAGGTTACTATTTTTTTGTTTGTTTGTTTTTCTCGATCTTGGTGGGGGGGGGGGGGGGGGGGGGTTCTGTGACCCCCCCGAAAAACTAATTATTGATAAGCCGTACTACAAATTAAAAAAAATACCAAAACCCATGGCAGACACAGGCGCGCGAGCAATCGTAATTAAATAATTAGCAGTAGAAATAAAAACTGACGCAGGTGGGACAATTTTAGGTGGAGGAAATTCGCACAAGTCCAGTGTGGACCAAAAGGACTTGTGAGTATGCCGTAAGAATTATTTTCTCAAAGTTTTAAGTCTGTCTTCCTTCTTTTCCTTACATAGGGTGGACTTCTATCTCATGGCACATCACATTCGCCAGGGATGTGGACTTCCTACCCACTACATTACTCTGTATAATACAGCAAACCTCATGCCAGACCATCTACAAAGGTTCTGTTTTACCTTTTAAATAATAATGGTGTTCTTTTAAAACTTATTTGTTCCCCTACTGAATGGGTACAATGCACTTTAATTGAAACACAGCACAAAATTACAAGGTTAAAGCATTCAAAACAATTTGCAGTATAACTCAAGCACTAAAGTGTTTTGGCATCATTGAGTTATTTAAGTCTTTTGTCATGACTTGTGATATGTCATAAAATGACATTGGCCATTCCTACTCCCTACATATTATGATCATTGCATTAATGTACACTGCAATGACAAAGATTCTAATTGTAATTATGATTTCATTCGATAGTCATTTTATTACTCCGTGCCTATACAATTCAGAGTGGCCAAACAGTGCATCACTCTACTGATATCCTTTGTATGACACATTTTGTCAAAATACTGATTCAAAAGCTCGTTTTATTTACGTTGACTTTTGTATCCAACAGGCTGACCTTCAAAATGTGCCATTTATATTGGAACTGGCCTGGCACAATTCGAGTTCCAGCACCATGCAAATACGCGCACAAACTGGCTTACCTTTCAGGCCAGTACCTGCATTCAGAGCCATCCATCCAGCTGGCTGACAAACTTTTTTTTCTTTGAAAGTGGTCTTCTTTTCCAGTTCTGGTCATAAATATGTTGATGTTGAAAATTGCTGATTGTGGTGCTGTTGAATTAGAATTAAAAAGAAATTAAAGTGTCCTGTGATTGGATGGTGACCAGTCTAGGGTGTACCCTGCCTCTCACCCTGAATTCAGCAGCCGGCAAAGGTTCTAGCACACTTGTGATTCTAAGCAAGAAATGTTTGTTGGTGTTCAACTAAAATAGTTAAAAACAAAATGAGTATTCGTTTGATTTTACAGAATATTTCTTTGTTTTAATGTCAGAATTAGTTTGGGGATCAAGTTAAAATACAAATGGACTGGAACATTGTAATTATTCCCAAATGTTGGTAACCAGAATTACATATACTGTATTGGGAAACATAACCAGTGAGGAAAAAAATCTCTACCTTAGTGGGTTAAAAGAGAGCTGAGATCCTTGCAAGAATGATGAAAGTTTAGCTGTCTTCGGACGGTTCTCAGTCTCATGGCCTCTTTGGATTCTCGTTTTTGCTTAGGAATGTTGCTTTCGTAGCCGAGCAAGATGACCCAGAAGTACTTGAAGGCTGTCGGTCGAATTCGAAAAATGTTTAGGAAAGGTGCCTCGATGCAACCTTTAAGTCATCTTTAGCATAAGTTACTCCAGACCAACCTTAATGAAGGAAAAGAGGTATATCACCCACAATCCTTTAGGGCAGCAATATTTAACGCAACGACTAAGTTTGCAGACTATGCGAAGACGCTCAAGTTTCATTCTAGGGACTTTAAAAATAGTGTGTAAAACTCTGTGTGTGTGTGTGTGTGTGTGTGTGTGTGTGTGTGTGTGTGTGTGCGTGCGTGCGTGCATAAATGTGTACATAATGTGTAGTTGATCGAAATAAATGAAATTAGCGTTGGAATCACAACAGATCTGGCCAGCTGTTCAGTCAAAGGGTGTGTCTATACGTCGACCAAATTCAAATTTGGCAGAAACAAAAAAAGTATCCAATAAATTCTGTGATGTACCGTATTTTCCGCATCATAAGGCGCACTGGATTGGAAGGCGCAGTCTCAATTACGGGGTCTATTTCTGTACTTAAACCATACATAAGGTGCACCGTATTATTCGGCGCATGCTAAAACAATGTAACAGAAGCAAAACAGTGAGTGAAAACTTCTACTACACATTTAAAAATACACTCACATTATTTTTTTTATCAATCTTTTGTCACAAATCCATCGAAGTCCTCATTTTCTGTATGAATTGAACAGATGGGCAATTCCGCCATCAACAAAGATTGCTTCCCTTCCACCATCTCTGTTTCCTTCACCTCAACTTGACCACTGTCATCTTGCTGAACCACTGCATATGCTGCCTGAAGGCCTTTCTCCAGATCCCTGAAACAACAACCATATGTATACAAAACCATCATGACATTCGAGTAGGGCATACCATGCAAATCCTATCTGATTCGAGATTGCTCCAAAGTCCCTACACCACGTTCATGGGGTTCGCCCTCCTGAATAGTATCTGCCATAGTAATGCCTTCATGTATATCTGTGATGTGCGGTGCATTCAAGATGTTCTCTAAGCGAGTCCGTCTTAAAGATGACATTGTGAATGCCGATGAAGTCACGTATGCCATACACCTTGTGTCTTGATTACTGTCAATGGGTGTGACATCACAATGTGTATAGTCTTTTGTAGTATCTTGGCCAATTCAGCCACATATCTAGTACATGGTAGGTGTCGTTTTTCAGTCTGGTCCAATTGTACACTTATGTACATAAGAATGTGTCTGTCACCATCCCCTATTTGAAAAAGCACACCACAGATTTTTCAGAAACATCCAAATAAAAAGGTTTGTAATAGTCAGGTCGGCGTAACCAATGGCAAACAAAAGAAAACGTTAGGTAAGTCAATAACCGTGAAAAGTTTGTGTGTGGTCAATTGCACTCAAAGCAGTAAAAGGATTTGGGATCGGAATAGTGGGTGTTGTAAAAATGTAATGAATGCGTCTGAGATCGTGTGTCATGCGATACTTCCCACCTTTTCCACAGGCAAAATTAGAGTGTTCCATGAAGACAACGAGGGCTCCAATTCCTTCAAACCTGCGATGCTGTCCCGGCTGCCCTCCTCGGCCTCCGGACTGTGTCGATACTTGTTCTGCCAGATGGGAAAGAGGCAGAATAAAATAATGTGAGGCACTGCGGAGCAGAAGCCAACATCAGTTGGACCCTGCGTCCACAGTACCTCAGGCAACTGCACCAGAACCCTCAGGATGATCCGTCCGCTCTCTACCATAATCATGTGAAATTTGGTGATATTCTAAAATAGAGGAATTTGTAACGTACCAAATTGCCATACCCTGACATAGATGATGAAAACCCGACATCGGGAATGGCGGTCTGGACCCAATCACTGGCTTTTACGCACTTTCTAATCATGGGACCCACATTTTTGATTGATGGTTAGCTCCGACAGCCAATGTGATGTGTGGCACAGCTGTCGCGTCCATCTCGTACCACTCACTCTGCTCCTGCATGAGAGAGACATGTGAGGCAATGCCAGTTGATGTGGCATACAAATTGTCAGAAAACGTGACCACTGATGATATTCAATTTGAAGAGAAAAATTATCTTAATAGACTAGGTCATGTGACTTATCATAATACAATGTAACAGTCAATTGGCGGAGTGTAAGGGGGCAGGCTAGTAAGCCATGGAGACCAGAGTTGATAGAGGCTTGTGCAAGCTGCGGGATAAGGGAAATCAATGGTGATCAAACTGTGGTTGGCAGGCCATACTGGGTTCAGAGCCGCCTAATCGATGTCAGCATATTGATCTTGATCTACCGTGGGGGTAGTAAAGATCATCGTGTGGTGCCCCTGGTGAATCATGCCAGTCAATTTCAGTCCCATCCGGCAAGGCCACCTGTATGCCATCAAGTCCACAGAAGATACTGACTCCACACTTGACGAGCATATCTGAGAGTTGAGTACCGAGCCCCAGTGTCAACCATCATGGAAAGATGATGTCCATCTGCAGTCACCGGAATGTAGGGGTCTGCCAAACCCTGCACGTCGAGGCTTCCTGGGCACCCCAATTGACGAGTGGGGTACTGCTGTTGTCGATCAAGTAGAAGGGGAGGTTGTGATTTGCCTGGCCACTGTGGCGGCACGACATCACAGGAACACCCAGGCTCAATCATTCCCCTATACAGACAACTCTTAGCCCAGTGCCCCCATCCCCCACAGTTAAAACACGACCCATCTGGGACCCCAGTCTCCCTCCACCCCTACCTCTCGCTCCACGTCCACACCACTGCTGGCTGGTCTGGCGTGGTAGTTCCGATTGGTAAAGCTGCACCTCACAGGGAGTCCGACCCGGGGCAGGTGGACCGGCAGTCATGGACTTCTGCTACACTAGTTGCTTGTCTTTTTTAATGGACTGAGAATTTACTCTATTTTAGTTTCCAGCACCTGTAAATGTAATAAAAATTTTTTCAGTACAGCATATTTATCTGTATTAGCCTCTTTTTTTTTTATATATATGTCTAGTTAAGTAATGCAAAAAGTGTGTTTTCCAATCAGCAGGTATCGCTGTTGTCATAGCCGGATTGTTTTTCATAGCAGCGGCCACTGGGAGGGGTGCTCCTCTGAGCACCACCACTCTATAAAGCTGAGTCATCACTGGACTATCCGACGGATCACCACCTGAACTACGATCCAGTCTCGGCACGTGCGTGATAAATAAGCAACTCCTGTCTCCTCCCCACCATCCGAAAAACACAGTTGGAGAGAGATACCTGGGTGGGGCCCTGAAGTCGCCCATATCTAACACCTCCCCCTGTGTGGCATTTCAGAAACGTTGCATGAAAATTGCACCTCCCCTGTAAGGGGGGGAGTTTTTCACCTAAGCATTTACGATAAGATATATAAAAAGAAATATATGTTGCTGTGTATGAAGAGAACAAGGCAGGAGGGGTTCCAAGAATTTCCTGTTTATGTTTTTGTTCTTTGTCTTACCAGACCTCCTCCAACTGAAGAGTCCCCTCAGGGCACTCATCCGCTTCCTGCTCACCATCTGTCACCTCGTTAACTGATCCCGGACCAGTAATACAAACAATCACACAGACACACACAAACTCTGCAACAATACACACTTACACATGTCTCCTCTATCCTCAAATGGGCCGCACTCAAGTACATACCTATACCTTCCAAGTGAGAAATCCATTCATCCATCCATTTTCTGAGCCGCTTCTCCTCACTAGGGTCACGGGCGTGCTGGAGCCTATCCCAGCAATCATCGGGCAGTAGGCGGGGTAGACCCTGAACTGGTTGCCAGCCAATCGCAGGGCACATACAAACAAACAACCATTCGCACTCACATTCACACCTACAGGCAATTTAAAGTTTTTAATTAACGTGCATGTTTTTAGGATGTGGGAGGAAACCGGAGTGCCCAGAGAAAACCCACGCAGGCACGGGGACAACATGCAAACTCCACACAGGCAGGGCCGGGGATTGAACCCCGGTCCTCAGAGCTGTGAGGCTGACGCTCTAACCAGTCGTCCACCGTGCCGTCCAAGTGAGAAATATCATTACCAAATTTCATTTTGTCCAACTTCCTTTCACAGAGTCATATGCTGAGGTTGACTTCTTGGCAAACTGTGTGCTCTCCTCTCATCCCAGGAAGCCACCAAATTGGCCTCCTGTGTTGTCAATCCAATCGTTTTCCCATGGCTGTCCAGGGCCGCATCTGAGAGAGAGAAGCCACACTAGAGAGGACATTAATAGCGCCCCAGTATGGCCTGCCAACCACAGTTTGATCACCATTGATTTCAACCATTACTGTCCCTCAACTTTCATCCATCCATCCATTTTCTGAGCCGCTTCTCCTCACTAGGGTCGCCGGCTTGCTGGAGCCTATCCCAGCTATCATCGGGCAAGACGTGGGGTACACCCTGAACTGGTTGCCAGCCAATCGCAGGGCACATATAAACAAACAACCATTTGCACTCACATTCACACCTACGGGCAATTTAGAGTGTTCAATTAACGTGCATGTTTTTGGGATGTGGGAGGAAACCGGAGTGCCCGGAGAAAACCCACGCAGGCATGGGGATAACATGCAAACTCAACACAGGCGCTCCTCAGAACTGTGAGGCTGACACTCCAACCAGTTGTCCACCGTGCCGCGTCCCTCAACTTAGCTCTGCTATAGGCTCCTGCACAGCGGGAGCAGGCTGTGTGAGGAGCGGAGGGGCGCGCAAGTCCCCCTTCCCTTCGGTCTTCTCCTCTTGCTCTTTCTTTTTTTTTTTTTTTTTTTTTTTTTTTTTTTTTTACTGTCTGCTGCAAGTGGCATGGGATTCAATCCCACGGCCCCTCCCTGTGTGGAGTTTGCGTGTTCTCCCCGTGCCTGTGTGGGTTTTCTCCGGGCACTCCGGTTTCCTCCCACATCCCACAAACATGCATGGTAGGTTCATTGATGTCTCTAAACTGCCCCAGGTGTGAGTGTGAATGGTTGTTTGTTTATGTGTGCCCTTCGATTGGCTGGCATCCAGTTCAGGGTGTACCCCGCCTCCTGCCCGATGATAGCTGGGATAGGCTCCAGCACTCCCGCGACCCTTGTGAGGATAAGTGGCTCAGAAAATGGATGGATGGATGTCTGCTGCAATTTGGAGACGGCCACCAGTCGATACATTCTGTCAGATATTTTGCCAATTTATCAGCTCCTTGAACACATTTGTTATTTTCACATAATTCTTATTCTTAGGGAAGAAGCCAGCATCCTGACATTCTTCCAACATACTTTTAATTTCCTCGTCAGAGGAAACAAGCTGGCCAGTAGACTGTAGTAATCTTTTGTATGACAAAAATATTGACTATTTTAGGTTTAACGTTAGATTATCACAACAGCAAGTGAGTTCAGTTAACCTAATTAGCTATTTTTTTAATAGGTGAAAAAAAACTGTATTTAAATAAATTGGCTTTCTGTGTTAATCCTTGAAAAGGTGTGTTCAATTTGGGCGCGCAGCTGGCAGCTTTCGACCGGAAACAGATTTGAATTCCCAGTGCCGCTCCAGGTATGACTCTAAAAGACTTAGACAAAGTTACACATAACATTCCAAGGTTTGAACCTACACCAAACGGGTCACACGACACAGCCGCGTACATTAGAGACCTCAAATTTCACCTTAAACGATTCCCTTCCGCTACTACTGACGACAGATTGTACCTTATTAAAGTTATGTCTCACCGAGAAGTAAGTAGATTAATTGAACGACAACCATCTTATGTACTGGCCGACTATCCGGCTCTCTGCCAAGCATTATCTCAAGAATTTGATGATCCAGAGGCCGCAACCGGCTTATCTGAAGCCCTTACAGTTAAACTGGGGAGACTTGAGACACCACAAGCTTATTACTGCCGGTTGCGTAAAGCGTACTTCGGAAATTTAAATGAACCGAATATGGAAGAGGACAAAAATTTCAAAACACTTTGTTGAAAACATACATCCAAACACCAGCCAGCAGCTGGGCGTGGCAGCGTGCCCGCGCACACTGGCCCAACTGCGTGAACTGGCCACCAAAGGTTTTGCTAAACAAAAACACCCTACCTCTAAAGCACTAGACTCATGCGTCTTCTTCACAAATGAACCACCGCAGATGGAATTAGAGGGAGCTAAGTGCAACACGCGTGCGACAGACACACAACATTCTGGCAATGTTAAACCCGACAATCAAAAGAGGTGTTTAATCCAATGTACCCTGACTCACGTGACATCACACTAATAAATAACGTTCTGCCATTCTGACAGCTTTTGGGTGAACTAACCGCTAAAGGTACTTCTCGGAAGTTCTATTTAACCGTTACACTCTAGCATGAACTTGTCCGCGAAGCTCTGATTGACCCCGCAGCAGACACTGTTATGTCCCATGCTGTGTTCGATCAACTTCTGACATTGCTACAAGCCAGTGGCCGTGACCTTCAACTGCAACGCTGCGCACTAACTATCCGTGCATTTTCAGTGACTAACACAGAGCTAAACACTTTAAGTATGCTCCACTGAACAATTGGCGCGATAGCGTTAGTCCATCCGGTCTACGTGTTTCCAATTGAATCCGTCCCACTGCTCATCGGCCAAGACCTGCTCTGCCGCTTCGAGTCACTAATTGATTACAAAAATCTTCGGATGTGGGCACAGGTGGAACAGGCGTTACCACCACCAACTCAGTAACTGTCCGCAGACTGGTGCCTAGTGTTGGACCACTCGGAGGACGGCTGCACTCTTTCAAGTGACGACACTCCCATTGACGACACCGCCGAGTCCCCTGTAGCCACGTCACCAATGCTGAACCGGATTGGAGAACTTAACATGTTTCTCTGTCATCTCGTCCAACCACCGCAAGAAGAGCGCTACCGCCCCAGTGTTGCTGGTGGGAATAATTTCCATGACTGTCCAGCAGACGACGTCGTCCTGGCCTTGTGGGTGGACAAATAGTCAATTTCTCAAGCATTGTTTGAGACCCTACGACTTAAGGATCCTGACCTTCAATTAACGGGAAATACCGTTAATACCGTGCTGCCGTCTGCTGTCACTGCAGTGGGTGTGTGAAGACAAAGTTCTACTACTGGTCGCGCGCACTAACCAATCAGTAACCGGTCCCCATTGGTTCTTTCAGCCTTCGCCGGAGTTTAACGACCTGGGTTTGTCGCTGCATGCCACACTTCTCCTAGACGCTTCCCGGACCACCGTGCTGCTAATTCACAACCACACGGAGCGATATCCACATCCCCAGATCTACGAGGCCTGGCCTCTTGATCTGCTCTGACTTCAATCTCTCGGTCCCTGTGATTGGTCACCTCCCACTCAACCTCTCCCCATTGCCTAGCTCTGGTGGAGTACAACTCACTGTCCCTTCGCGACACATTGCTATCGTTCCAGTGGGACCTACTGTGGGTGATGACATCATCAGAGTGGACCTGGCTGCAGACCAAAGCCTGGTGATCCATACACTCAGTACAATCCCAACGGCACCCGAAAGCGCTTCTCGCGGGACTCCTCCCACCCCCTCATGCTCCTTGGGAACCAACTCGCCGACACCGGTAACACCATGTGATGGTCGCCCGCTCCCTTATCCCGACTTCAAAACTCACGTGCAGCAGGTCCTGGTGGATGCTGATGCCCTGAGTTCCGATGACAGCGTTTGCGGGAGGTGCTAATCAAACGCGTCGCTTTGTTCTCTAAAGACTCACTAGGCTGCAGCCTAACTGACTTGCACATGGTATGCACGCCGACACCTCCAAAACAACCGCAAGCAGTTGACGATCTTACAAAAGGGGGGACCACACCTGTGATGCCAAACAGGTCCACCAGGGGTCGCTCTTGTGGCACACGACCTTTTGAGCCGACTCGACCCCCTAATAAATAGTAAAGTTGCGCCCTTCGAAACTTGTGAACTCTGTTCCTAATCAATGGACTGCATTTTCAGCCATCACGCTGAGCTTCAGGATGACTACTCTACGTAGCTGGCCTGCTCCGTCAATGGCCACTAAGTCATCTTGCTTCTTTCGTGACTTTTACACATACATGGCTTCAACAGCACAGGACATGTGGGTTTTGGCTCTTCTCAGAGACCTCGGACTTCCCGTGCACTTCTTCTCTGGACCTTGCAAAGTGCACCTCTGTGCCATTTTACGCACCCTGCCCACCCTTTTCTCCTTCAGGTAACTCCTTGTACCCCGGCTCTTCTATAGCACCTGCAGTAACCACTGGTGATGAATGCCTCCTTCTGTGCTGGTTCCCAGCCTTCCTCTTCTGCACCAGTCGTGATGTCGAAGTTGCCTGCGTTTTGTTTTATCTTTCTTTGGCTCGCCTTGGCCTCCACTCTTAAATTCTTCCTCCCTGCGCGCCGCGCTAGCTTGCCTGTGGTTTCTCCTCAGTTTCGTGCCAACTCATTTGCATTATCGTGAGCTTTTGTTATTACGCCTCCATGGACCTCATTTCTCAGCCACCTGTGGCCCCACATAGCGAAAGGGGGCTCACACAAGCATCCGCCCAATATGCACCATGCACGAAACGGAGGATTGTCAACACACTGAGACCGGACCGGTCAAGCAGGTCCAACCTCCGTGACAGCATCCTTGCTACGCCAAGGACTACATCAAGTCTGCCAACGCAGATGCCCGAACAAGACACCGGTGAAACCGAATGTGCTGTTCTGTCTTAAACCAAAAACATAACAACCGAAATAACATGTATCCGCAGCCCAGCCCCCCGCCCCTCACCGGTGACGCTTGTAGCCTTAGTACCATCAAGACACAACCTCGGAAATTCCAGTTCGAAATCCCCACCACACAACAACGCATGGCTAACGAAGTAACCAATTCCTGGTCGCTAAGCAACACGCAAAGACTAGCCATTTTGGTTATCGACGCTTGCAGTGCAACCCTTAACCAAAATAGCCAGATCATAACCACTCTGTTGTTGCTGCTCCTAACGGTTTATGCTCACACACCGACAGCTAACAGGTTGATGAATGACAGGCTACGTGCAATTGCTCCCTCTATACACAATTTAACAATGAATAGAATTCTCCCACATTTGGGACCCCTCATCTTAATTAAAATTATTTGGTCTACAGCCCTGACAGGCCCCACTAATCCGCCCCATCTCTTACAAACTCCACAGCTCTGCATGTCAATCCCAAGCCTTTCTTGTAGCTCGCTCAATCAGCGACGCCCTCAAAGATGCCACTTTGCATACTGAGAATGTCACCCGGCACCGCTTGCTGCCTGGGAGTTATGACAGCCAAATTGTGATGCCTAAATTGTTCAAACAGCACAAATTCAAATGTTACCCTGAAATTCTTGAACCAACGAAAGCTGAAGGAACTTAGGCAATTGACATCAACCACGCCAAGACGCCAAACCCCCTATTTGTGCATTCCTGCTCTGCTACATACCTTCACTTAGTGGGTCTAACCATCTTTGGTCACTGCATGATTCTCAGCATAGCCTACCTGCCCTACCAAAAGACCCAGAAGCAGCGGAGCTGCTTGGAACAGCACTCCAATGCTTGCCCAGGTCTTCCGGAGGAAAAGAATGAACCTGACCCTATACGGACAGTGGAGGAGGTCCTTCTTGACCTAAGCAGAGCCCTCCACCTCCTTCTCAACCTAGACTAGGATTCCGTTCTGTCCTCATGATTAGAACCTCAATTTGGCACCTTCCTTCTCCTTGATTGTTGAGTGGGGTTCTACACCTGACTGTTGTGCCCCCTGTGTGCTAAGTTGAAGCCAGCTACCTTTTTTTCCTCTTTCTTTCTCCTCCGTAAAGCTGTGTTGGGTCTCTCCTTTTGTTTTTTTGTTTTACTTTTACTGAGAACTGTACCCCAAGTTAATGTTTACCCTTAGTTTTAGCTTCTCTCCTGCCCCGAATTACTGTTCTCACTGCCATCACAATATACACACACACACATCTATCTAAATATAGTATATTATATTCCAACTCACCCATGATGTTTGAGTACTGACTGGCTTATTGTCAACCATAGCCTGGATACACACAGAGTTGAGATTGGACTGTGGTAGAATTTCTGTGATGTCCATGGCAGTATTAGCATCATTTGATGTGACATTCTGATTGTCATCTATTGCTTTCGCCTCTAGTAACTCGAACACCATCAGGAATAATAGTGATGCAAAATTAAGCACTTTATTTGTGAATAAGCACACAACCCCTTGATGAATCAGACTGTGCATAAGGATTTTTTAGGCTTGATACATACAGGAAATGTACCTAACTGCAAATGATTTTAATCAGTGGGTTATTTAAAAACAATCACATATTTTAATTAAGATTTATTTTACGCGATTTAAATCACTGATTTTTAATCAGCTTATTTGAAACAAAAAAGATGGGAGACCAATCCACATCATCCTCACATGTAGTATTACCGTTGTGCTAAAAAATACTGGCACCCCTGCGGTGCCAATACAGACACATAATGCATTTTTGTTGACTGACATAAAATAAGACTAAACTTTTCCTGTTTTAGGATTACAAAAAAATGTTTCTATTCGCTAAATGCCAGAAGAGTGAGGGGAGTATTCTTTTGTCGCAATAAAATATAAAAGGCATGCTCATGGGTTCAGACAGTTGAGGTAAAAAGCATGTCTTTTTATAGTCATGGCTAGAAATAATGGCACCCCAGGGGTGCCAATATTTTTTAGCACGACTATATGTATTATATATTCATATATTTTTCAGTGACAGAGCACAAGCTTTTACATGGTATGCAGTATTCATATATATTGTGTGCTCAATTAGCTTTAACACGCTGCACAGAAAGTCTTCGCCGTGTCTGTTGGCTTGTCATATAGGCAAAAGTACAGACGACAGTACTGAAAAGTACTGTGTGGGTCTTTATTTTCCTACTTCCCAATGCCAAATAACCATAATAGAGTCGTAGATATGTACAAGGAAATTATCCCCTCTTGTGACCATGGCAGCTGCGAGTGTTAGTTCTCTTGCTGGTGGTTGGCATACCGATGGCTGGTTTCAGCCTCTGCCTAACTACACCTGTGTAGCCAATGCTTTCTGCTAAATGTTTCTGAAAACATGCCAGTTCGAAGTGATCAGCACAGAGTTTGGAATGCTTGTTAGGCACCCATAGCTGACCACGTTACTTCCCCTGTCGATTGGATTTTCCCTGTCCACTGGTGACATATTCCTTTTTCACTTGGAAATCCAAAGAAACTCCTACCACTGCCTGAACCATTTGTACAACCAAATGCCACACAATAAACCCTGGTGAAATCGCTAAATCGTACAACAACAAATATACAAGGACGGGAACAATAGCACACGACGCCGAATGAACAGGTTGTTTGGCTGGTGTTACATCACAGCGCCGGATAGAGCCGAAGACCGGAAGGCGCTTGATGCAAAACGCAGAAGGCGCATTCTGAATCATATTTATGTCATGGTCTGTGTTTTGGTTTGGGTTGTGGTTACTTTTGTTTCATATTTTCCTGTGTTCCATGTTGTTCATGTCGTGTGCTCATTTAGTTGTGTCCACCTGTTGTCGTCAACCTTCTACCTTGTCGATCAATCAGCTCCCTCCAGCCGCTCGTGTATTGTCCAGGTGTTCCTCGTTGTCTCGTCAATCTGTTTGGATTTAGATCCCTGGCTTCTTTCATTTCTTGTCGGGGCATTCTCAGGTGTCATTGTCTCTGTCTGTGCCACGTCTTAGTTACTAGTCATGTTTTGTTTCCATTTTTGATTTAGTGTTTCTTTGGTTATCTGTTGTGGGACTTTGTTTAGTTTGCTTTTCCTTCTTTGCCCTTTTTTGGAGATTAAATTATTTTTTTTGAGACTCCTGTCTTGCCTCCCTGCTTCCCTGCACTTGGGTCCTCCACGTTTTTCCCCTTGCCTTCCTCGCCTTCGAAAACCCTAATTATGACAATTTATTGAGTTAACTGCTGTATGTGTCATAATCTAATTGCCTGTGCAATTGATACAATGACGTATCATGATAGTATATCTGCTATATAATCACTTCGAAATGGGAGATTCTAGAGTTATCAAGAAAATATTTTTTTTTTTGCATATTTGTCCTCTGACCTTAAGGACACGCACGTAGGCGCATTTTGAAAAAAACATCGATGACTGTCAGTAAATATTTAAACCCGACGTAATCGGTCAGTGCGTGCATGTCACAGAGAACTGCTTGAAACGAATTCTACGCTTTTGATACAAAAACTTGGTTTCTAGGGAAATTATTTGTAGCCGGTTTATTTAGTGGAAGCGTCTTATCCTGCTAGAAAATTCTTAACCTTTTAAGGTTTACTTTTTTCCCTATTGTGTATCCTATGTGGTGAGATGCTGACATTGTACACCTCCGAAGCTAGCGGGGTGTGTTGCATCGTAACGTAGCTTCTTCATGCACCTCTTCTCGCTCATTGTGAAACATGATGTGGCGTGTTTGTTTTTATTGATATTGCTCGACACAAATACGTCTTCAGTGTTTTTATTGATTCTGATACATGGTAATACATGATGAATTATATCTAAAGGATGAAGACTATCAATGAATGTTTAAGATACATCAAAGTAATGAAAAGAAAAAACATTGTCCAAGAATGAATATAGACCAGTGTCTCAGACAAGAGCCTAGGAGGGACTTTTGACTCAATAACAGCTTGGAACGTCAACAAATCAGACATTAAGTCCACAGGCTAATTGTCTTCTAGACAAGATTCCAAAGCAAATATGGTGAAGCAGCATTTAGTTATTATACGGCACACAAATGTAATAAGTTGCCAACAGAAGTGAAGTTAAAAGCTTTTCCACTTTTAAATGTATGTACAGTGTGTGACCTCTGCCTCATAGGAATATTAATCGCACAAACAACTGCTGAGTTTGCTTCTAGGTATATTGTCCTTGGGGTGTTTCCATCTGCAGTGTGAAAATATAGAACAGACTAAATGGGAATCTTCAGCAATTTCCATGCATTAACCAGTTAAAAAATATTTTGGTGAGGTACAGGGCAGAGGAGGGGCTGGGATAAACACAGGGTTTGGAATTAGTTGTAGCGGGACTGTATATAGTATTTTTTGTTTTAGGTCAGATGTTATATTTTTGCTAACCATAATTGCTATATGAACAATTCATGGTTATGGGAGAATATACGGTGTATTGTTAGAAAAACCAGTGTAAAAACTATATTCAACTAGACAATTTCTGGAGAAATTGCATGTGAATGCTGAAATGCTGCATGAAATCATATGGAACAATGTTGAATGATGTGGAATGGTGTGAGATAAAATGAAATGGCGTAGAATGAGCTGAATTATCTGTTGGAATGGTTTGAAATGTCGAAGCAAGAGGGAAATGTGTAGGATTTGTCATAATGTGGGTATTTTAATGTGGGAATTTGGCAATGTGGAAAATAGTCTAGTTGGAATGGTTTGAATTGGTCGAGAAATGTGGAAGCAGGAGGGAATAATGTAGAATTTGTCCTAATGTGGGGGAAATACGGGTATTTTAATGTGGAAAAGTGTAGTATTAGGGTAATGTGGTTATTAAGGGGAAATGGAAAATATTTTGGAGCTGGATGTAGTTGTAGAATGGTTTGATGGAGTACTGTAGAAGCAGGAGGGAATAACGTAGAATACGGCTAAATGTGGGTGAAAATGTGGAATTTGGGTAATGTGGGAATTTAGGGACTATGGGAATGTAATTTTAAGATCTGAATGAGATGAATGTTTGGAATGTGGAATTGGAATTATGTTGATCTGATTTTGTTGAATGACTTATGTGGAATTCTGGGTGATTTTGGAAGCAGTAAGTAAACTAGAGAAAAACTGCTTTTTGTGATAAAAAATGTACCTTGGAAAATATCCAATTCACGTTTGCAACTGTGACAGACTGGTAAGTAAATTCCGCATGCGTGCAAGGCTGACCGGAAGTACGACCACTTTTCACCGGAAAGGCGGAGCACTTGGTTTGCTTGATTGTTGCTTGCGAGCTGCTGTCATGGCGGTGTCTCTGTCTCGTCGCTCAGTAGCGCAGCAGCAACAGAATAGCTTACAGTCTCCGCCGAGGAACAGCTCACTTTCAGGTGCTGCGCCGATGGCAGTGATCAACTCACCGCATGAGAGTGAGCGGGAATGCAGCGGAGGAATCGAAGGCGCTCTGGCCTCTCCGGACCTGCCTGCCCCGGTGCTAGCGAGCAGCGCGAGCTCAAACACTACAACCTCTGGCGGCAGCGGCGTCTCGAGCCCCGGCTCTGGGGCCACAAGCCCCACTGACTGTATCAGCGGAGTCGGCGGAGCGTTCCGGGAGTTGTTCGAAGCCTGCCGCAATGGAGATGTGTCGAGAGTGAAGCGGCTCGTCGACTCGGTGAACGTGAACGCAAAAGACATGGCTGGCCGAAAATCGACTCCTCTGCATTTCGCTGCGGGTATGTCTTGCGAAGAATTGCTAAGCTAACGAGCTAGCGCTCTGCTCCATCATCGTTAGGCAAATTACCGATGTTTGGGTGTCCAGTTCCCACTCCGTCGTGTTTTCTTTTGGCTGACTAATTTGATGAGAATAGACGACGTTGACTCATTGTTTACCACCTAATCCCTCACCATCTGTCAACAAAATGACGTAGCTCCTGTATTGTGCTGTAATGCTAAGAGCAACAAATGGGCCAACAGGCTATTCTACAACGTGTATTTTATGTTTGTCTAGCTTGAACATTATTAACTCAGTTTCTATTGATCTCTTACTCGTTGAAGACCTGTTTACTCAATTGTGTGTCTCTGTGAATAGCAAAACTTCAAATTATCTTCCTTCAGGGTTTGGTAGGAAAGATGTGGTGGAGCATCTCCTACAGACGGGGGCCAATGTCCATGCCAGGGATGATGGAGGTCTCATCCCACTGCACAATGCCTGCTCCTTTGGCCATGCTGAGGTTGTGGGCCTCCTCCTGTGTCAGGGTGCAGACCCAAACGCCAGAGATAACTGGAATTACACTCCCCTGCATGAGGCAGCCATCAAAGGAAAGATAGACGTGTGCATAGGTAAAATTCACTGCAGGAATCTTCTATTTATGCATAATCTTGGAAATTGTGACTGTGGATTTCATGGTAAGGAATTAAACAAAGCAAAGTGACAAATCTAAATCAGTTGGTGTGTAGGTCAAAACTAACCACTGCAACAGTTTAGAGAATATTTTGAAGACAGAATTTTAAAGTGTTTCTTTGTTTCCCATGTAGTGTTACTCCAGCATGGAGCCGATCCCAACATCCGTAACACTGATGGAAAATCAGCACTGGATCTGGCCGACCCTTCTGCAAAGGCAGTGCTTACTGGTCAGTTACCGTTTAACTTCATTTTAAGTTTGCTTTACATAACATTGCTCTGCATCATAAATGTGTTCATTGTACAGAATACACAACACCAATGATTTGGAACAATAATTTTGATTGGCATTAATTACTGTTGATGTTCATGATATGGTCCAGGGTCATGAAACCTTTTGGCCAATGTGGCTAAACAGTATAAAAATCTCCGAGCCACACGTGTGTAGTTAGGCACAACATCACACGTTTATGTGGCTAAACCTTTTGTCACACTTGGACAGTTCTTGTCAGTGAGAAACCCATAAGATTTTAACGATGTGGGCCCAATTAAAACTACCTAGGCATCAATATGGACTGAACGATTTGGGAAAATACTTAATTGCATGTTTTTTTTATTTTATTTGTTTTGTTTTTTTAAATACTCCAATATTGGGATTGCAAATTAGCATGCACTTTTTGGGGCTAAGTTTATCTTCTGCATTTATTCAACAAATAAATAATTCTATAGTATGACCAACGCAACATTGGCTACAACCACAATGGAAAATTAGGAACTCTTTCTTGTAGGCCAGGCCTAAATATTGTGATGAGTTCATATGAATAGCAAATCTTTATTTGAATATTGAATTTTAAGAATAAAAACATCAATCACAATAGAATTAATGATTGTTTTAACTTCATGCCTTGTAAGCATGTAATATAATTATGCTCTTGCCAGTAGCAGTAGCACTGCTGTCGGTGTCAACCAAGTATACAGATAGAGTGACACTTTTCATCACCAAGATGTAAATGTAAAAGTGGTTGGAATGGTAAACTATATTAAATGTAGAGTGCTGTCCTTACAATAATTCTTTTCAAATCGTCTCAATTAGTATCACAAGTTATTTATATTTTTACAACAGCCATTTTTAAAGCTATAATCTGTGATTTCTGGCACCTCCTGCTGCTGGTATTCAGGATTACAACAAAGAGGTCCGTCACCTCGATATGAAGTAAACTGTGCAGACTCTAACTGTCCCCGTCTCTCCCTCTCCCAGCCCCTTTGGGGAGGGGGAGGAGGGAGAGACGTTTTTTGCCTGTCGCGGTGCTCTTTTTCCTCTCTTCCCCTTTCGATCATGCTTTTCATGTCACGTCTCCGGACCTCAGCTGTATGTCACCGGCAATCGATATCCGTAGAGAGATTCAGTAAGTCGCGGCAGCCGCCTGGGAGAACCTCTCCACGTCATGACAGGTGGTGAAGCGGCAGCAGCGTTACGACGCTCAAAGTTGCAGTCAAGTGGATAGAGTTTCTCGAAAACCACATCGCTGGGTCACTAGCAAGTTAACTTACACAGACATATTAAAAGAAATTAGATCAACAAAAGCAATAAAAACAGATCAGTAAGGATGAGAAGAGTGCTGGGTCATGACCACCCACACTGCTGCTAGGAGCCAACGGCTCCTCGAAAAGATGTTGCTCATTTCCGGCCATTTTTATTATTGTTTTCGTTTACACAGTAATTATTGTGACTATTTTATGCTACAGAAACACAAAATATTTTTTTTTAGTGAGCATTTTACAGCTATGCTCTGTCCATTGCTCAGCAAAATGCCTTATTTCCGTGCCATCATTTCCTTCTACTTCATTTTCGGTGCCCCAACAACTGGGCCAGTGCGGGAAATGAATCGGGCATTCACTAAATATAAAAAAATAAATAAATACAGCAAGATGTTAGAGGAGCTGACAGGATTAGCATTTTGTCATCTCTAGTATTGGCTTGGGTGAAAATATATATTTTTTTAACGAAATAAAGTTGTGGATTCCAGCTTTAAAGCTTCTGTACTGAAAACTAAAGAAGCTAGAGTAGTTCGTTTTAATCCATTCCAAAAGTGCATTTTCAGTTGCGGACTGAAATACTTTTATCACCAAAACATCCTGTCCGAGACAGGATGTTAAGAGTGGTTCTTGGTATGTATACCGTATTTTCACGATGAGATGAAACAGGTCTCCTGTCTCGGACTTCATCCTGTCCGAGACAGGATGTTGTGATGGCGCAGGGAAAACCCGCTACCGGCACTGTCACTGTCGTCATAGGCTGTTTCGTACTCCTTGAACGCTGGCAGTTAGATCCATTCCACACATCCACCATCCACACACACGTGATTTCTGAATACTACTCGGCGGTTGACTAATATGCGAGCGCATCGGTCTGCGCTCGGGACCTGCTTTGGATAAGTCACAGGAGTTGACGAGACCAGAAAAAACACTTCTTCTGCTAAGAAATATTGGTACTTTTACCCTGTTGCAATGATCTAAATGTCGCTCGCTACTTTTATTTATCAATTATTTTGTGCGCAAGTCTACGACTTCTGCATTGAGCGCTGTTTGCTGCATTCCCATTTAAGCGGTAGTAATGTTTAAGTCTAGTTCACCAAAGAAAGTCACATGACCTCGCACAACGTAATCTATTGGGCTTCCCGGGCATAGGTATTAACACGAGATAAGACAGCCTGGCTGATTATCATATCTACGTGGCCAACACGTTGGGAAGGTAATCGTTCCCATGAAGGTAACGGCCCGCTACTCGTGTTTACATTTAGCCGGACAAAAACAACAGCTTTCATGTGTTGTAGTATTTGTCTGGCATTGTCTGCACAAATGCGGATATTTCAGCCCACTTATAACTTGAGAAACACTTGTTTTTTTTATTGATGTTCATGCTGTGGTGAAAAAAATCTGAAGTTACTCATTATTTACTCAGTACTTGAGTAATTATTTCGTTGTGTACTTTTTCTCTGAAGTATTTTTTTAGATGGCTAGTTTTACTTGAGTCACATTATTGTCAAGTAACAGAACTCTTACTTGAGTACAATATTTGGATACTCTACTCACCTCTGGAGCGGACCGTCTATTGCTGCTCTTACGCTTAAACAATTTTTGCTCATTAGGTCAGCCAGTGTCGTATTTGTTGCACTGGTCTTTTGTATTTTCGTGTTGAGGTGCTGTGGGTCGTGGCCCTGGTTGTGGTCCCAGCGGAACCGTGAAGCCCACGGAACATTGGTGACGAGCTAATCCGCTAGTACATCTTGTATTAATTAGGAAACGCGCCTACAATTATCTAATTAGTTTACGGATGTTATTGTTAAATGTATTAAGCGACAGAGCAATGTTAGGGATTATGTCACAACACAGAACTAACTACCGTATTTTCACGACCATAAAGCGCACCATATTAAAAGTAGCAGTCTCAGTTACGGGGTCTATTTATGTATTTAACATACATAAGGTGCACCGTATTATTGGGCACAGGCATGGTAAAACATACGCTATCTTAAAACATACGGTAGCATGCATGCACGCTAAAACGTTTTTTTAAAAGGCAGCGGGAGCAAAACTGAGTTCGGTTGTACTTTATTGAAGTATTTAACAATGTACTCACGTTATTTTTTGATCAATCATCATCCACAAATCCATCAAAGTCCTCATCTTCGGTATCCAAAATGAACAGATGGGCAAGTTCTCCATCAAACATCCCGGGTTCCCTCTTATCATTGTCGGAGTCAGTCTCGTTGCCGTGCAGCTCGGCTTTTACGAAAGCTCGAATAACAGTGCAAGCAGACACGTTATCCCAAGCATCCACAATCAATTCACAAATTGTGGCGTAACTTGCCCGGCGCTGCCTCCTAGTCTTATTAAAGCTGTGTTCGCCATCTGTCATCCATCGCTCCCACGCCGCTCGCAACTTCACTTTGAACGCCCTGTTTACACCGATGTCCAGCGGTTGGAGTTCCTTCGTCAAGCCTCCCTGAATGACTGCAAGCTCCGAGTTATTGCACTCAGTCGAATGGTGACTGTAGAGACGCTTCTCCCGGCTGCTCTTTGCTCATTAATCCATTGCTCGAGTTGGTCTTCCAACTCGGGCCACCTCGCCTTGTTTCCGAGGAAACTCAGCTTCGTCTTCTTGACTTGTCGAAGCTCGTTTTCCTGCATCCTTCACTTGCGAACCATGCATTCGTTGATCTTGAATTCTATCACGGCTGCTCAATTCCCATGTTCCTCCGCGTAACTGATAGCTTGCAGTTTAAACTGTGCTTCGTAAGCGTGTCTCTTCGTTGGTGCCATTTTCAGGGGTCCTTAGCCAAACCGATGTTGTTTTGCACAATGCACATACCGGCGCTATATACCTACTGGGGGTGTGTCTTTAGCATCCTCTCTCACGCACACCCTTCCCCCTTTAACGGCCGCATGCTGTCCTCAGCCACGTACGCTTTTCCTCTATATAAGCAGCGTGTCGGCAGGAATTGCTCCCAGTCAGTCAAGCGGAACGCTCATCACACAGCAACATTTACAGATTTTGGAACTCTGTGCACACACAAGACATTATAAGGTGCCCCGTGCATTTTGGAGAAAATTTAAGACTTTAAGTGCGCTTTATGGTCGTGAAAATACTGTGACTTAAAATTCAGAAATGGCCAATAAAAACAGAAAAATACTGTACTTAATGTTTTCCTGGTAGATTCATTTGCGATTAGTCTTTGAAGTTTGTAATAGTGAAAAATGAAGTGAAACAGACAATGATTTTAGTCAATTTTCCAGAATGAGAGAGCTTGAAGAGGAGGATACTTTTCATGTGGCACACATAAGAAAATAATAATAATCCATTCATTTTCCATACTGCTTATCCTCACTAGGGTCACAGTCCTGCTAGAGCCTATCCCAGCTATCTTTGGGCGAGAGGCAGGATACACCCTAAACAGGGCATATATAAACAAACAACCATTCGCACTCACATTCACACCTACGGAAATTTAGAGTCTTCAATTCACCTACCATGCATGTTTTTGGAATGTGGGAGGAAACCGGAGTACCCAGAGAAAACCCACACAGGTACGGGGAGAGCATCCAAACTCCACACAGGCGAGGCCGCATTTGAACCCGGGTCCTCAGAACTGTGAGGCAGATGTGCTAACCAGTCTTGCACCGTGCTGCTGCGATAATATTGTGCATTATTTGATCATGTATTTATTTAATTCAAGGATAGACTCTTTGCATGCATCTCATTTTCAAGGGGTTCCTTTCAACACACACATACTGTATTACAGAAAACATAGAAAAATAAATAGAAAGTAATATAGGTAAATCAGAATCTTAATACAAGTGCTAATCATACACACGTAGGCACTACTATCCAAAGCTGATGCATGTACATACATTAATACATAATATACATGGTGTAACCAACATCAAATCAAGTTTTAATAATTTTTGTTGTATTTCGTTAATTGTATTATTATGGGTTAGTATACAGTCACAGGCATGAATGCAGTTCTACTAATAATTTATTAAAGGGGCTTAAATAATACACTATAAATACACTAAAAACAAAATAATCACTAAAAGTTAACGTATTGTATCATGAATGCACGGGGCCAGTACTGGTTCTGACAGGCCCATCACAACTTGGCTCATGGTGGCCCTTCAGGGCCAACACCTAAAAAGGCTTAATGTCGGATCCTGCACCTTTTGCTCACAACACTCTTCATGGTCAATCTTTCAAACCGTAACCCCAACAGTGTATTAGCATACCAAGCAAACAAGACAAATTAACTAAAATAAATACAGTGAGTATGGTAAGTATTCAGACCCTCTTAAAATTTTCACTCTTTGTTGTACTGCAGCCATTTGCTAAAATAATTTGTTAATTTTTTTCCTCGTTAATGTACACACAGCACCCCATATTGACAGAAAAAAAGAGAATTGTTGAAATTTTTACAGATTTATTAAAAAAGAAAAACTGAAATATCACACAGCCATATGTATTCAGACCCTTTGCTCAGTATTTAGTAGAAGCACCCTTTTGAGCTAATACAGCCACGGGTCTTTTTGGGAATGAGCAAAAATGTTGCCAAAGCAAAGAAATGAGGCAAATTCAATTTTAATCTTAAATTTGTACATCAACATGTACTTGAGCCATGTAAATAAAAAAAATTTCTGTGTGAAGAAAATTAATTTTGCCTTATTGTACTCTTCAGTCTTCCAGATTGCTTTGCTATACAGAGCTGCCAAATGTTATGGAACGTCAGTATTTTGTTCTGGACATCGTTAGGGCTGTTACGGCCGTAACACTGATTGTTAGGACTGTTACGGCCGTAACACTGATTGTTTCAGATATGGGGGGGGGTTTAAGTGTGTGACATTACCGCTGCGTTCACATTGAACACCTGCTAGATGCATGCTATTTCATTACGCCCAGCCAGGGAGGTGAAAGTTTTCTTTGTGGCCGGTGTCAGTGCAATGTAAGTAAGTCACTGATCATCGCCTCCATGGTAGCGAATAAGCTACACTTCTACAGCTACAGTGTAACAAAGGGAGGACGAGGAATGGATAGGCGAAGACATTGTCAAAGCCATACTAATTGCTAAGCAATTGTTACATGAAGTTGGAAAACATAAAAAAGTGATTTGTCACAAATGGTCTGGCTGGAACTGCGTTTTTGCACAGAATAACTAACTTTCAAAAATAACAGGCCAATTAATGTGTTTAGAGATATAAATGTGAAATAATACACATCCACCCAGGACGCCACGCCTGAACCAGAAATTTATTGGTACGTCGCTGCACGTCACTTCAGAACGTGGGGAGGTTAAAAGTATATAATTATTATTATTATTATTATTATTATTGAGGAATATTTGTAATATATACAAATTTTACTTTATTAGTCCCACAATGGGGAAATTTATATCGTTTCATCAGCAGTTAGAAAATATGTTACACAAATAGCATGCAAGAGAAGACGTGCAAGTAGTAGTTCTGGCTATAGGTTAGGGTGGCAGGATTGAGGCCTTATCAAACAAAGAAAAACATCCAACCTCAGCTACATTTTGTAAAAACACGGTTGAAATCTCCCCATGGCATGTGGGGAAAAAGTGTTACGGTCCGAAAGTTATGTTTGGCGCAAACACAACACAACACAACACAGCTCATCACTTAAAGAACACCATACCTACAGTGAAGCATGGTGGTGACTGCATCATGCCTTATGGCTGTTTTTCTTCAGCTGTAACTGGAGTTGGACTCACTGTGGAGAAGATATTATGAATACTTCCAAATACCAGCCAGTGTTGGCACAAAACCTTCAGGCTTCGGGTAAAAGCTGAAGAGAAACTTCATCTTTCATCATGACAAGGACTCAAAGATTACATCCAAATCAACAAAAGAATGGCTTCACCCAGGGGAAAAAAATGTTTTGGAATGGTCTCGACCACAGTCCAGACAGCTCGAACATTTGTGGGGTGATCTGAAGAGGAATATGCACAGGAGATGCTCTTGCGATCTGACAGTTTGGGAGTGTTTTTGCAAAGAGTGGGCAAATAGTGCCACATCAGGATGTGCCAAACTGATAGACTCCTACCCAAAAAAAGTGAGAGTGAAAAGCTGTATTAAAAATCAAAGGTGCAGCAACAAGATATTGGTTTGAAGTTGTACAAATTTACAGTCCTCCATTATTGGCACCTATGAAGTTTTAGTATTAAACGTGGAATAGCTCTTGAATAAAATGAATAAAGTGAAACATTTTTCAATGGAGAACTTGTGTTTGTTCTCAAATAGCAAATGATAAAGGCCTTGAGTGTATCACAGGTATCATGAAATCAGAAAATTAGCAAAAAATTTAGCAAAATGTCTTACCCAATGTAAGAAAACTTGGTTTGAGGCGAAGATCATAGGTCCTCCAGCAAGACAAAGACCCAAAGCACACATCCAAAAGCATGCAGGAATGGTTCAAAAAGAATAAATTGATTGTTTTAAAATGGCCAGCAATGAGTCCTGATCTCAATCCAATTAAAATTTTGGTCAGAGCTGAAATCTGCCATTGGAGGAAAAAACCTTGCAAATGTTCGAACTAGAACAAATTATAAAGGAGTGGGAGATAATACCACCTGAGAAGTGCAAAAAGCTTACAGATTGATAAGAAATTTTTGAAGGCTGTCATCTCTGCCAAAGGGTGTGCAACCAAATATTGAGGAGGGGTGCCAATATTCTTGCACATGCCGTTTTAGTTTTTTCTTTAAAATTACATCTAAGTTGACAAAAAAAATTAAAAATGTCTTTGTTAAATTACTTTGGACCTCCAAGTAAAAGATCCTAATGATATAAGTATGGCCATTGTACATTTATTTTAGTGATGCACCGAAATTTGGGCGGCAGAAATGTTTCGGCCCGACCAAAAGACTTAAATACTGAAATAAAACTGGCCACATTTCATGTTGTTTATTGTTGCTCATGCATAGCTGTGCTGCAGCCAGGACGTGAGCTAGTACACGACATAGCAAATATTTCTTAACTATTAACAAACAGTACCTACTGGGCTTTGCTGATTATGTTTGATAATGACTGAGTCTTTCACTGGGTGTAGGGTCACGCACTCACTGCGACAAATAACTCAAGAATATGCAAATCGATTGTGTATCCCCTCACTTATACTCTCATCCTAGATTTTTATAATTTACATAATTAATCCCACTACTCAATTGTACAGCAGAGTTCACAACCCTTGTCCTGCATGCTTCTTCTCCTGTCCTTGTCCTGTTCTATCTTTTCCTGTCCGTCCCTCACAGGGTGTAGCACTACAGCCCCATGCAACACTCATATTTAATGTTTCATTGTAGTAGATAGATCTGTCATAAAAAAATAAGCAGAGGGAATATTTCAAACTCCTCTGTTGCACATCTTAAGCACAAAAGGTATACAGATCCATCATTCTGCATGACCATGCAGCTGAACAGGACCGGTTAAAAAAAAAAAAAAAAATCATTTTTGTGCATCACTTATTTTTTTTCCACGTCAAAATATTAGACTATTTGTTTTTTTAATTGACTTGTATCAGTTTTAGGTGGAAAAATTGTGAAAATATTTAGCCTAGTCTTTTTTTTTTTATTATTATTTCTTTTTTTATAAATCACAAAACAAATGGCCAGGGGTGTTTATAGCTATATTTTTTATTTCTCACCTTTTGTACAAAAAGCCCTTTCAGTTTTTTCCCCAAGTTGTAACTTGTAACATCGTGACCGAGTCGATATATTGTTGCATGCCTGGACCTAATCTAAATTTTTTATTTTTTTTTCCAAACAGGTGAATACAAAAAGGACGAACTCCTGGAAGCAGCAAGGTGACAGTCTTCGCCACCTTGTTTTCTTTGAAATGTTTGATAGTCACACACATTCCTGTAATCAGAGTTAAGATAGCTGCTGGAACGTCATTATATTATTGCTTTTGAATTGTTAAATGAAAGTTGGCTTGTTTTCAACGATGTAATTATAATTCCAGGAGTGGAAATGAAGAAAAACTGATGGCTCTCCTGACCCCATTAAATGTCAACTGTCATGCCAGTGATGGTCGAAAGGTAAATCAAATACGATTGCATCAAATAACCGTAAACCGATATCATGAAACCATTAATACAATATACTGCGCCCTGTTGCTGTCTGTATAAACAGTTTACCCCCGCTAAATGTATGCTCAGTAACTGCATAAAGCAGAATTTGTTAGTTTATATCGTAAATGTTTGATGATTATGCATGCACCTCTCACTTGTAATTTTTTCATATAGTAACATTTGAGTTTTAATTTCTCCAGCCTCATTCATCTTCTGTATGTTATTTGGTCGTTGACTTTGTTCACCTCTGAAACTTTATTTCACAGTTGTCTTTGAGTGGTTCTGAGGATGTTTAATTTCAACACACTGTGT
Source organism: Phycodurus eques (assembly GCF_024500275.1). Classification (NCBI taxonomy): domain Eukaryota; kingdom Metazoa; phylum Chordata; class Actinopteri; order Syngnathiformes; family Syngnathidae; genus Phycodurus; species Phycodurus eques. Next base: position 29,168,468 of record NC_084527.1, read on the forward strand.
GTCTCAAAAAATACCATCACCGCTTTCTCCATAATGATCTTTTGTAGGCACGTCCTTATCTGATGTTTCAGCATACTGTATGTTTGGTGTACCTTTTTGTGGAATTTTCTTTCTCTTTGTGTGAAAGTGTAATAATGCAAGATCAGTTGCCTCCAAACCACCAGTGCACTTTACAGTATCTGATGTCATTGTAAAGCATAGCTAATGTTGATGTAAGCTAATTTTTCCGTTTCATTGCTATGTCATAGAGACAACTACGAAACCCCACCCCCGAAAGGGGGAGTTTTGTTTTTAAAAACCCACTAAAATGTGCATTCATATGCTTCGTCAAAAAGTGCTAACAGTATACTGGATGGTCATTAGCTTGTTTCATTCATTACTTGTCATTTAGTTCTCTCTTTGCTGTACCTTAACATTATGCTTGCGTGGACTAGTCCACTTAGATTTGATTTGTTCCAGCATATAACCACCGTATACCACTAGAACGGTGAAAACCCTTAAGCTGTTTATCCTATATTTCATGCATGTTTGACAAATCAGAGATTTATGAATAGACCTTGTTTTCAGTTTTAGAGGAGAGAATAAGATATATATGTGACCCGATGCTGCCGTTTTGTAATTTTTTTTTTTTCATTTTTTTTTCTGTGTGACTCTGGCAACATTTGTCCATCAGTCAACATCTCAAAAAATGCTGGTAAGTTGAACTTGAAAACAGCCACTTAATTGATGCACTGTTGTGGTCTTTTTCCCCCCTTTTAATCCATTGTTTTATTTGACCAATAAGATGGCTGTCACTTGATCAATTGCACAACATGGGTGTGTGGGTCACTCATGTATCACACCTTGATGCTCCCCTGTGTATGTGTGTGTGTTTGGGGCGGGGGGTTGTGTGTGTGTGTGTGGCATGTGAGTGTGTTTGGATTGTGTCAATGGTGACAATAGAATTTTTTTATTATTTGGAGAGGAGCTCAGTTTGTCTCACTGCCTGCTTTTTTCTGCGTCTCTTCTCTGTTCACTCACCCACACTATCATTCACCCAGCCTTCACGCAGTATCTTGATCTGGCTTTTTTTGGGTTTTTTTTTGTTCTTTTTGCTGTGATTACTGATGATTACTCAAGCATGCCCAAAGGCTCGCCCCTCTCTGCATTTTGTCAAGCAATTATGTCTGATGAATCGGTTTGTATGCAGGAATGACTTTTGCCTGTTCCTCAGATGGCATGCTTTCCTTCATGTCAATGACTGCTTGTCATGTCACACTGAACAATGCCATTGCGCAGCAGATTCTGTCACTTATGATTTGTAGTTTGTTTCCTTTTTCCTTTCCCCCTAAATATTCCCGCTTGGAAATTCCGTTGAGAAATGACTATTTGCAGAGCTGTCAAATGTTATGGAACATCCATATTTTATTACGGAAATCGGTAGGGATGTCCCTATTCGATCAAGTAATCGAAAATCAGGGTTGATCACATGATTCTTCGGGTGAATGAGACATTTTAAATGTTAAAAAGTGACAAAATAATCCAAAGGTACAAAGATTTTACCAAGTAATAGTTTTGTTTTATATTAAACAATGTAACTTTTAGGGTTATTTTTAGTACCAGTAACTATGTGACTGAAAGTAAGACACAGACTGTGTGTGTGTGTGTGTGTGCGCGCGCGCCCGCGACTGACTTACATAAACACAGTCCTTGCCCTCCATGAGCATGCTTTAAACTGTTTAGTGACACCCCAAGTGTAGTTTACTGTTAAACTAAACACGAAACAAAAAGAATGACACACATTGTATGTTTAAATACAAGACACACGATCGTTTTAGAAATCGCCAATTTAACAGTCAATGGAAACCCCCATTGATGGGCTAGGTAGAATTAGCGTTAGATCACAGGCAGGATTTGCCTTCAAATAACAAATATTTAGACACAAACTCTGTAGTAACACACACAGACGGGTAATATAACAATACTCACATGCATGCTCTTCATTTGTGAAAAACTACTTAGTTTTATCGCAACATTCTTCTTCTGTTATGCGCGCACGGCAGGAGCAACTGTCTGACATGAAATCTTCCTGTTTTAGGCCAATTAGGATTACCAAAATTATTTCTATTTGCGAAATACAGTGCCACCAGAAAGTATTCACACCCCTTCACGGTTTCCACATTTTGCTGTGTTATGCCTGGATCGGACAACAAGACAAATTTTTAATTTTGTCAGACTACTGGCATCAAATCTTGCTGTATCTCGGGCAGACAGTAGCAACACTATACAACATGTATTTTGATACCACCACATCCTGTCTTTTACGCCTGGATCAGACTACAAGACAAATTTGGTCTTTCCCGATTGCACTACGTCAGACTACTGCCATCAAATCTTGGCGTTTCTCGGGCAGACAGTGGCAACACTACATGACATTTATTCCAAAAGCACCGTATCCCGTCTTTTATGATCACTGGGATTTATCTTGTCAAATCAAGCAATGTCAGAGAGGTGGAAGCAGAAAACGTCTCCGGTCAACCCGACCGGATACACTCTTTGCCATGGCGACGGCAACAACAATGTGCCACGCCAATGTATTGTTTCTGTGTGTGTGTATTTGAGTGAGTGTGGGGTGGTCAAAATGAGGAAAAACGTGCGGTGTTCGTCACTGGTCCTCGGGAGAGAATGTTCATTCAAGGATTACTTGAGGTATGTTCATGTACTTTTAATAGGATACGGCTCATGAGCAGGTGCTATTGCTAGCACATATGGTTGTACATAAACATGCCGGCGTTCTGTTCAATCATGCTCTAAAGCTTTGATAAATATTGGTTTGTGCGTGTGAATAAATGTTGACAACGGCGCACATGTATATTGACAACAGCAAGCATGGGAGGCGATGTGCTGGTCACAATACACAATCCTATTGGTCGACGGCACTGCGCTGTCTGACAGTCGTCGGTGAAATGTCACACTACACGGAAGATAACCAAAAAATCAAACTTGCAAGATGTTTCTTTCTGGCATCATAGGGGCAAATCCTTTGTCATGGATTAAGTCACACTACAATAAGTTTTATCTGGGAAATCTGCTGCGGTAGCTAATGGGGGCCAGTATTGAGGCTAAAATCCTGTAGTCTGATCTAGGCATTACAGACTTATTCTAAAGCTGATTTGAGTATAGTTTTAAAAAATCTACATAAAATATCCCATGATGAAAAAGTAAAACCATTTTCAGACATTTGTGTAAATTTATAAAAAATGAAAACATTCAAACATAATGGGTACGTAACTATTCAGACCCTTTGCTATGACACTCAAACTTAAGCTCAGGTGCATCTGATTTTCACTGATCATCCTTGAGATGCTTCTACAGCTTGAATGGGGTCCACCTGTGGTAAATTCAGTTGATTGAACATCATTTGGAATGGCGCACACCTGTCTATATATGTTATCATAGTTGGCAGAGCATATCGGAGCACAAATCAAGTAATGAAGTCTAAGAAATTGTCTGCAGACCTCCGAGACCCGATTGTATCAAGGCACAAATCTGGGGATGGATGCAAAAGGATTTCAACAGCATCGAAGGTCCCGAAAAGCACTGTGGTCTCGATTATTCGGAAATGGAAGTTTGGAACCACCAGGACCCTTCCAAGATCTGGCTGTCCGACCAAGCAAACTGGGGAAGAAGGGCTTTTGTCAGAGAGGTGAAAAAGAACCCTATGGTCATGAAGGCGGTGTTCCCTTGCAGAGATAGAACCATCCAGAAGGTCAACCATTGCTAATGCACTCCACCAATCAGGCCTTTATGGTACAGTGGCCAGATGTAAGCCACTTCTCACTAAAAGGCACATGACAGCCCACTTGGAGTTTGCCAAAAGGCACCTTAAGGATTCTCAGACGTGCAGAAACAAAATTCTCTGGTCTGATGAAACCAAAATAGAACGTTTTGGCCTGAATTGCAAGCGTCATATCTAGAGAAGAGGCACTGCTCATCACCTGGCTAACACCATCCCTATTGTGAAGCATGGTGGTAGCAGCATCATGCTTTGGGGCTGTTTTTCTGCTGTAGGAACTGGGCAACTAGTCCGCATAGAGGGTAAGATGACAGCTGACAAATATAGACACATTCTTTGAGCGCTTGCGCCAGAGAGCTCTGAAACTCAGCCTATGGTGTCGATTCACCTTCCAACACGACAATGACCCAAAACACACAGTCACAATAACAAAGGAGTGGCTTTAGGAGCAGCTTGTGAATGTCCTTGAGTGGCCCAGACAAAGCCCGGACTTGAATCCAATCGAACATATCTGGAAAGTCCACCGATGCTGCCCATCCAACCTGACTGACCTTGAGAGGCTCTGCAGCGAACAATGGGATAAAATGCCCCAAAACATTTGTGCCATGCTCGTAGAGACATACCCAAGAAGACTTGAGTCTGTGATTGCTGCCAAAGGTGTGTCAACAAAATATTAAGCCAAGGGTGTGAATACTTGTTTAAATGTTTACATGTTCAATAGATTTGCACAACTGTCTGAAAATGTTTTTGCTATGTCATTATGGTATACTTTATGTAGATTTTATTTATTTTTTTAACAATACTCAAATCAGCTTTACAATAAGTTTGTAACAGCAAAATGTGGAAACTGTGAAGGGGTATGACTACGTTCTGGTGGCGCTGTATATATTTTTTAAATTTAAATTTTTTAAATATTTTACTTAATTTTTTGTTTTTTCTTTTTTAAAATATTAGTTGTGTTTTGGTACTTATATGTATCGGATCGGGACTCTATCGGCAGATACTTAAAATCAAAGACTGAAAAAAATGTGATTGGTATATCCCTGGAAATCACTGAACATTGACTCTTTACAGCCGTAACACTGATTGTTCCGGATATTGGAAAATAAATCCAGCATTCGACATTACCGGTGCGTCCACATTGAACAGCTCCTTGGTGCACTCTATTTTAAAATGCAATGCATAGCCGCGTCGGCGAACGTTGTCTTTGCATCCGGTCTCAACGCATTGTAAGTCACTGGTCATCCCATCCATGGTAGTGAATAAGCTACTTTTTACCATTCGTGTCACGAAGGGAGGACGAGGAGTGGATCGGCGAAGTGTCAATGCCATGCTAATTGCTAAACTATCGTAACATGCAGTCGCATGGAAATAGTGATTTGGTGATACAGTACACGCGTTATAGCTGAGATTAGCCAACTTTGAAGAGCAAAATGCAGGCAAATTAGTACGTAACCAACTTTAAACAACAAAATAACAGGCCAATTAAAACGTGTTTAGAGTTATAAATATAAAATAATGCATCCACACAGGACGCCGCGTCTGAACCTGGAATTTGTACGTCACTGCACATGCCACTTCAGAACGTGGCAGGTTAAATGTATATTATTATTAATAAATAGTTGTAATGTTAGATTACCTTTATTAGTCCCATACTGGGGAAATTTGCATCATTTCAGCAGCAATTGTGGATACAGGAAATATAAATGTTAGATAAGTAGCATGCAAGAGATGAACAATTACATTGCACAAAATAGAAACCAAAACTATTGTCCATACAGTGCCATGAAATAGTATTGGCCCCCTTCTCAAATTCTTATATTTTTGCGTAGTTTCCTCACTTTAAGATCATCAAACAAATGTAAATATCAGAAAAATATAACCAGAATTAAGCTTAAAATGTTGTTTTAAAATAGTTTCATTTAGTAAGGGAAAAAACTGGTTTCGTGGCCCTGTGTGAAAATGTGATTACACCCCTTTTTAAATCATGAATTCGTTGTGGTTAATCACAATTTTTGGTTAATTTTCATGGATCACACCCAAGCCTCATTCCCGCCACACCTGTTCAATCATGAAATCACTTAAACATAATCTGTCTTGACTCAAATCAAGTTGGACAAAAGATCTAAAAACGCTGCAACAAAATAAGATCCAAAGAGAACAGTTGAGAAATAAAGTAATTTACATCAGTCTGGAAAGGGTTACAAAAGCCTTTTCTAAAGCTTCAGGATTCCAGTGAACCATAGAGAAGAGCCATTATACTCACATGGAGAAAACATGGAACAGTGGTAAACCTTCCCAAGAGTGGCCGTCCTACAAAGATTACCCCAAGAGAACAGCAGTGACTCCTCTAGGAGGCCACAAAAGAACTCAGGACAACTTGGAAAGAACTGCAGGCCTCCCTTACCTCAGTTAAGGTCAGTGTTCATGACACAACAATGAGGAAGAGATTGGGCAGAAATGTCATCCATGGCAGAGTTCTAAGGCGAAAACCACTGTTGACCAAAAAGAACATAAAGGCTCGTCTTAATTTAGCAAAAAAACATCTGAATGACTTTTGGGAGACTACCGTAATTTCTCGTGTGTAATGCGCATATTTTCCCCCCAAAAAATTTGTTAAAAGTCAATACTGCGCATTATACATGGGTATAGGGGAAAATGGAGCAGGGGGCACTTCCATATTGTATAAATGCCCCTCTTTGAGCTGTCACCTTATCGTGGTGGAGGGGTTTGTGGGTCCCAATGATCCTAGGCGCTAAATTGTCTGGGACTTTATGCCCCTGGCAGCGTCACCCAGGGCAAAGGTGAGGGACCAGAGAAAGCACAGCTCCAAAAAACCCTATGATGATAAACAATTCAGAAAGACGTTTTCCCTTGCCCGGACGTGGGTCACCGGTCCCCCCCCCCCCCCCTCTCTGGAACCAGGCCTGGAGGTGGGGCTAAAAGGCGAGCACCTGGTGGCCGGGCCTGCACCCATGGGGCCCAGCCGGGCACAGCTCGAAAGGGTAACGTGGGTCCCCCTTGCCATGGGTCCACCACCTGTGAGAGGGGTCATAGGGGTCGTGTGCTTTGAGAGCTGGGCGGTGACCAAAGGCAGGAACCTTGGCGATCCGATCCCCGGCTACAGAAGCTGGCTCTAGGGACGTGGAACATCACCTCTCTGGCAGGCAAGAAGCCCGAGCTGGTGTGAGAGGTGGACACCAGCTGAAGGAGTCCTATCGGGCCTTTTTGGCCTGTGGGACTCCTGAGGCAGCTGATTGGTACCAGCTTCCCAAGCGGAATGCGGCTTTGGTGGTTGCTGAGGCAAAAACTCGGACGTGGGCGGAGTTAAGTGAGGCTATGGAGAACAATTTCTGAAGGGCTTCGAGGCAATTCTGGTCCACCATCCGGCGTCTCAGGAGGGGGAAGCTGTGTACCATCAACACTGTGTATAGTGGGGATGGGGGACTGCTGACCTCGACTTGGGACGTTGTGAGTCGGTGGGGAGAATGCGTCAAAACCTCCTCAATTTCACCGACGCACCTTCCCAAGAGGAAGCAGAGTCTGGGGTCTCAGAAGCGGGCACGCCTATCTCTGGGGTTGAGGTCACCGAGGTGGTTAAAAAGCTCCTTGGTGACAAGGCCCTGGGGGTGGATGAGATTCGCCAGGAGTTCCTAAAGGCTCTGGATGTTGTGGGGCTGTCCTGGTTGACACGCCTCTGCAACATCGCGTGGACATCGGGCACCGTGCCTCTCGATTGGCAGACGGGGGTGGTAGTCCCCCTCTTTAAAAAGGGGGACCAGAGGTGGGTTCCAACTGCAGGTGGGTTCCAACTCCTCAGCCTTCCTGGTAAGGTCTATTCAGGGTTGCTGGAGAGGAAATCGAATCACAGATTCAGGAGGAGCAGTGTGGTTTTCGTCCTGGCCGCGGAACAGTGGACCAGCTCTACACCCTCCAGGGTGCATGGGAGTTCGCCCAACCAGTCTACATGTGTTTTGTGGACTTGGAGAAGGCGTTCGACTGTGTCCCTTTGGGAGTCCCGCGGGGGGGGGTGCTTTGGGAGTATGGGGTGCCGAATCCCCTGATACGGGCTGTTCGAACCCTATACGACCAGTGTCCGAGTTTGGGCCGCATTGCCGGCAGTAAGTCTGACTCGTTTCAGGTGAGGGTTGAATTCCGCCAAGGCTGCCCTTTGTCACCGATTCTCTTCATAATTTTTATGGACAGAATTTCTAGGCGCAGCCGAGCCATAGAGGGGCTCCGGTTTGGTAGCCTCAGTATTGCATCTCTGCTTTTTGCAGATGTAATTCTGTTGGCTTCATCAAGCCGTGATATCCAACTCTCATTGGAGCGGTTTGCAGAAGAGTGTGAAGCGGCTGGGATGAGAATCAGCACCTCTAAATCTGATACCATGGTCCTCAGTCGGAAAAGGGTGGAGTGCCCTCTTCAGGTCGGGGATGAGCTCCTGCCCCAAGGGGAGGAGTTCAAATATCTCTGGGTCTTGTTCACGAGTGAGGGAAGAAGGGAACGGGAGATCGACAGGCGGATTGGTGCAATTTCTGCAGTGATGCAGACTTTGTATCAGTCCGTTGTGGTAAAGAAGGAGCTAAGCAGAAAGGTGACGCTCTCGATTTACCGTCGATCTAGGTTCCTACCCTCACCTACCTCACGAGTTGTGGGTCATGACCAAAAGAACAAGATCCAGGATGCAAGCAACCAAAATGAGTTTCCTCTGCAAGGTGTCCGGGCTCTCCCTGAGAGAGGGTGAGAAGCTCTGTCATCCGAGAGGGTCTCAGAGTAGAGCCGCTGCTCCTCCGCATCGAGAGCAGCCAGATGAGGTGGCTCGGGCATCTGTTTAGGATGCCTCCTGGACGCCTCCCCAGTGAGGTATTCCGGTCATGTCCCACCGGGAGGAGACCCCGGGGACGACCCAGGACACGCTGGAGAGATTGTCTCTTTGCTGGCCTGGGAACGAAGTCTGGGCTTCCCTATTGAGGCTGCTGGCCCTGCGACCTGCCCTCGGATAGGCGGAGGAAAATTGATGGATTTTATAAATGTATGCCGCATCTCGAGATTATAAAAAAGCTGTACACATTCATTCCAATGTGCCACCGCCCCCTAAAGGTTATGAAAAGGTGTAGCCGACACTTTCATTCCAATATGACAGGTGCATACAGTGGGTCAAAAAAGTATTAAGTCAGCCACCAATTGTCCAAGTTCTCTCACTTAAAAAGATGAGTGAGCCCTGTAATTTTCATCATATGTGTACCTCACTTATGAGAGACAATGAGAAAAAGAAATCCAGATAATCACAGTCTGATTTTTAAATAATTTTATTTGCAAATTATTGTGGAAAATGAGTATTTGGTCAATTACAAAAGTTAATCTCAATACTTTGTTACATACCCTTTGTTTGGTAATGACAGAGGTCTAACGTGTTCTGTAAGTCTTCACAAGGTTTTCACACACAGTTGCTGGTATTTTGGCCCATTCCTCCATGCAGATCTCCTCTAGAGCAGTGAAGTTTTGGGGCCGTCGCTGGGCAACACAGACTTTCAACTCCCTCCAAAGATTTTCTATGGGTTTGAGATCTGGAGTCTGGCTAGGCCACTCCAGGACCTTGAAATGCTTCTTACGACGCCACTCCTTCGTTGCCCAGGCGGTGTGTTTATATCATTGTCATGCTGAAAGACCTGGCAACGTTTCATCTTCAATGCCCTTGCTGATGGAAGGAGGTCTTCACTCAAAATCTCATGATACATGGCCCCGTCTATTCTTTCCTTTACACAGATTAGTCGTTCTGGTCCCTTCGCAGAAAAACAGCCCCAAAGGATGATGTTTCCGCCCCCATGCTTCACACTAGGTATGGTGTTCTTTGGATGCAACTCAGCATTCTTTCTCCTCCAAACACGAGAAGTTGAGTTTTTACCCAAAAGTTCTCTTTTGGTTTCATCGGACCATATGACATTCTCCCAATCCTCTTCTGGATGATCCAAATGCTCTCTCGCAAACTTCAGATGGGCTGGGACATTTCTGGCACTGCAGGATTAGAGTCCCTGGCAGCGTAGTGTGTTAATGATGGTAGCCTTTGTTACTTTGGTCCCAGCTCTCTGCAGGTCAATCACTAGGTCCTCCAGTGTGGTTCTGGGATTTTTGCTCACCGTTCTTGTGATCATTTTGACCCCACGGGGTGAGATCTTGCGTGGAGCCCCAGCACAGCATTTCCAAAAAAAAGACCATCATACCAACAGTCAAACAAGGTGGTGGTAGTGTGGTCTAGGGCTGCTTTGCTCCTTCAGGACCTGGACATCTTGCTGTGATTGATGGAACCATGAATTCTGCTCTTTAACAGAACACCCTGAAGGAGAATGTTCAGCCATCAGTTTGTAACCTCAAACTGAAGCGCACTTGGGTTCTGCTGCAGATTGACAATCCAAAACACACCGTAACTTCTTGATGGCTTTTTAAAAAGAAAAAAAAAAAGATTTTGGAATGGCCTCATCAAAGTCCACACTTGAATCTGATTGAAATGCAGTGGCATGACCTTAAAAAGGCAATTTATGCTCAGAATTTAAACCTTTGCTGAATTCAAACAATTTGGTAAGGAAGAGTGGGCCATAATATGTCCAGAGAGATGGCCTGTGTGGAGTTTGCATGTTCTCCCCGTGCCTGCGTAGGTTTTCTCCGGGCACTCCGGTTTCCTACAACTTCCCAAAAACATGCATGAATTGGAGACTCTAAATTGCCCGTAGGTGTGGATGTGAGTGCGAATGGTTGTTTATATGTTCCCTGCGATTGGCTGGCAACCGGTTCAGGGTAAACCCGCCTCCTGCCCGATGATAGCTGGATAGGCTTCAGCACGCCCGCGACCCAAGTGAGGAGAAGCGGCTCATAAAATGGATGGATGGAGATGTGACTCATTGCCAGTAATAGAAAACGCTTGATTTCAGTTGTTGCTGCTCAGGATGGCCCAACCAGTTAAGTTTAGAGGGCCACCACTTTTTAATACAGGGCCAGGTAACTTTGAATAGTTTTATTTTTCCTTAATAAATGAAGTCAGCATATAAAACAGACTTTTAAGTTCACTTGGGTTACATTTGTTTGATGATCTTATACGTTAAAGTGGGGAAACTATGCAAAAAATAAAATAATTTGTGAAGGGGGCCCAATACTTTTTTACGGCACTGTACATGAACTATCCAATTCAATCTATCACCAATGTTGTTTGCAAAATAGAGTGCTGAGTTTTAATTTTGTGTGAGATCTCATTAATCTGATTTAATAGACAGAATTGGTAAAGGTTTAATTAGTCCATAGACGTTTTTGATGATGAAATGTTGAAATTTCAAATACTGGTACTTTGATTCAAACTGCAACTGTGTCCGCCATTACAAGGTTGATGTCATAAAAACATTAAAATGACAAATATTGAAGCCACAATTTATTAATGATTATGACTATGACTGTCCCACGATAATGTTCTTCATAAAATTTTGGAAATACGGTAAGTCAGACAAATTTGGACAAAGTGTTCTTGAAGTGAATTTTGAAAGGTTGACAGCTCTGTATTTGGATTGTTTCTTTTTCGTCATCCCCCCCCCCCCCCCAATCCCGCAAATATCCCTGCATGGAAAATTGGGCCGAGAGTGACTATTTGCTTGCAAATTCAGCTTTGTAAGACATTCTAAGGAGAACTACACTTGGATTTACACCTTTGCTTTCACTAACATTTAGTTTTCTTGGCTGAAAATACATTTTGGTGAAGTACTTTAGTTTGAATATGCTTCCCTAAACAGTGCTTTTTGTAGCCTCTTTGCATGCCCTTTCAGTTGTGATTTGATATTTTATGAAATCCATATTAGATTTGGCCAACTGATATCTTAATCTATACTTGAGCCGAAAAAAACGAGAAGGTATGGTTGTCTATACATTTATTTCATTTGTGGTTCTGGATAGCGCAATTAAGGCTGCACGATATGGCCAAAAAACAATATCTTGATATTTTTAGGCTTTACTGCGATACACAATATATATCGATATTCTGATTTCTCCTGTAAATCAGTATGTAAATGTTAAAATTAACCTTTTGACTCATAAAATAACACCAGGATAATGATTCAGGCAGACACTACAGATGGATTTTGAACATGAAAATGAAATATTGTCAGTTTTAAGGCGATACAAAAACATACATCTGTGTAGAGTTTTCTGGATGGGTGGGGGAGTGTGCTGCTAACTGTGAGAGTTGCACCAGCAGAGAGGGAAAAAAAGAAAACATTTCATGAGGATTTGTACTTGATGGACACGATAGTCACTTTATATCTCACGTGCAACCACCTAATGTATCGAGTATATTCGATATATCCCCCACCCCTAAGCCCAATGGAAGGAGCTGTTATGCTCCAACCGCAATATCTACCAGTCCAGTTTTATAATTTAATTCACTCGCGTCAGACCCGCGGTCTGGGGGCCAGATCCGGCCTGCCATATAATTTTATGTCAAGGCAAATCATGTGCGCCTTCTTTGTTTCTTGCTAAAATAAAATTTGAAATTGTTTTCACTTTTTATAACGTTTAGTTATTGCAAGCATTTTTTGTTATTAATTCTCCTTTCAAAATCAACTGAATAATAGTTGAACAAACAACTTTTTAGTGGCTTCTGATTTCAACTGTAGTTATGTTTTTGTGTATCTGTAATATGAGGCGATCATACATTTATATGGATTCACAGTCATAATGGTCCTCCAAGGGAAACAATGCCTACAATGTGGGACGCAACAAAAATGAGTTTTACATCCCTGATTTAATTCTTGTAGGTTTTATTAGTTCACTACTTGAACAAAGTATGAGTAATAATGCAGGACATTTAACGTAGATGTAAATAGCATCATTAGTACTCATTTCTGACAGAAAACTGACAGCACCTTAGGTTGGACATTGATTTTGCCCGCACCTCCACTGAGTTGGCACCATCATATGCACTATTCATCTGCAGTTCACCTCGCACAGCCAGCCGAATCACATTGGCTCTGGCCCTAATCAGCCGCTTGCTCCAATGGCCATCGAAGGCAGTACACAGTCAAGTAGCCAACCAGCCAAGTTTCTTTGCGTTAAGATTTTTTTTATTATTATTTATTTTTCTTACAGTCGACACCCCTCCACTTGGCTGCTGGCTACAACAGAGTCCGCATTGTTCAGCTCCTCCTTCAGCATGGAGCTGATGTTCACGCCAAGGACAAGGGGTGAGAGCGATAATATGGAGCTTCTTGAACACTTGAAAATGGTAATATTCAGACTTTAACCTGACTATGATGTATCCGCAGCGGCCTGGTTCCGCTTCACAATGCTTGTTCCTATGGTCACTTTGAGGTTACTGAGCTTCTGCTTAAAGTAAGTTTAAGTTCAATGACGTTCATTTTGAATTTATAATGATGTAAAGACTTCGCCTGGTGATCGTATTTTTCCACACGCTTCCTCCTGCAGCACGGCGCCTGTGTCAACGCTATGGACTTGTGGCAGTTCACTCCTCTCCATGAAGCAGCATCCAAGAACCGCGTGGAAGTTTGCTCCTTGTTGCTGAGCCACGGGGCGGACCCGACCCTACTCAACTGTCACAGCAAGAGTGCTGTGGACATGGCCCCCACTCCAGAGTTGAAAGAGAGGCTCACCTGTGAGTCCTCTTCAGCAGCGACGACTGAAATCCCAAAATAACTTTTTAAACAGGCTGCCATCACCCAAAGTGATTTGGTTTTTGGTCCATTAATATTGTCTTGTGATTCCATGTATAGATGAGTTCAAAGGTCATTCACTGCTGCAGGCAGCTCGGGAGGCGGACATGGCCAAAGTGAAGAAGACCCTGGCTTTGGAAATCATCAGCTTCAAACATCCTCAAACCAATGAGACAGCTCTGGTCAGAATCATGCCGACTCCATATTTAAATGTTATATTTCCAGCGACACATTTTGTTTTGGAACTTGTTTTACCGTGGTTACTCTAAAGTTAAGCGTAGTTATTTTGATGTTCTACTGAATAATGAATCATAAGGGGCTTTCCCACCCAGGAACTTTTGCAGGAACTTCCCTAGCTACCCTGGTAGCTTGAGTTCCCTGTGTCCCCACTGAAAGAAAACTAGTAGCGTACGGAAGGTTCCCCCTGGATTATTTCGTTCCTCCTGGTGGGTAGGGTCTTAAGAGCGCTACCAGGAACTCTTTGAGGGTGCGGGCTATGCTGACGAGCGCTGATTGGTGGACCGACCTCTGTAGGCGTTTACCTTTTCATTCACCGAGCCGCCATTACTGGATGCAGCGTTATGCAAGGTTCGAAATAACAGGATTAAAATACATTGAAAAGCAAAACGTTTCGCCAGAATCACCAATCGAGGGTGGCCAGATCCGCCGCTGGCCAACTCAGTTCTGCTAAGGAGCGGAAGTGCCCAACCCAATCGAGACTGTGGAACCGTGTCAAGCTTCAGGCTCTTATCCCTATTGCATTTTCCAGCTGATGAATCACATCAATAGTCACCTGCAAGCTTCTGTTGCACAATCTATTAAGGTATGTCATCTCCGTAAAAAAAAAATGTGTGTATGTGTGTGTGTATATATATATATATATATATATATATACACACACACACACACACACACACATATATATATATATATATATACACACACACACAGACCATTTCCAAAAAATTTGAATATCATGAAAAAGTTTATTTCCATAATTCCATTCAAAAAGTTAAACTTTCATAGATTATAGATTCAGGGCCCACAATTTAAACAATTTCAAGTTTTTCTTACATAATTTGGGCTTCCAGCTCATAAAATCCACAAACTCAGGAATTCAAAAACATTTAAAACTGTGAAGAAATCAGCCCAAATTTTTTCAGGCCATAAATGTTTTAGACTGTCACACGCTAATCATCTACTAAACTCAAAGCGCCTACACAGGTGTCCCCAGGTGTCATTAAATTGCTTCAGTTTGGTTCAATTGTCTCATTTGGACTCAATATGGGACTTGACAAACTGCCCAGAAGACCATCATTGATACCCTCCATAGGATGGGTAAGTCACAAAAGTTCATAACTAAGGAGGCTGTCTGTTCACCCTCTGTACCCTTGTCCTTTTTTTCGGTGGGAACACGGGGAACTCAAGCTACCAGGGTAGCTAAGGAAGTTCCTGCAGTCTCCTGCAGTGGAAAAGCCCCTAATCATCACTGAAAGGGGGCTCACACCTGCTTGTGTTTTTCAAATTTATGGCCCTGGTACTCATTGCTTGTTTTTATTTTATTTAAGCATTGTGCAGTGGCTTCCCCCCACCCAAAAAGGAAGCAAGTCACTGAGTTGCTGCTACGTAAAGGTGCAAACATTAATGAGAAGAACAAAGAGTAAGTCCAAGAATTTGTTTCAGCACTTTACATTTTGATGCTTTAACTATTATGACAAACGATACGAAGTACTCTCACTTTGAGATGAGAGAGGGATAACATGTTCTGTCCTGTGTCACAGCTTTATGACACCTCTGCATGTTGCTGCTGAGAGAGCTCATAATGATATTCTGGAGGTGCTGCAGAAACACGGAGCAAAGGTTTTCTTTTTTTTTTATTTTTTTTTTTATTTATTTTTTTTTTATTATTATTATTTTTTCACCCCCTGTCTCGTCTGACCTCAGGTGAATGCTGTGGACACGTTAGGACAGACAGCACTGCACCGGGCTGCTCTGGCTGGTCACATCCAAACCTGCAAGTTGCTGCTAAGCTATGGGGCCGACCCATCCATCGTGTCACTGCAGGGTTTTACTGCTGCCCAGATGGGAAATGAAGCTGTACAACAGATTCTCAACGGTAATCACATTTTGCTCTTCCTGGTGAATATTTGTCTTTTAAAATGATTCAGGAAAATGCAATTCTAGTTTTGGATATTGACAGCTGCTCTTAATTCAAATCGGCTATCTTATTTATTTATTTTATTTTTTTCCAGAAAATGTTCCCACACGTAACTCTGATGTGGACTACAGATTTCTTGAGGCAGCCAAAGCAGGAGATCTGGACACGGTGCAAGTGAGTTGGTGCCCTGATGTGCTTTCATTATTTTTTTTAAAAACCCGTTCTACTGTTAACCATATTTTCAGTACATGTGCAGTTGGGTAATTGATTATCGATTTCACATTTTATCTAGAATCTTTGTGGAAAGATAAGTGACTGACATTTTAATTTTAAGTTGATAGATTATACTTAGTTTTTTTTATTATTATTATTTTTTTGTCACTCAGAATATAACCTCCCTATCAGACTTCTCATTGACAGTGGCCTACCATTAATAACACCCTACTTCTCTCCTTCAAACTATCCCTTAACACTCATCACAGTATTTATTGTTGTAATGTTCTCTTTTTGTGACAGCAACTTTGCACCCCTCAAAATGTAAACTGTCGGGATCTGGAGGGCCGTCACTCAACTCCCCTTCATTTTGCTGCTGGTTATAACCGTGTGGCTGTGGTGGAATACTTGCTTCACCATGGAGCTGATGTCCATGCTAAGGACAAGGGGTGCGTTTCTTTTTACTGTTTTTATTCGTGATGCACAGAGATTTTGGCGGCGGAATTGTTTCGGCCGAAATAAGCCCAAAAGTGCATTTTCGATTCCGGCCCGAAAGACTTTTGTCAACAAAATAAACCGGTCGAAATACCATGTTGTTAATGCCGCTGTCTCATAGCTTTGCTGATGCAGAAGCAATAAGGCACGCATTCAACTAGTGGTAACACACAGTAACAACAAAAATTAAACCTTTTTGTTATGGCAATAATTCACATTTACATGTCGCAGTGAATTGTGGGAACCGTTTGGCTTTTTCGTCATTATGTTAGCCAGCGGCTAGTCCAAATTGCAGCGTCCCTCGTCGCCCAACCTTGTCGCCTCTATTAAGGTGGAATGCTTGTTGTGTGCTATGTATTTGCATCACCCCAGCTATCTACGAGCTACAGCTAATGCAGCTAAATACGCTGCCGAGCCGTGGAGGCAAACGCAGCTAAATATGATGCTGAGCTGCAGAGGCTAACGTGCGCATCGTGTCGATTGTCAATGCAGCGTAACCCACTAATCATCGCCTCCATGATAGAGAATAAACTACATTTTGACAATTATCATTATCGCGAAGGACGGAGGGAGTATAAGACGATAGACAGATGTCAGGGAAGCCAGTTGGTAAGCTATCATGACCTGAAGTTGCAAAACACCAAAATAAGTGAGTACAGACAGTACACTTGTCACATTGGTCTTGCTCGAACGGCGTTATAGCGGAAATTTGCCAACTTCGAAGACCAAAATAGCAGGCAAATTAGTACATTTTTATAGAAGGAAATACTGAAATATACATTAACACTAGACAGCTACATAAACACGGGGACCAGAAACTGGAAATGAATTCATACCTCACCGCTGCTACGCAACTTGAGAAAGTGGTCTATAATTATATTATAATAATTTTAAAACCACAATCTAACAAATATTTAGAGTACACTGTATAAAGTAACCTTTATTCGTCCCACAATGGGGAATTTGCATCATTTAGGCAGCAATAGTGAATACAGGTAATACAAAAAGAGCATTCAAAAGAAGACACTTGGCTGCAAATGCATCTACCATTACAAGATTGATGCAATATCCATACTTCCATTTTCCATACCGCTTAGCCGCACTAGGGTCGCGGACGTGTTGGAGCCGATCCCAGCTGACTTGGGGTGAGAGGCAAGGTACAGCCTGAACTAGTCGCCAGCCAATCACAGGGAACATATAAACAAACAACCATTCGCACTCACATTCACACCTAGACAATTTAGTCTTCAATTAAACTACCATGCATGTTTTTGGGATGTGGAAGGAAACCGTAATACCCGGAGAAAACCCACGCGGGAAAGGCCGGATTTGAACCAGGGTCCTCAGAACTGTGAGGCAGATGTGCTAACCAGTCGGCTATCGTGCCGCCATTAATAAAAGCAGTACAAAAACAAACATAGTAATGATTGTTGTGAAACTGAACAGTATGCATAATTATTTTTATCCTATTACATAACATACCCATGGGAATGTTCTTGACATAATTTTGAAAATGTAGAACTTCAAACAAATTGCTCTAGAAGTGAATCCCTATAGGGTGGCAGCTCGGTAGTCATAGCCATAATTGCAATTTTACTAATGATTGCCATTGTTTAATAATTAGTCGGTAGTTTAATTATTTTTATATTTTAATGAATGTGAAGTGGTTTGTGTTGCTTTTCTGTATCAAAATTGCTTATGAATGCAATTTGAATAGTACATTCTTTCAGCTTTTCGGTTTTTGGCC
Organism: Phycodurus eques; assembly: GCF_024500275.1. Classification (NCBI taxonomy): domain Eukaryota; kingdom Metazoa; phylum Chordata; class Actinopteri; order Syngnathiformes; family Syngnathidae; genus Phycodurus; species Phycodurus eques. Next base: position 29,186,563 of record NC_084527.1, read on the forward strand.
TTGGGCTCCCCGGTTTCGGTCAAGAATTTTCATTTCAGTGCATCACTAGTTTTAACACTTGTTACAAGTAAAAATATCACTTAGACAGTCTTTCTGGAGAGTAGAGCTTTACTTTTGTTTCTCCTACCGCCAGCGGCCTGGTTCCTCTTCACAATGCATGCTCGTACGGTCACTATGAGGTCGCTGAGCTGCTGGTGAGACACGGCGCCTCAGTCAATGTCGCCGACCTGTGGAAGTTCACTCCGCTTCACGAGGCAGCAGCCAAGGGAAAATATGAGATTTGCAAACTGCTGCTCAAAGTAAGAACCCTTTGTTCTTGATGGATAAATTATAACACATGAAAATTGATCATGGTTGTTTTTAAACAACATTACAATTTAAAACATCTTTATGTGCAGCATGGAGCAGACCCCTCCAAGAAGAACCGGGATGGCAACATGCCACTCGACATGGTGAAGGATGGAGACACTGACATCCAGGACCTGCTGAGGGGGGATGCTGCCCTGCTGGATGCTGCCAAAAAAGGTTGCCTGGCTCGTGTCCAGAAACTTTGCTCCCCAGAGAATATCAACTGTAGAGACACTCAGGGCCGCAACTCCACACCACTCCACCTTGCAGGTAATAGGTGTCGACTACTTTTGCGTGTTTATGGTTGTCACATTTCAGTCGAAAATGCAGTTGTATTAACTTGGCATTTAGAGAAAATTACCATCCCTTGTCTTGTATTGGTACATAAGATGCTTTCAAGTTTTAAGGAAATTACTGGAGGAGCTGCAATCTAAATCAGTCACATTTTACAGTCTTCTCAAGGCCACATACTTGTTAAATGTGTCTAAATACTACTGCGCAATGCGGTCGAACCCGACTGGACCGGACCATTTCACAACAAGAAGAGTTGCCGATGCACCCCCACACATTTAGAAATTGTATATTGGATGCTCTGAAGAGCGAGCCTGTATTGGCATTTGAGTGTGTATATACAGTATATTGCACTTTATCACATTTATTAAACCATAAAAAGATAGATTAATAGTTAAGGAAGAAGCGAGTTGCCAAAGCGAGTGGACGTTGGCCAGAATAAAAGCGTGTGTGTGTTGATATTTTAAAGGAGTCTCAGTCTCACTGACTCAATTTCATTGAACGTACACAGCGAGGCATGTACCTCGTGTACATTCTGGTCACAAGCTTCACTTTTTCATCCACAGGTACATTTTACATTATAAATACAGGGAAGTCGTTTGATGTGCGTCCCGTGTCTGAGATGCACAAATATTAGCAGGGACACATGAAGCATATTTAATCTGCGTCCGCTTAGTTTAAGACCCGCCCTACGTGTGTGTGTGTGTGTGTGTGTATGTGTGTGTGTGTGTGTGTTGGTGAAGAGCTTCCACACACAGCGAATCAAAAGTATGAATCCTGCCTTGGTGCGAGCCAATCAGAGGCAGAGTAGGGTGGGTTATCGTTAAATACAATGGCCACAAGTTTTTTTCTGGACTCGATACATTTTCATTGTTGTGGAGACACCCGCCGTGCTGCAGCAAGTCGCTGGCAGGACAGCATTTGCTTTGTATATGCACATAACTGGGACAAAAGGAATGTTAACTCTTTATTACATTTGCTAGGCTACAAGCTAAGGCCTAGAGCTAAAAAGCTCACGCGACCATGGCAACATTGTTAGAACGTCAGGGCTCGGAGTTGTGTTCCCCACATAATGCACACACACACACATGGTAATTTTAACTGTTTATAAACCATAACCACAGCAGCACATTTTATCAATATATTAACGCAGATTTGATTGACAGGTATAGGTCTCACATCACAGTCCAGCAGCTTGAGGGTGGGCCATATTTTACATTTTATGCATATTTTATTTAACCAGGTAAAAGCTTATTGAGAGAAAATTAGTTTTTCAAGACAAGTGGTTGCAGAAGTTATACAGGCAGCAGAAATTATACAGTACATAACAGAACATTCATATAATAAATGAAAACAGATCGAATATAATAAATATTGACCTTAAAATGGCATCTGATTTAAAAACAGTGAAAAAGCCCAAATGCCTTTGAGAACAAACTTTTTTTGTTTGTTTGCTTTCATTCATTGAAATATGGCAGGCTTGAAGACATTTCGTTTGAGGTGACATGGCTCGCTTAAAATCTGGAAATGTATTTTTAGCGTCAGGGAAAGCTTATTTGCAGTTTGATTGGCTTTAAGTTGGAACTGTGCACTGACGATATTTGGCAAAACCAGTGGCAGACTGATCAGCCATTCATGGAAACAGCTGCCAAACCATACATACTGCACGACAGTTCCGTCAGGTTCATCCGTGTCGCTCTGTGTGCGGCAGCCTTTAGTTAAAGTGTTAAAACATTTTACAGAAAATCGAGACTCAAAACCACAGATGTAGGCACACCTAAGAATATGTACAAACACTATCAAAAATGTTAGTCACCTCCTTTGATTACATGAGAGTGGCTAATTATTGGAAACCTGTCTCCGTAATAGAACAGTGTCAGTCAAAACGAAGAATGATTATCTTGAGGCAGGATTTTTAATACTGGTCTTGTTTTAGGTCTCATTCGTTTGTGCAGGTTTCCCGAAGGTGTGTGTGTGTATAACTGGCTTGCTGTGCTTGTTCAGAATGAGTCACTAATTCCCGTTTTCCTCTTTAGCTGGCTACAACAACCTTGAAGTGGCTGAGTATCTGCTGGAACATGGGGCAGATGTCAACGCCCAAGACAAAGGAGGCCTTATCCCTCTCCATAATGCTGCGTCCTACGGCGTGAGTTTTGACTCCCCATCTCTAAATTTATTCAGTAGCCACAGTGCCTCCTTTCATTTATTTAAAAATCGACTTTTTTGAGATCAAAATAAAAGCTGTGACTTATGTTCTGTTGTCTTCCCTCTCTGACAGCATGTTGACATTGCTGCCTTGCTTATCAAGTACAATACATGTGTGAATGCCACAGACAAATGGGCTTTCACACCCTTGCACGAGGCAGCCCAGAAGGGTCGCACACAACTCTGTGCCCTGCTCCTGGCTCATGGAGCTGATCCAACCATGAAGAACCAAGAAGGCCAGACAGCCCTGGACCTGGCCACGGTAGCATCAACTTAAAAGCCTTAACTCTTTGCCATATAGCCTATGAAGGATTATGAACGCATCACATCTTCATCTGGTCTTGTCTTTTTTTCTTACAACTGCTCTGATTTTTGCTCTTTAAACTGGAACCCTTTCGGTTGCTGCACCTTTAGGCTGACGACATCCGGGCCCTCCTTATGGATGCCATGCCTCCAGACGCGCTCCCAAGTTGCTTTAAGCCACAAGCCACAGTGGTCAGCGCCTCCGTCATCTCCCCAGCCTCAACACCGTCCTGCTTATCGGCTGCTAGCAGCATAGACAACCTGGCCGGGCCGCTCAATGAGCTGGCTGGCGGTGCTGCTGCTGGGAGCTCAGGAGTGGCAGATGGAGCCGCAGGCACTGACCGCAAAGAAGGAGAATGTAAAATTCTTAAGTCTGCCTCTTGGGTCATCACGAATTTGTTGGTTGACACCTACTTTCCTTTTTTCCTAAATAGTGACAATGCTGGACATGAATATCAGTCAATTCCTGAAGAGTTTGGGTCTGGAGCACTTGAGGGACATTTTTGAAAGAGAACAGGTGGGAAATGGAAATGTTGTAACTCAAATATTAAATGTAAATATGTACCCTAATGTATCATACAATTTGGAGAATCGCAGTTCACTGTGTTGAATTTGTCGGCGAAGTCCCTCTTTAAGGCACACTTACCCATCAAAACCATTAGACGAAGCGGATTTAAAAAATCAGTTCTTAAACCTGTGGTTTTACTTTAGATCACTTTGGATGTCCTTGTTGACATGGGCCACGAGGAGTTGAAGGAAATTGGAATCAATGCATATGGGCACCGACACAAACTTATCAAGGGTGTAGAGAGGCTGCTGGGTGGTCAGCAAGGTGAGGCGGCCTTTTTGACGTCATTGCCATTTGTAAGGTTCTCTAGAGCAATTTAAACTGTTTCTCTTTCTACTTACCCCAGGTGCCAATCCATACCTGACATTCCACTGTGCCAACCAGGGCACCGTCCTCATAGACCTCGCCCCAGATGACAAGGAATATCAGTCGGTGGAGGAGGAGGTAAGTTGGGCTCACTGATGTTCAGTTAGATGGTTTTCTGGAGATGTGAGGACTGTACAAAATGCACTGACTAGACAGTTCATTAGGTACCCCTGCTCAGTCTAATCGTAGAGTGCAGGGTTCAGGTGGGAAGAGGGCAAAATAGGTAGCCAGGGTAGAGCGTGCAGAGAGTTCAGCTTCCTGACAGGATGATGAATAAAACTGTCTTTAAGTCGGCTGGTCCTGGCCCACAGACTCCGCAGTCTCCTCCCTGATAGCAGCAGACTGAAGAGGCTGTGGGATGGATTTGTGACATCCCCCGCTATGCGGAGGGCTTTGCGGGTGAGGCTGGTGCTGTAAATGTGCTGCAGGGAGGGAAAAGAGGTTCCAGTGATCTTCTCATCTGCCCCCACTATGCGATGAAGAGTCTTGGTGCAGGCTCCGTACCACACAGTGATGCTGGTGGTAAGGATGCTTTCTATGGTCCCTCTGTAGAACGAGCACATGATGGGGGACGGGGCTCTGGCTCTTCTCAGCTTGTAGAGGAAGTAGAGACGCTGGTGAGCTTTCTTGGCCAGCGGAGGTCCTCAGTGACGTGCACTCCCAGGAACTTGATACTGCGCACCCTCTCCACCGCAGCACTGTTGACATTCAGGAGAGCAGGCCGGGAGTGCACTCACCTAAAGTCCGCAACAAATCTCCTTGTTTTTCTCCATGTTGAGAGAGAGTGTTGTCCGTGCACCACCTGGCCAAGCGGCTCACCTCACTCCTGTAGTCTGTCTCGTCCCCGTTGCTGAGGAGACCCACCACAGTGGTCGTCTGCAAACCTGATGAAGAGGTTGGAGCTGTGTATCGGTGTGCAATCATAGGTCACCAAGGTGAAGAGGAGGAGGCTCAACACACATCCTTGAAGAGCCCCGTGTTCAGAGTGATAGTGCTGGATATGTTGCTGCCGACCCGTACTACTTGCGGTCTTGCTGTCAGAAAGTCGAGCAGCCAGTTGCACATCGAAGTGTTGAGCCCCAGCTGGTCTAGTTTGTGAATCAGTTGTTGGGGATGATGCTATTGAATGCTGAGCTGAAGTCTATGAACAGCATTCTGACACACATGAGTACTTAGAGTCCAGGTTTGTGAGGGGAGAGTGGAGGGCGGTGGAGATGGCATCATAGTTGGACCGGTTGGACCGATATGCAAACTGGAAGGGGTCCAAGGAGGGGATGGGGGGGTGACTTTGTGGTGCATGACTAGGTGCTTGAAGCACTTCATCAGGAGGGGAGTGAGCGCGACTGGATGGTAGTCACTGAAGCAGGAGTGAGATGACGACTTCGGGACCGGGATGATGGTGGTGGCTTTGAAGCACGTAGGGACATCAGCCTGACTGAATGAGGTGTTGAAGATCTCCGTGAAGACATCTATGAGTTCAGCTGCACAGTCCCTCAGAACATGACCAGGTATGTTATCTGAGCCTGGGGCTTTACGTGCATTGATCGTGACGAGGGATTTTTCTCACGCTGTCCCGCGTCGGTGACTGCACCTGGTTACCAGGAGGGTGTGGAGACTTGTGTGCCTCAAAGCACGCAAAGAAGTTGTTTCGCTCATTCAGCAGGGAGGTGGAACGGTCACAGGTCCGTGGTGAGCGTTTGTAGTCCGTAATGGTCAGAATACCTTCCCACAGACAATCACTGCTGTTACTGAAGCAGTGTGCGATCCTCCTGGAATACTCCTTCTTGGCCTCCCTGATGCCACAGGCCCTCCTCATCCCCAGATCTAAAAGCAATGTTGCAGACTTTTAGTAGTCTGTAGACTTCTGCCATCAGCCATAGCTTCTGATTAACACAAACAGTGATGGACTTAGTGGTGGGGACATCATCCATGCACTTGCTAATGTAGACGGTAACAGTCTCTGTATACTCCTGAAGGTCAGTGATGGAGTTGTAGGTGGCAGCCTGTTTGAACATTGTCCAGTCTGTGGTGGCAAAACAGTCTTGAAGTGCCTCTAGGGACCCTTCTGGCCACACTTGTACCGGTTTCTTAACTGGTTGGTTGACTTTAACCAGTGATCTGTAAGATGGCATTAGTATTACAGTGAGGTGGTCTGGGGCACCGAGGTGAGGTAGGGGAAGAACCTTGTAAGCTCCTCTGGGGTAAAAACATTGTTCACAGTGTTACTTCTCCGTGTTGGAAATTGAATGCTTGAGTAGAGTTTTGGAAACACAGTCTTGGGGTCAGCATGGTTTAAATCCCCAGTCAGGATGAGGAAAGCATCTGGGTGGGCTGTCTGCTGCTCACTGATGTGATGGTATAGTTCCCTCAGCACCTCACTCCTGTTGTTGTTATTGGAGCTGAGAGGGATGTAAACAGCCACAAACAGTATGGCAGTAAATTCCTTTGGTAAATAAAACGGCTGGCACTTCAGAACCATAAACTTTTGTAGTGGTGAGCAGTGTTGACTGAGCAATATTGATGTAAACACAGAGCCCGCCGCCGCAGGTCTTACCTGCCTCGACGAGAGCGCTGTCCGCTCGGTAGCATGCTAGCCGGTCGAGCTGAATGCCGCTGTCTGGAACGCTGCTGCTAAGCCATGTTTCCACAAACACAAAAACACAGCACTCAGCAAACACAGTCTTACGGGTAGAGCGGAGTAGTCAAATGTTGTCCAGAGAGCATACGTTGGCTAACACGATGGTGGGAATTGCCGGCTTTTGTGGTTTAGCCGCAAGCCTTGCTCGGATACCTCCACGCTTGCCCCGCTTCTGCTTGCTCCTTCGCCGTTCGTGGCGCCTCCAATATGGGCGCGATGCAGGAGTGGGCATCGGAATTGTTATAGGCACCCTGAGCAGACCGCAGTTCCATAGCTCCTCAGTTAGAGTAGCCTTTAATTCAGTAAAAGTAGTTATGCCTTTGTCGAACAGAAACCTACGACTGTATCTGCGCCTTGGAACATGTAGACTTGATGAATACGGGCTAAAACACTGACATGAAAACACCGTTCGGTTGGGAGAGAGAGAAGCCGCTGCGTGTGCACACGCCACGATTATGACAAAAAATATATATATACAGTGGGTATGGAAAGTATTCAGACCCCCTTAATTTTTTTACTTTGTTATATTGCAGCCATTTGCTGATTTTTTTCCTCATTAATGTACACACAGCACCCCATATTGACAGAATAAAACGGAATTGTTGAAATGTTTTCAGCTTTATTAAAAAAGAAAAGCTGAAATATCACAGCCATAAGTATTCAGACCCTTTGCTCAGTATTTAGTCGAGGCACCCTTTCTCATTCCACAGCATGATGCTGCCACCACCACCACTGTTGCTTGGTTTTCTCCACACATGCCAGTTAGAATGTTTTGGCCTTAATTCTATCTTGGTCTCATCAGACCAGAGAATCTTATTTCTCACAATCTTGAATTCCGCAGGTGTGTTTTTTTTTTTTTTTTTGTTTTTTTTTTAAGCAAACTCCATGCAGGCTTTCATGTGTCTTGCACTGAAGAGAGGCTTCCGTCGGGCCACTCTGCCATAAAGCCCCGACTGGTGGAGGGCTGCAGTGATGGTTGACTTTCTAGAACTTTATCCCATCTCCCGACTGCATCTTTGGAGCTCAGCCACAGTGATCTTTGGGTTCTTCTTTACCTCTCTCACCAAGGCTCTTCTCCCCTTGATTGCTCAGTTTTGCCGGACGGCCAGCTCTAGGAAGGGTTCTGGTCGTCCCAAACGTCTTCCATTTAAGGGTTATAGAGGCCACTGTGCTTTTAGGAACCTTAAGTGCAGCAGAAAATTTTTTGTAGCCTTGCCACAATTCTGCCTGAGCTCTTCAGGCAGTTCCTTTGACCTCATGATTCTCATTTGCTCTGACATGCACTGTGAGCTGTAAGGTCTTATATAGACAGGTGTGTGGCTTTCCTAATCAAGTCCAATCAGTATAATCAAACACAGCTGGACTCCAATGAAGGTTTAGAACCATCTCAAGGATGATCAGAAGAATTGGACAGCACCCGAGTTAAATGTGAGTGTCACAGCAAAGAGTCTGAATACTTATGGCTTTGTGATATTTCAGTTTTTCTTTTTTTATAGCTGCAAAAATTTCAACTTTTGTTTATTTCTGTCAATATGGGGTGCTGTGTGTGCATTAATGAGAAAAAAATGCAAGGATTCTAGCACATGGCTGCAATATAACAGAGTGAAAAATTTAAGGGGCTCTGAATACATTCCGTACCCACTGTATCTCTGAATCAGCACTTTCATTACCAAAATGGGTTGTGGTCGATGTCCCCTTAGTTTTACAAATTTCCTGGAGATCTGTTCAATTATTTCTCTTGTTCACAGTGATATCTCGTAGACTGAGGTCATAACACTTGGTTATGATTGACAGTTTTTTTGTTTTATATAATATTTAGTACTGTGATTGTCTGACTGTGCTGTACATCTGTATGTCATCGTACTGAGGGGTATTTCTCACAAACCAAAATATTGATACAGTATACAGCGGCTGAAATAGGTATTTGTCACCATTTTTCTCGCTAAACATAATTTCCAAAGGTGCTATTGACATGTTGGGAACAACCCAATTACCAGATTTACTCGTGTATAATGCGCATTTATTTTCCTAAGAAATTGTCAAAAGTCAATAAGTCACACTTTCAATAGTGTCAAGAGTGTACACTTCCAATATACCACCGCCACCTAGAGGTTATGAGAGGTATAGCCTACACTTTCATTCCAATATGACTGGGGTACGTATGACTGTATATATGTACAGATGTGCTCGTACGTTTACATACCCTGGCATAATTTGTGAAAAACGACTGATGACTGAACAACAACAATCATTAATTTCTTTATGGTTATGTTTTCTTTCATGATAATGCTTTTCTGAAATGCTTGACAGTTTAATTTGAATCCCATTAAAATAAAATAAAATGTTTCGCCTGGCCCATCATTCATTTTTTTTTTAAAGAATTGTACCCCTCTTCCAAATTCTGTCTGGGTAATCAAACATATGAGCACAGCTGTGTGTTTTCTGATTTACTAAATAAAAGTAGGGCTGTGAATTTCAAAATAAGAGCAAGTAAATAAAGAGGGAGTTACATGTTCAAATAAAGTGCTTATAATACATAATTCTTTGAAATGGCTAACAAAATACAGATAATACTTCATGTTTTGAATTTATGGGTAGAAGCAAAATGATGCATAAAAACATGCATTATACATGGGTAGAAGGGTTTTCCAGATTTTCCAGTTTGGGGGTGAGTTTTATGCATTGGTTCGCATTATAGACGACAAAATCCGGTAGTCCATACATACAAAGAAAATAGAATAAATAAGATCAGAAATTAAGTTGTGTGTCATACTGTGAAATGACACAGGGAAAGGGTATTGAACACATGAAGAAAGGGAGGTGCAAAAAGGCATGGAAAGCCAAGACAACACCTAAAATCTATCAATAATCCAACATCAATCCAGCCCCTTGTCAGTGCCAATGAATATCAGATGGTTCTGTCCTAATTGATGGCCTACAGAAAGGTCTCATTGTCAAGGTGTCTTGACACATCTCATGATGGGTAAGAGCAAAGAGCTGTCTCAAGACCATCGCAAACTATCCATCCATCCATTTTCTGAGCCGCTTCTTCTCACTCGGGTCGCGGGCGTGCTGGAGCCTATCCCAGCTGTCATCGGGCAGGAGGCGGGGTGCACCCTGAACCTGGCGCCAGCCAATCGCAGGGCACATAGAAACAAACAACCTTCCGCACTCACATTCACACCTAGGGGAAATTTAGAGACTTCAATTAACCTACCATGCATGTTTTTGGGATGTGGGAGGAAACCGGAGTACCCGGAGAAAACCCACGCAGGCACGGGGAGAACATGCAAACTCCACACAGGCGGGGCCGGGGATTGAATCCGGGTCCTCAGAACTGTGAGGCTGACGCTCTAACCAGTCGGACACCGTGCCGCCCATCGCAAACTAATTGTTGCAAAACATGATAATGGCATTGGTTCCAGGTGCATTTCTAAGCTTCTGAACATTCCAGTGAGCACGCTTGGGGCCATAATATGTAAGTGGAAAGCCAATCATACCACCATAGATTTGCCTTGATCAGATGCTTCTGGCAAGATTTCTGACAGGGGAATACAAAGAATAATCAGAAGAGTTGTCCAAGAGCCAAGGAGCACCTGTGGAGAGCTTCAGAAAGACCTGCAATTAGCAGGTACTGTTGTCACAAGTAAAACCGTGAGTAATGTACTCTGCCACCATGGCCTGTATGCACGCTCACCACACAAGACCCCATTGCTGAAAACTTACTTTCTTTTGTATTTATTTCTGACTTTTTTAATGTTGATGACTGTCAGTACGTTCTAATTGTTTTAAAAAAGCACTTTCCACATCCTTTTGAATTGATATTTTGCTTTTTCTAAAAAAAAAAAAAAAAAATCTTAGTTTTCACTGAACCCATAGTGATATCGTTATCGAGATATCTTGCATGAATATTGAGGTATGAAATATTGTCTGTATCGCGCAGCCCTAATCCACACACCGATGTAATTTCGGAATATTACTCCGTGGCGGACTAATATGCGAGTGCATCGGCCTAAGGGTTCCGCCTGTCCGCTCGGGACCTGCTTTGAATAAGTCACAGGACTTGAAGTAACGGTCCTCTTGAGTACAATATTTGGCTACTCTACCCACCGGAGCAGACATCCTCTATTGCTTACGTTTAAGCAACATTTTTGCTCATCAGATCAGCCAGTGTCATATTTGTTGCACTGGCCTTTTGTATTTTTGCGTTGAGGTGTTGCGGGTCATGGCCCCTGGTTGAGGTCTGTGGATCCCCCCAGACCTCCCTACAATGTTTTTTTTGTTTTTTTGGGGGGGGTTGGTCACCTTTTTCGTGCTTTTGGTGTTTGCATGTTTGATACCAACAGTGAAGTCCGGAGGTCGAACATGTGGGGCTGCTTTTCAGCAAATGCTTCTGGTAAACTTCACATTATTGAAGGAAGGATGAATGGGCAAATGTACCAGGGCATTCTTGACAGAGATTTGCTGCCATGTATGAGGATGATGAAAATGAAACGAGGGTGGAAATTTCAGCAGGATAATGATCCAAAACATACTGCCAAGGAAACTCTCAATTGGTTTCAAAGAAAAAAATAAAGCTGCTAGAATGGCCCCTGACTTGAGTCCAAGCGAAAATCTATGGAAAGAACTGAAACTCAAGGTCCATAAAAGCCCACAGAACCTTCAAGATTTGAAGACCTCTTGTGTGAAGGAATGGGCCAAAATCACACCAAAGCAATGCGTGCGACTAGTTTCTCCATACAGGAGGCATCTTGAAGCTGTCATTGCAAACAAAGGCTTTTGTACAAAGTATTAAATACCAGTTGGGCTGTTCAATAATTTTTCTCTGTGTCATTTCACATGATAACTTATGACACAACTTAATTTCTGATCTTATTTGTTCTACTTTCTTTGTATGTATGGGTTACTTGGGTTGCTGTTGAAAGTTCTGTGTCAATAGCAACTTTCGAAAGATACGTTTTGAGAAAAACGGTGACGTGTTAAATACTCAAAATCCATGTATCATTCGTTCTTTGCATTTTCATACTCGTCCACATTGTGGTGTTGCATGTGGACATGTTTGAGTTGAAAACAATGCGATGGGAATGGCAAACAGCGGTGAAATTCTCTCTTTTCGTGTCAGACATAATGCATGGAGCAGACTACAATAACACTTCAAACACATTCGTCCTTGATATAATATGGCTGATCTGTGGTTGTCCGGACCGAATTGTCTGTCTCCAATAATAATAATACGTTCAGGTTGTTTTGTCTCTTTGTCGTTCTCAACAGCTTCACATAATAGCACGATCACCACCGGCAAAACCTGCTGAGCACACAATAATCACGTCATTGCTGTGCGCTCCCTAGTAACAGGTTGACAATTGCTGTAAATATCAGAATCAAGCTGGCAACAAATTCAACTCAATGCGAATGTGGCAGATAACAAGCTAACGTAGCTCAACTAGGTCACATAAACCTGACCAATTCAATATTAAAATCAAATTCTGTCCTTTGGCCGTTTTTTCCATGTTTGTTTTTTTAAATTATTTTTATTGTTTTAAATTATTTTCTGAGCCTAAAATTGAAATGTGAAACATGATTTTTGTCCTCTTTTTTTTAATAAATTAAAAAACAAACAATAAGTAACTTGTTAATTTTTTGATTACCAATTGAAAAAGGAAAAAAATAATGGTACTTGGTCAAAAATTATCTTTCCCAGGTCAACTGTATTCCCAGATTAAATAAACCTTCGACACGATCAACCTTATGAAGAGGGACTTTAATGCAGAACTGTTGTATTGTCGTGCTCAGTGTACCTAATAAAATGGCAACTGAGTGCGTGATGAAAGGTGCTTTTATATTCCTCAGCATTAAACATGTTTTTGTCTCTCAGATGCAGAGCACCATCAGAGAGCACAGAGATGGCGGCAACGCAGGCGGCGTGTTCAGCAGATACAACATCATCAAGGTCTCAAGTCTTTTTTTTCGTTTTAAACCCACTGTGAAAGGAGCATCAGCTTTTCCAGGTGGGGGTTACACATTGTCTTTTAATTTTTATTTTTGGCCCACAGATCCAAAAAGTGGTGAACAAGAAATTGAGGGAACGTTACACACACAGGCAGAAGGAGATCGCGGACGAGAACCACAACCACCACAACGAGCGCATGCTGTTTCACGGTATGCACATCTATAATCGGTTTGATTTTCGGACCGGAGCCAGGCTTCCCGGGTTTGTGTGCTGTGCATGGTGAACACACTGCGTTGCTAATCAAGCGTTTCATAAGCTATGATATTAAGCATATGCAAATAGGGTTGGGCATCACTTTAATTTGAGCGATTCCGGTCCCGATTCTGGTTCCAAATGATTCTCGAGTCAGATTCTTTTAGGGGGGCTGGGTCAAAAAAGTTTGCATGGTTTAAATAAAGGGTGTCGAAATTATTAACATCCAGCCCGCAGCCTAGACTAAAATGAACATTTGACTCTGGGTTCTTTTTACCAGTATCAATGTCAAACCTATGAACTAAAAGGCAATGTGTGTATGGAACTAACCCAATTGACTTAATATTCATTAATTGTTTCAGCTAAAAGTTAAATATAGCATTGTTAAAATAGTTATTTGCAACTGTTTTATTATGTCAAATATTTTTTTATGTGCAAGTTTTAACTTGACCACCTGTTTTAAGCTTGTAGCCTTTTATTTTAAAGGGTACTCTGCCTTTTGGCGCTAAAAGTAACTTCACACGACATCGGTGAATTTTGAAAACGAAAGTAAACCAACAAGGCAAGAAAAACAATCATAAATGCATGCTATAAAACATTGACCTACCTACCTACCGCTGAGGCACAAGGCATTTGTGAATTTTGTCCAATTTCATTGTGATGTAAAGTTGCTAGTTTGACCTCTAGTGAAGTTTTAGCTCAATGTTAACCTTTTGTTTTTTGGTCATCGGCTGTTACGTTTCTTTGAATACTAAAATAAACGCTAAAAATCATCAGAGCATAAGTGCAACCCAGCGTTTAACTGCTTAGCTGCCTCAATGTTGGCATAGACTTATTTGATTGTTTCACTCACCCAATTGACTTGACTGAAGTTCCGCGCTGTGTAGGCTAAGGCTCGGAGCGGGAGGGAGCGCATCGATATAATCTTGTTCCAAGTGCTGCACTGAGGCGACCGGTCATTTATTTTAACAAAGTTAAGACACCCCTACTCCCCCTTTGTGTTTCTAAAGTTGGGGTACAAGTGAACTTCACTTCAGCGTCGCTGTGGTGTAAACAAAATGATTGCCCTCACATGTGGCCAAGATCTATATCTATTTTGTTGTAGATATCTGCTTGTAGGGGGAAAAAAGTTAAATGTATCCTTTAATATGATACCTTAGCTCAATTCCCCCAACTTTCACATTGGAATGTATTGCAGATTTTCCCCTTCTTTAACCCTACAGTATATGCAAAAGAGCTATTGTACATCATCTTGAAAGCTGTCTTCCCTCAGGTTCGCCATTCATCAATGCCATCATCCACAAAGGATTTGATGAGCGTCACGCCTACATTGGAGGAATGTTCGGGGCAGGCATCTACTTCGCTGAGAACTCTTCCAAGAGCAACCAGTATGTTTACGGCATCGGCGGAGGCACAGGCTGTCCGACACACAAAGACCGGTCCTGCTATCTGTGCCACAGGTGAGCTAACCATCCAAAATAGTCACAATATTGTGGGTCTGCTCCTCTTTAAATAGATCATTGTTTAACTATTTCCTTTGCTGTGCTGATTGCAGGCAGATGTTGTTCTGCAGGGTAACTCTTGGTAAGTCCTTCCTACAGTTCAGTGCCATGAAAATGGCCCACGCTCCCCCAGGACACCACTCTGTGATCGGGCGACCTAGTGTAAATGGCTTGGCCTATGCCGAGTATGTGATTTACAGAGGAGAGCAGGTACATTTCCTATTCAAAAGCAGCACAAATAAAACGGAACATTCGGAGTATCCCAGCAAATTACCCCCTTCTCTGTTTCACTCAGGCCTTCCCAGAGTACCTCATCACCTACCAGATCTTAAAACCTGAGAGTGCAGCCCAGTCAGCTGCAGGAGCTGAACAGAAATCATAGTTGATCACACACTTACTCCAGAACTATTTTCTTTTGTATTTGCAATGCATAAAGACATATTGATGAGACACATTTCCAGTTTTCCCTCAAGTGGATGCTAAGGTGACCAGTACTTGCAGATATGCTGTGTAATACTCTTCTCCTTGTCTCTTTTCACTTCTCGTGTATCACTTGCATGTTAACACAGGAGCATGTAAGGCCCAATAGTGTGTGGGTTACTTCTCTTGCTAGTTTGTCACCTTTTAGCCCGCCTGAAGACTGTGGAGAACCACCAACCCCCTCATGTTTGTTGAGATGTGCAGTTTTTATTTTTGTTTTTAATTTCTCCCCCCCCCCCAAATTGTGTGTACACTGAATGCCACCATATCTGGGTTCACACTGTACAGAGGATTTAAGGCAAACACTATTAAAAAAAACTCAATGAAAATTGTTGTCATCCCATAATGTTGACTGTGAACTTCTAGAACACTACAGTTTTGAGTGCGTATAAGCCATGATGCACAAGCCGTCGCGAAGGCTGAGATTCTTTAAATCGGCATTAGAATATACTGTAGTCCTAACTGAGAGTACGCTCGGTAACACAGCTTGATTGCAATATAAAACACCCTAATAAGTATGAGGGATATTCTACACATGAAAGCTGTACATTTAAAGCATTATGTATGACAGAATAGCTTTGTATTGAAAGATGCTTGTGATGTTTTAAAACCAGTGAATTCATCAAAGCATCCTTCTTGTCACCGGTCTTCTTTTCATGCATAAGGATTTGCACTTTTACATAGAAACCTATTTAAGTTATTTTCAATTTAAATAGAAACTGTTCAGGAAAAGAATATTTGTACATGTTGTATAAATGGTTGTTTATAACTGTTGCTGTCTAACAGTGTCTTGTGTTGAGCGTGAAATGTTTTTTTTTTCCTTTTATGCATTCTCTATTCTCCCTTTTTTTTAAATAAATGTCACATTTAACATTTTGTTGTGCTTTTCATTTGCTGAAATTCCATCTGGCTGCAAAGTAACAATTTAATAGTTTCCTAGTGAATAGTTGCTACAATTGTATTCGGAATAAGAGCAGTTTATATTTAAAAGTTTAGCAAAGCCCAATTCTTATAATAGCTAATATTTCCATACACACAAACTATTAGACTAACAAAGACTATTTGTTGTAAAGACATAATTTTCGGACAAATTAAGTCGAATTGGGTCAATTCCCACAGCACACGTGAACAACAGGTTGGGAATCACTGCACTGATGTATAATTATAATTTCAAGCAGATGATCACACACTTTCTAATCACCATTGGTGGACGATGCGACGATATATCCTCCATTTACGTGTCATAAAACTACAGGATTATAAACTTGAAGAAAGAACTACAAACGTCGCAGATAATAACGTCATCGCGGTCAGCTGACTTCAGCTTCCCTTTTTCGTATGGGTAGTTTTTTTTTTTTTATTAGGTAGTTCACGTGGTCAAACGTTGTTAGTTTGTGATTATTTCTTTAGGGACTTCGTCGGGAGTTTATCCGGGACGACGGAACTCTTGAAATGCTGAGTTCATTTACCCTTTTTCTTCATCGGGGGCTTTCGAACGCGACAATTTAAAAGTTGTCACGCTCCCTTGCAGAAATGCCGAGGAAAGCATTGCTTGCGTTTGCATTTCTTGCGTGGATCACATCAGAAGCTGCTTCGGATTCTTTTGTCATCAACGTCGACCTTGGAAAACCAGTAGCACCTTTGAAACACTTCTGGAGAAGCACTGGTTTTTGGTAAGTAAATCATCCCAGAAAAACAATCGAGTCAACGGTAAGCATGAGGTGACGAACCCTACGTTTGCAAAACATTCGAAACACTTCTTTTGCTTCTGACAGTTGGTCTAATGCATTTGTTGTGCGTTGTGTGCAGTCCTCCTCTTCCTCACACCGAGGCGGACCAGTTTGACCTGAGTGTTGACCAGCAGCAGAACCTGGCTTATGTGGGTTCGGTCCCCCATGGAGGGATCCAGCAGGTCAGAATCCACTGGATGTTGGAGCTGGTCACTGCCCAGTAAGTGAAACCAGCAGTTTCTCAGGCCAGCCAAGCTCGCAATTATTGGCTGATATTAGTACCGTACCACTGTTTAGGTGTCTGCTTTTGTTGTTTCAGAGATGTTGGAGGACAACCCCAGTACAATTTTACAAAACTGGACCAGCTAATGAATCTCTTATGGATTAATGGACTGCAACCAGGTGCTCCACCTCCACGCTATCGCATCTGTAATTCACAATCTGGTCGTCGTATGCTTCCACATTTCTCAGCCGATTCGATTCAAACCATTCTGACATCAATTTTTGTGCAGAACTCCAAATGAGAAAATTTCCCTTGCAATGACTAGAGATTTTATTTTTATTTTATTTGTATCTATTTTATTATTTTTTTTTTTTTTTAACAAATGTACCTCATCCTTCCATATTTCTCAACCAATTCAACCATCCCAAAGTCTCAATGTTCAGCCCATTCAGGACATTCAGGCTACTATTTCCAAAATGACCTACATTTTGGAGAATTCCACATTTTCGATCTGAAAATTCCCAAATTAATGGATACATCTTCCTCACTATACAAACTGATAGAATGTTTGCTTTTCATCAATTCTGATTAAATTAAGTAGCGGACTGCAAGACAAGATATAAAAGCTTTTTCAAGCCGTAGCACTTTCTCTATTTAGGTTGCTGTCTTGCTCCAGTGCCGTGAAAAAGTATTTGGCCCCCCTCTCAAATTACTTTATTTTTGCATAGTTTCCCCACTTTAATGTTTAAGATCATCAGACAATTATAACCCAAGTGAACTTAAAATGCTGTTTTTAAACAGTGATTTCATTTATTAAGGGGGAAAAAAATAACAAAGTTACGTGGCCGTGTGTGGAAAAAGTAATGGCTCCCTAAACCTAATAACTGGTTAGGCCATCCTCAGCAGCAACAACTGAAATCATGAGTTTTCTATAACGGGCAATGAGTCTTTCACATCTCTTTGGAGATATTTTGGCCCACTCAGCCTTGCAGAATTGTTTGAGTTCTCCTTCAGGATTTTTCTGTTAAAGAGGGAGAATTCATGGTTCCATCAATCACAGCAAGCTGTCCAGGTCCTGAACAAGGAAAGCACCTTTGACTGTTGGTATGATGTTCTTTTCTGTTACATACTGTTACATTTACGCCAGATGTAACGAGACGCACACCTTCCAAAAAGCTCAACTTTCATCTCGTCAGTCCATAGAATATTCTCCCAAAAGTCTTGGGAATCATTCAGATGTTTTTTTTTTATTGAAGATAAGCCTTTATGTTCTTTTTGGTCAGCAGTGGTTTTCGCCTTGGAACTCTGCCATGGGTGCCATTTTTGCCCAGTCTCTTCCTTATTGTTGTGTCATGAACACTGACCTTAACTGAGTCAAGGGAGGCCTGGAGTTCTTTAGAAGCTGTCCTGAGTTTCTGTGTGGCCTCGGATCAGTTATCGCCGTCTTACAAATGGCTCTCCCTATGGTTCGCTGGAATCCTAGTTTTATAAATGGCTTTGTAACCCTCCCCAGACTAATAGATGTAAATGACTTTATTTCTTGTCTGTTCTTGAATTTGTTTGTATCATGTCATTTTGTTGGTGCTTTTTTAGATCTTTTGTCTGACTTGATTTTGTCAGACAGGTTCTGTTTAAGTGATTTCTAGATTGAACAGGTCTGGAGGTAATCAGGGTTGGGTGTGATCGGTGGAAAATTAACCAAAGGTGATTAGCCACAATTAATTCATGATTTAACACGGAGGGTATTTATGTTTTCACACAGTGCCAGGTAACTTAATTTTTTTTTTTTCCCTTAATAAATGAAATCACCATTTTAAGTTCACTCTGTTTATATCTGTTGTTTACATTTGTTTGATCTTAAACAAAAGTGCAGAAAGTATGTAAAAAATATAAGAATTTGAGAAGTGGTACAATACTTTTTCACGGCGCTGTATATGTTGGATATGTTTTCTTTTTATCAGTTCTAATTAGGATGTAGAAACTTCGTCAGGTTTTGCGCTTTCTCTCCCGAGTTAGCTAGCACGTTAGCATTTGATCAATTCTCATTTAAAATAGTAGCTGAATACAAGACAAGACCAACATCACACATCCACCTAAACAATAAATAGGATTAATATTCTTGTGTGTGTGTGTGTGTCCCCTTCACATTTGAGGTTTTGAACTGATGGGCAGCGTCTCAAACTACTTCACCAACTTTGAAGAGAAATCTCAAGTGTTCAAATGGAGAAATTTGGTTCATCTCATAGCCAAGAGGTACATCGGTGAGTGTGCGCCAGGCGCCTGCTGCCATCTCTGGATGCCAACAATGGATGACACGGACAAATTCATGGTGATTCACTATTCTTTAATGTTCACTGTTGACCCTGTCTTACAGACAAATTTGGTCTTGGAAGTGTTTCTCAGTGGAACTTTGAAACATGGAATGAGCCCAACAACCATGACTTTGATAATGTCAGCATGTCAATTCAAGGTAAAGCAGTCATTTTTACATCATATCTAGTTGCCATCAATGTCCATTGTCCACATTGTTTGTCATGTCAATTTGCACTTTAGTTTGAAATGCATACTGTAGCTGTTGTATTGTGAAACTATTTTGTAATGACAGTCAGGTCAGTAAACAAAATATTATAAAGAGTTCTTAGGATGAAAATTACAACCACAATGATATGGGTAATTTTCACATCATTTTCTCAATAATGGTAAAGACGTGGCCCACTGAATTTCCTTTTGAAAATCCATTTATTTTGCAGGTATGAGTATTTGAATTATTGGCAGCTGTTATCCATCAAAGGTCATAATTGTTTCTAAGAAAATAAATATATTCGAAAGTCCAAGTTTTCAAATTTGCAAAAGTGTCTTTACTGTTAATCTGCAGAGTTTGAAGGGCAACATATGTAAATTGTGCAAGTCACACAATTCTTAGGAAGCTGTTTGTCTTTACTGTAATCCACTTGTGTCTTAACCGTTATAAAAAGACCAATGGGCCACTGCCATTTGCTCTGTCTATAAGGATTGCCTTCACTATGAATCCCTAAAATTTTAAATCAATAACTTTTTGAAAATAGGACATTAATGGTGGCTGTTTCAGCATGAGACATTTCCCCATATAAAAGCAAGGCGGCATTCAAAAATTGTCTTTATACCGTTATAGATCAAATGATATGAAAATACCTTTGTGGGTATCTCTATAGGATCTGCTGTGCAAACTGTGATGTTCTTTCTCTCCAGGGTTTCTAAATTATTACGATGCCTGTTCGGAGGGTCTGCGGGCTGCCAGCAACTTGCTGAAGTTTGGTGGTCCGGGAGACTCCTGTCACTCGCCCCCACACTCTCCTTACTGCTGGGCCATGCTTCAACACTGCTACAATGGCACCAACTACTTCACTGGCGAGACGGGCATTCGGATTGACTACATTGCCCTGCACAAAAAGGTGTGTGGGTGTTAACATGAATGGACATGATCATTTTCAAGAGTGTACGCAGGCTTATTTGAGTCGAGGTGCAGAAGTACTCACACTCTGTACGTGAGAATAAATACAGATACTTCGTACTTGGTTATTTCCCACCCTTGTATTTCAGACGCTTTGGCAAAATCTCATACAAAATATAAAGTAGTTGGTGTTCTGTCATGTAGAAGATAAAAACAGAATCACAGTGACAGTCATTGTGACGCTTTTTTTTTTTGTGTGTGCATTTTTCTGTCTTTAAGGGAGGAGGTTGCGCTTTGCCAATCCTGCAGCAGGAGCTGCAGACCGTGGGGGAGATCCAGGAGCATTTCCCCCAGTTCCGCAGTCGTCCTGTGTACAACGATGAGGCTGACCCACTGGTGGGCTGGTCCCGGGCTCAGGAGTGGAGAGCAGACGTGACCTATGCTGCCATGGCGGTCAAGGTAAGGAGCAGGGGAACAATGACCAAGCATCTGTACAAGATTTGGAACAGACCTCAACGTGATGATTGAACAAAAGTAAAATGTTTCTGCATAACATTAGGAACCTCTGACTTTACAAATGTTTTGTGTATTTATTTATGGGCAAACATTCCCACAGACTCGCTCCAAAACCATGTTGAAAGTTTCCCAAAAGTGCATACACGGGGGTCTTCGGTTTATGACAAAATTCCATTCCTCCAGTGAATTTTTATTTCTGAGTCGGAACGCGCCATATTCTGTCTGACCCAGGGGTGTCAAACTCATTTTTGTGGCGGGCCACATCGTAGGTATGGTTTACCTCGGAGGGCGGCGACGACTGAACGCGGGATGGGCGAGTACCGATACCGGCCTCATTTCAAGGTAGAGGGCACTTGCGAAGACTGCCGATACCAGCCACAGATAAAAAAATAAAAATAATCTGACATAAAGTCCTCCTCGGCAGTAGTTGGCACTACACTGTGACCTTTGACACATCAGTGAATCATTATATGGGTCAGAAAGAAGGATCTTTGTTCACAATTATCTGTCAGTGTGTGAATTAAAATTTTATATATCAAAAGTACTGGTCGTATTGGTATCGGTGAGCACCTAGGAGTAAATACTTGTACTGGTATCAGTCTGAAAACAAGTGGTGTTGAACATCATTACTATGAGCCCCAAATATTATTGCATAGTTACAACAAATGAACAGATAAATAGTTTTGAAATCAGAAGTCAGTCAAAAAACATTTTATACATTTTCAGTCATACTTTTTTCAATTTACAACCCCAATTCCAATGAAGTTGGGACGTTGTGTTAAACATAAATAAAAACAGAATGCAATGATTTGCAAATCATGTTCAACCTATATTTAATTGAATACATGAAAAAGACAAGATATTTAAAACTAAGTGATCCTTATCAGTTTGAACATTAAATATCTTATCTTTGTAGTGTATTCAATTAAATATAGGTTGAACATGATTTGAAAATGATTGTATTCTGTTTTTATTTGTTTAACACAACGTCCCAACTTCATTGGAATTGGGGTTGTATTTTAAAGGGGGATTCGTTATTAAAAAAAAAAAAAAAAAAAAAGAAAGAAATGCTTGCAATATCTCAATCTGCAGTTTTGGTATTTTAGCAAGAGACGAAGTCGCCGCATATGATTTGCTTTCGCGGATCTGGCCCCCAAGCTGATGCAGTACAGTGTAATTGAAAAGTAACTTTTAAAATGCTTCTTCAGCCAGGAGTCTGGAATGTGGTTGGAGCAAGTCTATTGGACCAAACCAAAGACTTTAGAATAATCAATTGATGTGATTCCTAGGCGGCTCAAGAAGGTAGCAGCGAAGTATCGAATTTGAGATCAAACTTCATGTATCAACGCTTACCTCTCATATCCATTTTGTGGAGAAATTCATACGTGAAAGCACAAACACATAAAAATAGAGAAACAAATTACAATAGGTATTTTAAAATAGTGAGTTTTCAAAAAAGCGTGCAGTAAAGTCATAATTACAGTAAATATTTGTATGTAAAAAGCATTCTAGGCCATAAATATACAACCAAGTAAAAGAAAATGGTTAATACAGTGGCAACTGATCACGCCTGACCACAGATTCTTCCGTCCCACCCTGTTCGTGATCTGGAAATGTTCTAAACCGAGGGCCCGCTTGTGTAAGTTTAAGCAGCTGCTGGTTGCGTCTACGAACAGGTGATCAGCCAGCATCAGGATGTGCT
Source organism: Phycodurus eques (assembly GCF_024500275.1). Classification (NCBI taxonomy): domain Eukaryota; kingdom Metazoa; phylum Chordata; class Actinopteri; order Syngnathiformes; family Syngnathidae; genus Phycodurus; species Phycodurus eques. Next base: position 29,209,067 of record NC_084527.1, read on the forward strand.
GTCGGCTAACACTAGCTTCAACTACGCCCTGCTGAGCAACGACAACGCCTTCCTCAGCTACCACCCTCACCCCTTCACCCAGCGCACTCTGACCGCTCGCTTCCAGGTCAACAACACCCAGCCGCCTCATGTGCAGCTCATCAGGAAGCCCATCCTCACCGTCATGGGCCTTCTGGCTCTGTTAGGTACTGACCTGCTGGGCTTATGTTCATTGACAGTATACTTTGCATAGCTCTGGTTCTTTAACCTTGAAATACTGTTCCGGTCAAATTTTTGACTGCAATAAAAACACCCGAAATGTCATTCTTTAACCATGAAATTTGATGACCAAAGTGACCCAACATATGCTAAAGTGGACATTTTAAAATCTAAAATGGATTTTAGATTTACCAGTGTGCGAAGGAGGGTGGTGCGACTTTTGCATGTTAAAGTGGAGTGCGTGGGTGCGGGAGATGATGTTTTTGACGCGCTCGACTCAATGAACAATTGTCCATGCTGCTGTTGTCTTTTGAGTGATGTTGCCATTTAATCGTCAAATTATAGTTAACAAAACATGGCTTCAATGTTACAATAAAAACCCTCAATTGTGATGCTGATGCATCATATTGTCTGGGATTCTGTGAGTAAATGAGTATGTGAGTGAGTGGTAAAAGGCGCATGACCCATCACCTACACCTGTGCTTCTAAAGACAAGGGAGTGCCTGCACTGCCACCAGTGGAGGCCTGCTGTAAAAGTACAAATTACAGATGTGGCTCCTCCACAATTATTACGAGGGTATTCTTGGCCTGGGTCAAAACTGACAACGAACTGCGTGCATGGAAAATGAACGGTATATTAAGGTTAAAATCTAACTTACTCCCTAACGGGCCTGTTGTATTTACTCCTCCAGGTGAGACACAGGTCCTGGCACAAGTTTCGAACTCCTCAAGCGCTGATGATTCCCACAGCGGACGCGTGGGAGTTCTTGCAAGTACCCACGGGCAAGAAATCCCCAGTGGTTCAGACAGCTGGCAGGCCGCTTTGCTGGTCTACAGCAGTGACGACAACCGCACGTCGGCCAGCATTAATGTTGTCACTGCGTCGCTGAAAGGACTGGAGCCGCACACAGGTTGATTAGATGCATATGCTTCACTGTACTTCATCCTATTCTGGAAGACCATTTCAGAATCCGCAGTCGCTCTCTGACTTTTATGTCTGCAAATACGCAGTTATTTAAAATGCCCAAGTCGTCTTTTATTTGGTTCTCAGGTCTTGTATATGTCACCTATCTCCTGGACAATAATGTGAGTAACCCATATCAACAATGGCAAAAGATGGGAAGCCCCATCTACCCCACGACAGACCAGTTCACAAAGCTCAGGAACGTCCAGGTTTGAACATGGCGGCTGTACAGTGGTGCCTTGAGATACCAGCGATTTAGTTAGTATGTGTGTGTATATATATATATATATATATATATATATATATATATATATTTTAGCTTGATTTTTATTTTTAAACATAATGGCTTACTTTTATATGCAGTACATGTCTCTGTTTTGCAGCTGTGTAAATTCTTCACATAGTTGTACAAAGGTCAAATAGGTGTATACAATAGCTCTTGTAATATTCATGACAATATAGAGTAAGCATGAATAGAAACTGTTGACAATTAGGACAGAATTTCGAAGAGAAAGCGGGGAAGGAAGCAAAATTCGAAACATGCATGTTTTTGGGATGTGGAAGGAAACCGGCGTGCCCGGAGAAAACCCACGCAGGCACGGGGAGAACATGCAAACTCCACACAGAGTGCAACTGATATTCTAACACAAATGGTGGAGCAACGCATGTGGACAGACAATATCACAATACTAAAAGGCACATAATTCTGTCTGCAAAAAAGCGATTCATATCACAGCAGCTTACAAAGTCACAGTAGTTGTGAAACTCTTCTGCATGCATGTCTGTGGGTGAATGAATTGAATCGAAGCATTAAATACTAATGCACAAACTGTAAAATATTTTTACATTCTATTTATTATTAATCTATTTTCATAAAATACAATATTGTGCTATTTTCCTTATTAAACAGCACATAAAAATTTTTTTTGGGGGGGGTCTGTTGGAATGAAAAATGGCATTTCCATTCATTTTAATGGAAGAGAGGATTTGAGGTACACATTTTTAGTTACGAACGTGATCGCAGAACAAATTAAACTTGTATGTCAAGGCACCACTGTTGTGTTTTTTTTTTTTTTTCATATTATTATTTGGATCATATTTAAATTATGTTCATACCAGTACCTGAGATCTCGACATGAGCCAAATGAGTAACTAGCGATATAAGTATTATATTTTGACAGTGATACCAAAAACACAATCTGCTGTATACCACATATCTATGTAATTGAAGAAAAGACTGCATATAGAAAAATTTTAAACCAAATATATATATATATATATTTTTTTTTTTTATAAATACTGTTGCCATAGTAACATTGTTTTGACTGGTCCTAGATATGCACTGTTGACTGACAGGGATTAAGGAGATTCACATGACATGCAAACTGTACAAACCCATTAGTTGGCAATTAATATTTGATATTGCTGTATCGATAGGATGACTGACGGTACTGAACAAAAACACAACACTTGTTTTTGCTACCATTTTTCATGAGCTAAACTAACAAAACAAAAAAAAAAGTGTTCACAAATGCGTCTAAATTGGTTTTAGTCAACACTTCTCCTTTGCCGAAATAATCCACCCACCTCACCAAGTGTGGCATATGAAGCTGCTGATTAGACAGCGTGATTATTGCACAGGTGTGCCTTAGGTTGTCGACAATAAAAAGCCACTCTAGAATACGCAGTTTTACTGTATTGGAGAATTCCGGGCGCCTCTTGGGTGTCAGAAAACAAGTCCGTACCTGGTGTGACCACCGGCTCAAATCCCTCCTCCCTATATATGATGTCTGCCATACATTGCAATTTGTTGTCGTGCCAAACTCCTGAACTACACTCCTTGTCAGGCATCACATAGTGCGCTACTTTGTTAGGACCCTCTCGTTGATGGACCGTGGCCGGTGCCCGCAGGCGACACTCTCACTTTGAAGGCAAGACTGCGTGTTCCCTCTGTGCTGCTGATACATGTATGTGCCCGACCCAAAGCCGCTCCAAACCAGGTCAGTGATACTGGACTCAAACGTGCAGTTGAACAGTTCACTTGGCTTGACTCTTCCGAGTGATGAGGTGGATTTATGAAGCCTTTCTGTACTGTTATAGTTTTTATTTAAGTTCAGCACATCCTCAAGGTCAGTGAAGCATATTCTTGATATCCATCCTAAAGTCAGTGTGATAGTATGCTCTTTGTCCTCACTAGTAAGCCGGTTCAGCACACTAGTGAATGTCTGTGTCTTACTAGTACAGTAATTCTTCGTTGCCAGGCCAACCCCGCGATAAGAGGGAAATCCACGAAGTAGCGACCGAGTATTTAGGGTATTCGTCACTGTGGTCTATAGTGTCAGCTGAGGCTATCGGCAGGTGTGCTGAGAAACGTGCTCTTGGTTACTAGATTCTGTTACCGTTTGTTTCATAAAGCGATTTGAAAGAGCCCCGGCAGCTGTTTCGATACCACCCGCTATGGATTACAATTCGTTCTAACTTGCAGTGGTAGGCTATATTCGATTAGCTAACAATGCTTACTTTACCCGAGACGTGTATTTGAATAACTCTACTGTATTTATGGCATTTTTGCATACTAGTCGGACAACTACATGTTATTAGAGTACCAGAAGTAACGTGATTCTTTCGCTTGACATCTCGGTTCCATTTGCCTTTCAAGGTCAATGGTGTGCGCTTCATCAGGATCACCAGAGGCCAGGTCCTCGTTATCTGGTCTGACGGCTGTGTTGATTCCAAGTGGGTGCATAAACTCAGTGAGACTTTTTATATGGAATCAAGTGTTGCATTTTTATTCCATAAACCATTCATTCATTATTTGCAGATGCATTCACACCTTTGAACTGGAGTACTCTGCAAGTCAGAAGGAGTTCAACAGGATTAATAGCCTCAACACCATTTTTACCTCATTTGTTTATTCACCTGGTAATCTTTTAACGTACCTATGTCTTATTATACACTACTCGCAAAGTGTTTGGGATATTCAGCTTTCAGGTAAAATATTAGGTTCGTTTAGTATTGGTATTTAAACAGTCATTTTCATAATGGTGTCCACGTTTTTTTTTTGTTTTTTTTTTGCATCATGTGACCAAAACAACACCAAATAATTGATCAACAGTACCTCTGGCTTCAAACAGGATGTTCTCAGAGGGAAGCAGCCACTGAGCAATGTCTTCAACAGAGAGACTGTAAAAGTCACAGAAAGGATAGACGTGCATGTCTTCGCAAATTCAAAATAAGCAAACCTGTTGTGAATTCAGCAGCTCTTTGTTAGAGAACATTCGACATTTTGAGGTTATAGATGGCGTAAGAATACGTTGTCACGTGGTATAAGAAGGTATGGTCACTTAGCGCCGTATTTACTGTTTTTCATTGGATTATGTTTTTGGCCTAGGAAGTATTTTTTCAAACAAATATTGATAAGCGGTATGACAAATGGATGCATGGATATTTTTATGACTTAAGTACTGCACTAGCCTGGGTTAGCTGGAAGACCAAAGTTGGGCTGCGGCACACCGTAAGCGTAGTGAAATATTTAACGTGCGTCCTGGGACATGCCTTTGAAACTTATAACTGTTTGTAAACGCAACTTGCTCTGAAAGACACTTTAAACATGTAAACGTGTAGTTATGTTTAAAAATGTGATATGCAGTACATACATTTTCAAAGGCTGTTTTTGAACAATACATGCTGTTTATTGTTCTTCACTTCTGTAAAAGTGGGTCGTGGACAGCTAGTCAAAAATTGGAGGGGGGGATTTTTGGTGTATGATGGTACCAACCTACAACATTTTGAGGTCATAGCAGGTGTAAGAATGTTTTCAAGCACTACAAAAAGGTGACCATCAGTTAGGGCAGTTGTTTTTTTTTATACAAATATTTACTGTGACTATGGCAATTTATGGCTTGCGTACAACTATGGGTTACCTCGCCACAAGCAGTGAAATATTTAACTTATTGCCTCTTTGGACTATAACATTAATTTAACAGGCATGCGTCACAAACATAATTACTTAGGATATTTAAACATTTCAAGAATATATATACACGCGTTTTCAAAGGCTAACAATAGTATTCTTTATTTCTGTAAAAAAAAAAAAAAAAGCGTCACGATTTAGCAACACAAGGAAAATGCTGGTCGCAAGGTGATAACAGTCGGGAAAAACTGGCTTATAGTGTATTTTAGGTTAATCCTGAAAGCCCAATATCCCTAACTATTTGTGATTTGATTTAGCCACTGAAACTTTGCAGGGTGGAATACAACTTTAATCTAACATTCTATAAATAAATTAAAAAAACTTTAATTTGGAATTTGTTTGATCCCCACTGGGTCAAAGGTATACATCTGAAACCAGATTTTTACATACACTATAGAAAAAGATTTCTCACCGAAATCAGGCTAATCTTTTCAATTAGGATTGCCAGAATAGTGAGAGGATTCTTTTAGACTATTTTTCACGAGTTTACATACATTATATTAGTATTTGGTACCATTGCCTTTAAACTGTATGACTTGGGTCGTACGTTTTGGATATCCTTCAGGCATCTGGGAATTGCATTCAAGGATGAACCAGACTTGTGTAAGTTAATTGGCTTCTGGATTTCTTTAGACTTTCCCATTATGTTACACAAAGAAGCAGTGGGTTGTAGGTGAGCCTAGTTAAAATACATCCACAATGAAGTCAAATGTTGTCAATAAACCTGATTTGAAGCTTCCAAAGAAACGACATCATCTGGGGTTTCCAAAATTGTTTGAAGGCATAGGAATCTTACTGTATGGAAACGTCTCACCCAGACAGCTGGAAAAGGCTCCAGCACGGATGCAAATCGACCCAAAACAGGCAACGTTTAGTCTGTTTTCATGTCAGACATTGAGGGGGGGGGGGGCGTGCCTATAGTGTATGAAAACATCTGGTTTCAACTGTATATACATAAATCCCTACTAATTTGTTTAAATGTCCCTTAGCAAGTTCTACCCCAATCAGACGCTTCTTTTTGTAGCCATCAACAAGACTGGTATAATTTTAACTTATTTGACCAAAATCAATGGAGCATCTTGCATACTTGTTCTTCAGTGGACCAGGAGGTGAGCGGCTGGTACAGAGTCCGAGCTGTGGACTACTGGGGCAGGCCTGGGATGTACTCACTGCCTGAGGAGTATTCAGAGGACCTTTATCTATCTCATCATATATAGAAGACCACCATGTCATCGTTATTTACGGACCTTGTATCATTTTAAATGTCAAATGAGACAGATACTTCGATAGTGTTTTGTTGTCATGGTAATGTATTACAGCATGACAATTAAGAGGGGAGTTGCATCATCTTGTTCAATCAAACAGAAGGGACTTTTTTCTTTTGGCAATTACATTACATTTCAATGGGGTATTCTGTCATGACAATTGAAACTATGACAGTTTTAAGTGTAACAGGATTAATATTGTATCATCTTTAATGGAGCGCTCGCCGACCTCATTCCTGGAGCGATGACTAATGAAGTTGTCTTTGGTTGCTGGTTGGAACATGTTTAGCCAGCTCCTGATGAGAAGGAAAACAAATAGTTCAAACATCCACCACCTAAAATTATTCCAAACTTGTGTAGGGGAGGAGTGGCTGGAACTGTCCCCCCCCCCCCATGCAAATATGCTCCTGTTTTTGATGCTCAATTCTCTGGCTAGCAGGGGGCAGGCCGCGGGAGAAGACCAGGGCGTAACCATCCTCGCAGCTTCCGTCGGCGGCAAGTGTAGGTGATGGCATAGTCTGTGTCAATGATCCAGTAGTTGTCTCCTGGAGGAGCACAGAGCACACATTTATTGGTCCTGCACTATGCAATTCTCCATCATGCTGCCCTAATTCAATAAAATAAAGCCCCAGTTAAGATCACAACACTGAATACATTAAAATCCATTTACTGTATAAGTTAAAATGAAAACACACACAGTAGTTATAAAATACAGTTCATGGCAATGTGTTGAATTGGTTCTATTACCAATTCAACACATCAATGTGTCCATCAACACAATTGTAAAAGCAGATGCACAGATTTAAGAAATAAATTTTAAAAAAAGCAATATTATATAGTATATACAGAAGTGAGTAAATGTCAAAGGCCCTCCCAAGTCATATTATTGTAATAAGGAGACAGATTTTTCCCCAACAAGACAACAGTGATTTCCGCATGTCGAAAGATGGAATGAAATATGCTGAAAATGTAAAGCATTGTCACAGTAACTAATGGCCATCCTAATACTTTTGCACGAGTGTACACTGTGCACATAAAGTAATCAATTGTACAGACTGCATGTGTTTAAATGTGAGTGAGTTATTGACCATACCTCCACTGGACAAGATAGCCGGCCAGTCCCTGGTAGTTCATGAACATCTTGCCTGGGCTTTCAGGGTTAGGCACACAGTACTGAGCAGCCATGTCAGCACACACAACCCAGAACCCGGATGTCATATAGGAAGAAAAGGTTCATACTCAAGGCTTTCAGTGCTTTGAATGAATGCAACAACCATTGCTCACCCGAACAGAGTTGACTCTGCCACTGGAGGAGGCCACCATGGCGCCGTCATCTCCAACAATGTACTCCGCAGAGATGGTGTCCTGAAGGAACAAACCCTCTGGATCTTTCTTCTGCAGGGCATACTGATGGCAAAAATAAAGCTTTTTAGAGTCATTCATAATACAGGTTTTCTACAACTGTAGTGAAGTCAGTGGTGGGAAATACAAAAATGTTGTACTATACTTTTTTCCAGGTATCTGTACTTTTCATTTTTACTCCATACATTTGAAAACAGACCATATCTGTACTTTCTGCTCGTTACGTTTTATAAAGATTTTAAATATGGAACAAATTTGGATTGACAGATTGGTTGAATCTCTTATAAAGCAGAAGAAAAAAAAAAAGAGCCAGCAACACGGAGGAACGTGAACCAGATTCAATCTAGCAAGCTATAAGTCACTTGTTGAATGTTGTCGGCTACAATAATTAAAAAAAAATAATAAAAAAACACAATGGGAACATGTTTTGATGGCCCAAAAAAAAAAAAAAAAAAAACCTACACAAATAGTTTTTTTTTTTCTCTTCTCTGTACAAGCACTGTTACTGAAATAAATAAAGTACTTTGAGTGCAAATGAGGTTTCGTTTCATTATCAGTTATTAAAACAGGTTTTAACGCCTTATGAATCAAAATTACTAGCTACCACTTCTATAACTTAAAAAACACCTGTTTGGAACATTCCATAGGTGCACAGGTTAATTGGAAACAGGTGAGTGTCATGATTGCGTATAGAAGGTTGAGTTGTTCGCGAGGTTCACCACTTTGTGAACAACTGCATGAGCAAATAGGCCAACATTTTAAGAACTACATTTCTCAACGTACAACTGCAAGGAATTCAGGGCTTAGTTTTTGCCCCTTCAAAACCGATCGATAGTAAGTTTTCAGTTACTCTGTGAAAATGCTATGCTGTGACTTTTTCCTCACTTTATTTCAGAAGTTACATTAAAGTGCCATAAAACATGTGGTGCACGTGTGCGAGTTGCAGCAACAGCCGGATGATTTCTTATGAAGGCACCATTGATGCTGAAAGGTATAAACAGGTTTTGGAACAACGTGCTGCCATCCAAGCAATGTTTTTATCAGGGACATCCCTTATTTCAGCAAGACAATGCCAAATAACATTCTGCATGTTACAACAGCCTGGCTTTGTAGTAAAAGAGGATGAGTACTAGACTGGCCTGGCTTCAGTTCAGACCTGTCTCCCATTGAAAATGTGTGGTGCATTAAGGAGCGCAAAATATGACTACGGAGATCCCGGACTGTCGAGCAACTGAAGTTGGACATAATGCAAAAATGGGAAAGTATTCCACTTACAATTAGTGTCCTCATTTGTAAACACTTGAACCGAAGGCCAAAGTAAATTTGTAATGTGCTAAAAGTGAAAAAAGTTAAATTGATCACATTAAAAAGTGAAATTTTTTATATATAACGTGACACTGAACTTTTTTTTTTCCTGGTGTGACAGCAATACGCTTCGGTAAGTATTGTATATAGCCATCCATCCATTATCTGAGCCGCTTATCCTCAACAAGGGTCGCGGGAGCGCTGGAGCCTATCCCAGCTATCATCGGGCAGAAGGCGGAGTACACCCTGAATTGGTTGCCAGCCAATCGCTGGGCACATAGAAACAAACAACCATACACACTCACATTCACACCTACAGGAAATTTAAAGTCTTCAATTAACCTACCATGCATGGTTTTGGGACGGGGGAGGAAACCGGAGTGCCCGGAGAAAACCCACGCAGGCACGGGGAGAACATGCAAACTCCACACAGGCAGGGCCGGGAATTGAACCCCGGTCCTCAGAACTGTGAGGCAGACGCTCTAACCAGTCGGTCAACCGTGCCGCCGTATTGTATATGATTTAATTAAAAAATTAAAAATAAAAACACTTTTGTACATCGTGCACACTCTGAAAAGTACTTAAGTACAGAATCAGTAGCCTACATTTGAGTGAACTACATATAGTATATACACACGCTATTCTGAATATGTGTTTCTCTTGATGAAATAATGTAGACTCACTCTTTTGGGGTCAAAGTCCTGTTTGACCATGAAGCTATCCACCGCACAGCTGGCCAGGCTCTGCTTCAGGCTCGCCAGCAGCAGCATGACCAAGGCAAACATTTGGAAGTCCACTCTAGACAATTAAACAACAGTTTAACTTCATGCAGCCAAATGGAGTCACCCCAGCAGCTATTCATGTCTATGGGTCACCTTACCTTGTAGGTGTAGCAGGAAGGTCATGTTCAGAGTTGTGAAGAGCGAGTCAGCATTGCAGCTTTGAAGCACACACTGGCTCAAAATGTACTTTCATGTCTTAAACCTAAATACAGAGTGTAAATCTACCATTAATCCATTTAACAAAATCCCTCGCCGTAAACTGGTGACCGCTTGCATTCAGCAGTGTATAGGTATTTATGTAATTGTCTACAGAGAAACATGATAACATACATAATGATTGGTGTACTGCAAATAGAAAACTAACTAAAATACAGTGCATCAACTGGCCTAATTAGGAAGGCGATGTTTTGGACAATACAGGGTGATAAAGGGAAACACATGCATCCTGTTTGATGAGACCAAATGATCCTCACTGAAATTGAAGAAATATTTAAAAAAAGTTCCCAAAAAATTTGATGTAGGCCTTATTAAAGGGGCTTTACCAGTACAAATTAGACCCAAAACAGAATATAGACCAGGGATTCGTCAATATCCATTAAAACCAGATGCACATGAAGGAATCAAACCAGTAATTGAATCATTAATTAAGGCAGGAGTTATAGTGGAGTGTCCAGAATCACCATATAACACCCATTTTTCCCTGTAAAAAAGGCCCCACCTTCAGTGGGTTGGAGACTTACAGGCAGTAAATACTGCAGTAATACAGAGAGCAGCATGCGTACCAGATCCACACACATTGTTAAATTCATTAAGACCAGAAGCTACTGTGTTTACAGTAGTGGACATAAGCAATGCATTCTTTTCTGTACCAATAGAAAATAACAGTCAATTTTGGTTTGCATTTACATTTGAGGGCAAAAAAATATACATTTACTAGATTACCGCAAGGTTACTGTGAAAGTCCAACCATTTATTCACAAGTTATGACAACACGCATGTCTTCTGGCATCTCCAGATGGAGAGACATGCAAAGATTCATTTGCCTTACTGCATCATCTAGGAGAAGAGGGACATAACGTTAACAAAAATAAATTGCAATGATGTAAAAGGCAAGTCAAATATCTAGGCCATAATGTAAGTGTAGGAGGAAGGACTATATTAGAAGACAGGAAAACTAGAGTCTTAAAAAAAATCTTAAACCACAGACGAAGAAACAATCATTTTTAGGTCCGACAAATTATTGTCGAGCATGGATTCCAAACTACGCAGAAATTGTTGCACCATTGTCAAAATGAATGTATGAAGCCAACCTTAAAATGACATCACCTGATTAATGGAGTACAGAGGCAGAAAAGACCTTCTGTGACATTAAACATTTGGTGTCCAGTGCTGCGCTAGGCCTTCCAAATTTAATGATAAAACATTCATTCAAATGGTAGATTGTAAAAACTATTACATGACCTCCGTACTTACACAACAATACGGTGATAAGCTAAGACCATGGGCTTATTTTTCGACTAAAATGGACAGCGTGACGTGTGCATTACTGCATTGCGTCGGAGCAGTTGTGGCAGTCTTGATGGCAGTAGAAGAGCAGTTCCACAATTGTGTTATTTCATCCATTAACTCTTAAGGTCCCACATACAGTGTCTGCTCTCCTATTGCAAATGAACATAGGGTTTTTATCACCTGCAAGACATTTATCTTGCTTTCACAACCACATTGGACTGTTGAGCGATGCACAACCTTAAATCCAGCCACACTAATACCCTTACCTGATGAAGGCACGCAGCATGATTGTCAGGAATTGACTGAACAAACTGCTGAATTAGTAGCATTAACCGAGGCATGCAAACTAATGATAAATAAAGATGGTACAATCTATACTGATAGCCAATGAGTATTCCACAACAAGAACGCAATTATTGGAAAAAACAAAGTGCAAAACTACAAAATGAAATTTACATTAGCACAGAGAAGAAGAAAAAAAAAACCTATTCAAATGGGCTGCTATATTGAGCCATGCTGTGTCACATGTCTCAACTGGAGGGATGGTGGCACAGATACAAACTATGGTTTCAATTTATATTCAAAGAATTATTGTAGAGTATGCATGATCTGTGCACGACCTAATCCGCAAGGGCTATTGCGACCTACTAGAGGTAAATTTCCAGTGCCTACATACCCCTTCCAACGCATTCACATGGATTACATAGAATTAAGTCAAAGTGAAGGAAAGAAGTACTGTTTGGTTATCATAGATGCATTTTCTAAATGGATAGAATTATTCCCAACAAAATCACCTCTGACGGTGGCAAAAGCACTATGTAAAGATATCATTCCAAGATATGGCATACTTTAAACCATTTACAGCGATAATGGGACTCATTTTGTAAATCAAATAATCAATAAAATAGGAACCATGTTCCACATCAATTTGAAAAACCATTGTGCTTACCACCCTCAGAGTGTAGTTCTAGTGGAAGAATGAACGGGACAATAAAAATAGCAGAAAGAAATGCGTGGGTTCATTTAACACACTGTAAAAGAGTCATTTCAGCTGAGTACTCAAATAGGGAAGGTGAGCAAAAGTCTGACAACGGCCCGGGAGCAGATGTGTAGATTCTGAAAACGCTTGCTGGTCAGTGAAGAAAAAAAAAAGACCAACCCTTTTAGTGAGAACTCAGCAGAAAGGCACACCCACGTTGGTTACGAGATTCGATAAATTGTTACGTAGCAACTTTGGCTACTATGGTGTTGGTTTTGGTACATGGGACGTCGGGACACGTCGTCTGGTACATGGGACGTCCCACCCTAAATGATACAACCAATTTTTTAGATAGAAAATCACCTACCAACTGGACCAATATGACAAACCCAATAATAAAAAAATGTTCAATCATTAACTCGTATCAAAAGGAGTACAGCTGATGATCAAAATTGTGGGCATGGCTTCCAAATGCGGCAAAACGGTTTAATATTTTGTGCCCCCCAAAATCAAACTGCTTTAATCATAATTCCATATGCGGCTCTCACCAATGATGCTCAAGAGAATGGGCAGAATTGGGGATTTGGATATGACTGGTATGCATCTATAGGCTTTGGATGGGAACACCTCATTAGTGAAACAGGTTATGATTGGTCCAGTTGGTCACAAAAAACAGCAAAAGAACATAGAAAGAAGTTTAACCTAAGCGAAACGGCCCATAGTTTAATATTGAAATACAAAAAATCAAGACACCCAGTGTGTTTGATGATGAGCTTGTGGGCATATTTTGGCGGAAAAGATCCCCACTTCCAAGTAGCATTGTGTTATGGGAACAGTGTTAAATGAGAAATGCCATTGAAAACTTCAAAGAAATGTGGACAAATTTTAATGGTTAACAACATAACTACTGATGATTGGTTCCTTGTTGTCACAGGAGTTTCAGGACAAAATAATTGGTTACTATTGGTGGAACAAGCAGCAAATGTAGCGAGAAAAGATTGTGTGGTTTGCATGGGTCCCAGGCCTTTGTTGCGCATAGTTCCGGCACAATTATCACAAGATTGTATTATTCCATTCATGAACGCTACTGTACCAACAGAGGTGTAAATCATGGGATCCTATATATCCCGTAACAAAAGCAGATAAACACAAACCAATGTTTTCTATTTTAGTAGCACTTAATAATTTTACTCGTATAAACATGATTAGTAAAGGAAAGAAATAACAAAAAATTAGGACCACAGAACGACACACAGTGTAAAGTAACCTTAAAAGTCGGACCAAATTTTATGCCAGTATCACGGAGCGGCATCTGGTGGTGGTGCGGAGATGATAGACTGTTTGATAGATTACCTAAAGATATATCTGGATTGTGCGCTATTATCACTTTGATATTGCATGCGTCAGTATACCCTATGCCTGTTCAAGATTTAATGGAAAGGGCACCAATGTTTTTGTCCAATCTAGGCGATAGACAAAAAAAGAGATTTATCCTGGCAGAGGCAAAATTATCCAACATAAAACATACATCGACGCCATAGGTGTTCGTCGTGGGGTTCCTAATCTATACAAATTAGCTGACCAAGTTGCAGGAGGATTTGAATACTTCATATGCTGGTGGTGTACGATTAATAAAAATGTTGATGGGATAAACTATATCCACTTCAATGTACAGAGATTAGGAAATTGGACTCAGAGTGGGTTGGAAGCTGTGCATGAGCAGTTCAAGGACGTTCCAAAACCGCATAGCTGTCGACATGCTCCTCGCAAGAGAGGGAGGTGTTTGCGGTATGTTTGGAGAACAAACAATACTGCTTCAGATGGCAGCTTGACCCGAGCCATCGATGGTCTACGGACCCTCAATCAACACTCCTTGTGGGACAGCTGGATGGACGTTTTTGGTAACTACAAAACCCTAATTTCACCAATATTGATATAAATTGCTGTTTTTGCAGTCATTCTGACATTGCGTGGATGTTGTTGTATCCCATGCATTCGGGCTTTAATCAGTAGATTAATCACCACAGCAATTACCCACATGGAACCGTATGGAGCAGATGTGATTACGATGTTTAAACTACAACATTCATGTATGACAAGTTATGTAAATGTATGTGTTTCATAAAAATGATTCTACAGTTAAAAAAAAATCGAAATGAAGTGATTGTAAAATGATGAGAATTTGTGCAAATACATGATAAACAGGAGGGAAATGTTAAATATATTGTAGAAGTTAATTTATTTGCTTAGCTTCCATTAGTATTATGGACGATTTTGATAAAGGAAGATGTCTCGCCTTCAAGAAGATGACTCAGCAGGAATCAGAGAGAAGGACGTGGCAGGTGTTGGTCCCATATCTTCACCTTGAAACCCTACCCTTAGTGTGTTGCGTCTTGTAGCTTGGTACGTTATGTCTTGTAAACTTAGAAACCTTCCCATTTTCAAATAAATGCAGGAGCGACGGGAGATATTGTTTTAGAGCGTGTTGAGAGGCTGTAATCTGAACAATCTCCCATACGCCCTCCCAATGAGAAAAAGAAACCAGCGTCTTCATTCCTCTTGTGTCTATTTTTTATAATGTTGGGTAAGATAAATCCAACACCTTAACTGGACTTGACCAGCCTCATCTCAGGTCAACGTCATCATCTGGGACCTTTGACATCACCACTCTTGATATGAGGGTGTTCTTTCCCCTGCATTTGAGTGCTATCATGGATGCGTGTTGGGCATCACATGACCCAGAAGCCACAGCGAACCAATTTTTTTTCTGTGTTTTACAACCTCAATTCCAATGAAGTTGGGACGTTGTGTTAAACAAATAAAAACAGAATACAATGATTTGCAAATCATTTTCAACCTACATTTAATAAAATACACTACAAAGACAAGATATTTAATGTTCAAACTGATAAACTTAATTGTTTTTAGTCATTAACTTGGAATTTTATGGCTACAACACGTTCCAAAAAAGCTGTGACAGGTGGCAAAAAAGACTGAGAAAGTTGAGGAATGCTCATCAAACACCTGTTTGGAACATCCCACAGGTTAACAGGTGGGTGCCATGATTGGGTATAAAAGGCGCTTCCCTGAATTGCTCAGTCATTCACAAGCAGAGATTTGGCGAAATTCACCTCTTTGTGAACAAGAGCGTGAGAAAATAGTTGAACAGTTAAAGGACAATGTTCATCAATGTGCAATTGCAAGGAATTTAGGGATTTCGTCATCTACGGTCCAGAATATCAAACGGTTCAGAGAATCTTTAGAAACACGGCATGTAAGCGGCAAGGCCGAAAACCAACATTGAATGCCCGTGACCTTCGATCCCTCAGGCGGCACTGCATCAAAAACCGACATCAATGTGTAAAGGATATCACTGCATGGGCTCAGGAACACCTCAGAAAACCAATGTCAGTAAATACAGTTTGGCGCTACGCCCATAAGTGCAACTTCAAACTCTACTATGTAAAGCAAAAGCCATTTATCAACAATGCCCAGAAACGGCGCCGGCTTCTCTGGGCCCGAGCTCATCTAAAATAGACTGATGCAAAGTGGAAACGTGTTCTGTGGTCTGACGAGTCCACATTTCAAATTGGTTTTGGAAATTGTGGATGGCGTGTCCTCCGGGCTAAAGAGGAAAAGAACCATCCGGACTGTAATGGACGCAAAGTTAAAAAAACAGCATCTGTGATGGTATGGGGCTGTGTTAGTGCCAGTGCCATCTGTGAAGGGACCATTAATAGTGAAAGGTACATACAGTTTTTGGAGAAACATATGCTGCCATCCAAGCAGCGTCTTTTTCATGGACGCCCCTGGTTATTTTAGCAAGACAATGCCAAACCACATTCTGCACGTTACAACAGCGTGGCTTCGTAGTAAAAGTGTGTAGGGACTAGACTGACCTGCCTGCAGTCCAGACCTGTCTCCCATGGAAAATGTGTGGCGCATTATGAAGCGTAAAATACGACAACGGAGACACCGGACTGTTGAACAGCTGAAGCTGTACATCAAGCAAGAATGGCAAATAATTCCACCTACAAAGCTTCAACAATAAATGTCCTCAGTTCCCAAACACGTTTATTGAATGTTGTTAAGAGAAAATGTGATGTAACACAGTGGTAAACATGAAAAAAATACACACCTGTTCAAATGGCAGTGGGTGCTGGGGTCAAGGTGGGAGCCTATGTACAATTCTCCAAAGGGGTGACTCAAATAAATGCCTATCAGATTTTAAAACACTTTGCCTAAAATTTGTTTTTGTTTGTTTTAACATTGAAGAAAAAAAAAGGCTGTATGAAAAAGGGCACTTTTTTTAGCCCAGAGTAAAAGGGCAGGGGGCGGCACAGGGGGCGACTGGTTAGCACATCTGCCTCACAAGTTCTCAGGACCCGGGTTCAAACCCGGCCTCACCTGTGTGGAGTTTGCATGTTCTCCCTGTGCCTGCATGAGTTTTCTCCGGGTAATCTGGTTTTCCCCACATCCCAAAAACATGTGTGGTAGGTTGGTTGAATACTCTAAATTCCCCATAGTTGTGAATGTAGAGCGAATGGTTGTTTGTTTCTATGTGCCCTGCTATTGGCTGACTGGTTCAGGGTGTACCCCGCGCCTCCCACCCGAAGATAGCTCGCATAGGCTCCAGCGGCCTGCGAGGATAAGCAGTAGGATGGATAGGTATGTCACTGTGTCGTGAGGTCTGATCTAAAATCAGAGCCTTGGCTCAGAAAAAATTGCGACACTGCTTACTGTACCCATTGTGAACTAATAACCAAGATGCATACCAAACTGTCATTTGCTACACCCATAGCAATGAAACTTGTGGTTTCACCAAAATTTCTAACATGCTCCCCTCGAGTGCAACCACCACTACTGTGTGGCCATGAAAAAGTCTGACTCACCCGGTGTAGTTGGTTCTCTCCGACTTCGGTAGCTCATTCCAACTCAGTGACTGGGTGGATGGTTGCGTCGCTCTAAATATGCCCTTTAATTGATTGGTGACATGTCCAGGGTGCAGTCTGCCTTTCGCCCGAAGCCGGCTGGGATAGGCTCCAGCTCCCCTTGACCCTCAACAGAATAAAGTGGTAAAGAAAATGTACTGTATATAGGACACTTATGTCTTCAAATGTATGGGCATCTTTTTGCATTGAACATATTTTACAGACATCTTTGGCAGCTCAAATCCAGTCAGTGTCTCTGCAACCATAAACATGGACAATTAATGTGATCCCTCAATAAAATGCAACTCCAGGTAAGTGACACCACTTTGCATTTATTCAATCAAAATTTGGACTTGTACGTACAAAGGGAGCCCTGCGTTATTATTGAGAAGAGCATTCTCAGTTGAATAATATAAAATATGCCGTAACAGTCGATAGGAACACAATAGGGGTCTCGGTGGGGTTTTAGACATGCAGCTTTTTTAACAATCAAGAGCCAATTATTTACATGATGGCTTTACTAACAGGACCAGAAGTCGGCAATCCAATAAATTAATCCTAAACAGCAGTGTAGGTATACACAACATGGGAACATTTGAATGTTTCAGCACTGATGTTGCCCAGTGTTACTCCAGAATGACCACGGAGAAGAATTTTAGCCTAACTTGTACTCCGTACAAGTTAAGGTTTACTTCAAAATGGTGTCTTCATTTGCTGTAAGCAGAAAGGAAAATACAAGTATATTTACAAGCAGAACATTTAACAGTAAGAACAGTAACTACAGTTATTTTAGTCAACAATTGTATCTGCTCTTCATTTGCTTTACAGTGCAATGTCGACTACATAGCTGACATATGATCTGCAAGAGTTGTATCAAGACAATTTGACAGTTTTACATTGTTGAAAACATTTCATCTTTAATCCAAAAGGCTTCTACAGTTCTAAATTAGGTATGGAATCCATTTAATTTGAATTAAAGGACTAGTCATAGACCGATGTGTTTTGTTTATGTCACTCTTTGAGAACACTGATGATACTATTATACAGTTTGTAATTTTCAGTAATGTAGTTAGATAGCTTGCAGTTACTTTGCTGTAAGACTAGTCAAAATAATGCAACGAATAAGTTTGACACAGCTTCAATTTGGCCCATTATTTGCCGTAAAAAGGCCAATCCCGATATGTTCCAAAATGCAAAACATCGTCCCGTCCGACAATTTGGCCCATCACTATAAAGGACCCTTTTGAAATAAAGGTGAACTATCAACAACCAAGATGAATTACAATGAACTGAATGGCTGAGAATCTACAAAAACATGTCAAACACATTTGGTTACCTTCTGCTAGCTGCTTGGCAATGCGCTCTTGCTCCTCACGGGCCTTCTTCTCTTCCTCCTCAATCCTCCTCTCCTCAGCTGCAATGGGCTTCAAGTTGTCTAAACAAGGAGGCATAGAACATGTAGTTTATACTCAGTGGAGTTTGTGGTAAAGCATGTTTGAGTAGGACCACTTACCATATCTCCTCTTGCCATAAACGATGCCAGCGATCAAAGCTGAATACCTGGCAGTCTGAAATACAACAACACGAACGAACTGGCAAGTCACGAGGGCATTCAGAGACCTCCATCTGCAGGTATCATCAATCGCCATCACGAAAACCTACTCATTTAATTGGGCATATCTAAATATTTATACAAAATGTATTTATTTTTAAAAACCACACATGCATTGGTAAACATTTTTACTGGAGTTCTAAGTTTTATTAAGAATCTTTAAGGCGATGGGAACTTTCAAATTTTCAAGATTACGAACGACGCGCAGCTGCGAAAGGATACTATTTTACTAGTTTGTTTTATAATTTAGGAGCTGGAATTGCTTTTCATAAACGTTTAACTGTTTTTTCGTCTTTACAGCTGCGTTAGCGTTGGTTGGTGATAAGGCGCGTTCCCACAACAGGGCTACATCGCCGCCACAGGAATTAAACGTTAACCGAGGACATGCGTCAGGTCTAAAAAGGTGGCTGTCAACCTTCACTCCTCTTTTTAAATTTGTTTTTTTAACTCCAATACTCAGCTCTGCATAAGAATAGCACTTCACCACCACGTTAGTATTATTGTTTTAGGCAAAGTAGGACACCTGTTAACAATGTGCCTTTGGTTGTCGTAAGAGCGAGAAGCAAACAATTCGCTTCACGACACATTAGCTGAATGACAACGTGAGGCTGCTAAGAAAACCATTAGCTGAATGACAACGTGAAGCTGCTAAGCAAACCATTAGCTTCACGACACATTAGCTGAATGACAACGTGAGGCTGCTAACCAAAACCATTAGTTTCACGACACATTAGCTGAATGACAACGTGAGGCTGCTAAGCAAAACATTAGCTGAATGACATCGTGAGGCTGCTAAGCAAAACATTAGCTCAATGAAAACGTGAAGCTGCTAAATGGCGCGATAGTCTCGTAGATGATATGAGGCAAACCAACCTTAATCAATGGCGACACTGCAACCGGGGGAGCCATGGTTTAACCACAGGTCGGCAGCAAATCCAAGAGAGGTCACTTTACTAATAGTCGCAGAGGATTGTGGGAGGAGGAGCTGGAGACGACTTCTTCGTTGAGAATCGCTGGGCACAACAGACATCTCATGGTTTGAAATGCTGCCACCCTCTGGACGTTGACGAACGTGTTTACATCGGTGCCGCCTTGCTTGATTTACTACTTGAATTCGTTCCATTCAGTTTGCTCGTACATCCAATAAAATGTTCCCCATTAATCCGTTCCAAAACCAAAACATTTTATTGTTACATGTGTTTCATGAAGAAAAATAGTGCTGCTGCAATGTAAATAATCGAAAATACAGTCGTACCAAATTGCATTTATTTATGCAAACAACTTTACATTGTCTATGGAAAAAGTCTACTGGATTTGGTAAACACAAAAGAAAGCACCAGCATTTGAGTTAAAAGCACAGGTTTGTTGCACCGCATTACCAAGATGAATTAACATTTAACCTAGCGCTTGGGGTTTTAAGATTCGAAAGGTGAAAAACAAAACATCAGTACATTAGATACTCTAAAATTGCAATTGCCTCCATGACAAGATTCACCCATGTTTGTTACATCTTGGCTGACTGAAGGAACATAATATTTACACTGATGTCAATTTTTGGGTACCGCATCAGTGGAAATAGCGGATAATTTCATTGGAGCAATGTTTGATTCATACTTGTTTCACTAGTAATGAGAGATCTGAGCATCACCAATGACACTAGATATTAGTTTAAGAACGTTTCTCCTTCCAAAAAAAAATGTGTTTCAGTGTGTGTGTGTTTTTAATCTTCACCCAACTTTGCTAAATTATGTTGCCATGGACTTTTTCAATCTGTTATCCGCATCAGGCCTTTATTCAGGTTTTTAAGGCAGCAAAGTAGTGGATCTATTGAGTTCAATTGAAATTGTGTCACTGACACTCCACAAATGTCTTAAAAGTATGCAATTTCTTTAGCTCACATGGCGGTGGCCTTTTCCAAAGCAGTCGTTTAGATTCTGCACGGTCCTTTTGGCGAACCTCACTTTCCCTCGATTCTTCAGGGAGGCTGTGTACTGATTGGACTTGAGTTTGGAGTAGTAGTCTGAGAACTTGTTGAAGAGGATGGATATGGGCAAACCGTTGAGTATGATTCCAAAGGCGATGCAGATGAAAGCAAAAAGACGACCAAGGATGGTCTCTGGGTAGACGTCGCCGTAGCCAACCGTGGAGATGCTGACCTGCGGGGTTTTCAGAGGAGAGCAGTCGTGATCATTATGAGGAACCGAGAGCATTTCAACTAGCTTTTGCAGATTTTTTTTATGGTATGCTTTGCGATAAGATTACCACACCGGCAACCTCTTAAGTACTTTAGAAATCCTTCAGAAGTTCACTTTTTAGTGTAAAAAATGCATTAGCATTTTAAGAGTTACAATAAAGAAAACTGAAGTAATATGGCATCTTCATGTTCTCCCATGCTTGTGTGGGTTTTCTGACAAATTCCAAAACAACAATTCCCCCCGAAAAAATAAAAATGCATGTTAGGTGTCTGTGAATGCTTGTTTGTCTATACAGTATGTGCCCCGCAACTGGATAGTGACCATTCCACTGTATAACCGACCTCTCACCCAAACCCGGCTGTGATCTCATAAAGACAAGCGGTGTAGAAAATGGTGGGATGGATGGATGGATGGAGTATATGAGAATGTAAGAAGCGAAACACACGGAACGGAGAAAAGTTGAGAAAGAAAACGTTGACAAATAAATGAAAAATGCCAAAAACCTACCCATTGAACTTACAGAAAATCTGACGATATGATACAAAAAAAGGTAATTTCACAAGCATAGGATATGCAGTAGCATGTTATACTGCATAAGGATATTGGATGTTTGATTATCTTTTTGCACATTGGGAAACAATGTCTTACTGTAGGAAATGTATTCTATAAACCTCTATAATCATAAGTGGTTGCCAGAAAAGAATAAAGAATCCTTGCCACTAGTTGGTATCAGAGAAGTTTAAAGTTTATGCTCAGTAGGGTTTGCAACTATATTAGCAGGAATCTTCACTTTGTAGTCGTGTCTGTTTGAAAAGTAAGACTGGAAATGAATGGGATTTGTTTGCGCTGACCAGTGCAGGCAAAGGTACTGTAAGGGGAGACAACAGTGATGACCATTCCAACTACCAAAAAAGGGCTTTCAATTTGCAGCAATGAAGTGCTGCGATTGACTCCGGACTAGTCAAGAGTGTACCCAGCTCCTTGCCAAAAGTCTGCTGGGATAGGCTCTTGCGCCCCCGCAACACCCTCCTAATGAGGACAAGCGCTGTTGACAATGGAAAGAGTAAGTAAGTGAACAGATTCAGTGCCCCAATGTATTAACGTGTTTGTATAAGGGTGATGAAAATTAAATAACATTGAAAAGTAATTTGTTGAGAAAAAGATCAAGTCCTTCTGGTGTGTATTACCATAGCCTACTTTCAGAAGATGTCTTAATTCGTTCCACTCAAGGTTTTGGCCTAAAACAAAACTGGTACAGAGTGTAATCTTTACCATTGATGATCATTATTTACATGTGGACTGATTAATATTTGCCTGCAGACTGACAAGGAGACTAGTCAATGACTGACGGAGCAGAGAATGCAAATCAGTCTGATGACAAACAGCGAGCTTGAGAGAAATGTAAGCCACAAAGCAGAGGCAGTATACACGCAGAACGAGGTGATTCAATGCCATCCAATTTTGAAACATCATGCTGTTGGAAAAAGGCGGCTAATGACTATTTTTTGACAACAAAGATTTCGCTGGATCTTTCACTTGACAAAGACATACTTACAGATGCCCACCACCAGGCATGAGGAATGCTGGTGAAGTTTGTTTGAGGCATGTCATGCTCCACAGTGTAAACCATGGCGGAGAAGCTGAAGATCCCCATGGCGATAAAGAGGAACAGGCAGCCGACTTGTTGGTAGCACTGGCGCAGAGTAAAGCCGAACGCCCTCAGGCCTGTGGAGTGTCGGGCCAGCTTCAAGATCCGAAAGATCCGCATTAGTCTCATGATACGCAGGACTTGTCCGAGCTTTCCCACCTGCCCCACGGCCTGCATGTCGGCCTCGTGCTTCATGTAGTTTTCCTTGTTGTCAAAGAATTCCAGAATGGCCTGGACGTACTGAGGCAGGATGGCGATCAGGTCCACGGTGTTGAGCACACTCCTGCTGAAGGCTTTGAGGTCAGGGGTGGACACCAGACGTAACAGATACTCCATAGTGAAGAAGGCGATGCACATTGACTCCACGTACTCCCAGTAAGTCTTTCCACTGAGCTGCCCCATATGAGCTCTGTACTGCATCTCCTCCACTGTGTTCAGTGTCATGGCCACCAGCGAGATCAGGACGAATAAACTGGAGGTCACTGCCATCAGCTTGGCCTTGACTGAAGAAAATGGCTTCTCCATCAAGTTCCAGATAGCTCGCCGTCTGTGGCCCATGAACATATCTTGAAACAGCGCCTCATTCTCCTCGATCTCCACCTCGGCTTCCAGCTCCCTCTGGATCTTCAGCTGCTCATTCAGCTCGTCCTGTCTCTCCTCAAAGGAGATGCGGCAGCAGCGTTGGGTGTTCTTGATCCTTACCCCCCAGTAGTTGATCTCCTCAAGGAAATTGCGGGGGCACAGCTCGTCCTTGATCCACAGCACACCAGTTCGGTAGAAATTAAAGATGCTGTGAAAGATATCAGGGTCTCTGTCAAAGAAGAACTCGTTGTTGGTCACACTGTAGTCATCGCACAGGTCTAGTTTCATGTTGTGGTCGGTGTAAGTGGCCAGTCGTCCAATTCTGGTCTTGGGGTACCTGGCTGCCATCTTGTAGGCGATTTGGTATGGCTTCCCACCTACATTGATGTTGATCATATAATTCTTGGATGGGGAAATCTGTCTGGAGAAGCCATCATCATCTTCCTCTTCATATTCAGCGTAAATGTCGTAGATGTCTTTGCTCAGCTCTTGCATAGAGTTCCATGTCCTCACACAGCTCTCCTTTGCTGACGGATAAACAATCTCAGAAGATCTTCGATCGACATAAGAACCTGTGACCTTGTAGTTGGGAAAGAGACTTTGTCTCCTGTTGAAGAACCGAAACACTTTACCGGTGCTCCCCATGTCAGTGTACAAACTGGAAAGCAGACAAAGGCTGCCAGCATTACTTCTGTCTAATACCCTTTTACTTAAGCATGGAGGACCTCACGGCCCCATTAATGTTGCTGACTGAGAGGATCCATGTGCTTACAGGACATCTAAATACGATTATCCCCTACTGATCTCCCAGGCCGAGATAATGAGGACAGGGAGGCATATCTCAACATATGCCCCTCATCAATGTCCCATTCTATACATATTAAAAAAAACAAAAAAACAACATTATTTATGGCATTGACTGCGAGTGTTCATTGTTAATATAGGGGATCTGAAGACCTGCATGGCAGTGATGAATGCAAGTAGTGTGTTATACCTGAATCTTTTTCCAGTCCTCTCAGATTACACAAAGGGAGTCATATATAAACACAGTTATGGTAAGCTTCCACAAAAGCAATGTCAAATTCAGGAATTTCATTCGTAGTCAATCGCTCGGTTAGAAAACGAAGTCTCTTGGTTCTTACCTGTTTAGCCCAAATGCAAGGTTTGCGCTTGCCTCGAACTAAGAAAGACAGCATATATGTCCATACAAGAAGATGAAGGTATTACGCCCTGGTCTATACGCGTAATTGGGGGTTGCGTGCTGCATTGTTCAGAGCTAAGATTTGTATAAGTCACAGCCTTTATGACATCATATATTGTTTTTATCTACTATCATGCTGGGCAGCACAGTGCAGCAGTGTTTAGCACGTTTGCCTGACAGGAGTTTTGCTTGTACTCCTCATGCTCACGTGGGTTTTGGCTGGATGCTCCAATTTCTTCCCACATTCCAAAAACATGCATGTTACCTTCACTAACGACTCTTTGACTCTGTCAGTGAATGGTTGTTTGTTTATAAGACTGACTGTCCAGGTGTGGCCCCTGCCTTTCGTCCAAAGTGAGCTGGGACAGGCCACAGCCCGCCTGTGACTGAAATGATGAATAGCAATAGAAAATTGATGCATCTCTCATGTCTATCAAAGTTATTATTCAGATGTCAGCCTTCAAACATAACTTTACTTGCCACCCAGTCCTCTTATCGGACATCAGATTATTGCCCTAATGCAGCTGGAGAAAAGCTGGCACTATGCAAGGCCATTGTCTCATGACATTCTGAACCAGCAATGTTATTCACTTTAGTGATACCAGTCACTGTGAACCACTTAAAACATGGAAGCTCCACACAGATGGGTCAAAGATTCGAACCCCAAACCTCAACTGTGAGGCAGAAGTGCAAACCACTATTACCATCCATCCATCCATCCATTTTCTGTACCCCTTATCCTCACAAGGGTCGCGGGCGCGCTGGAGCCTATCCCACCTATCTTCGGGCAGGAGGCGGGGTACTCCCTGAACTGGTCGCCAGCCAATCACAGCGCACATACAAACAAACAACCCCTCACACTCACATTCACACCTACGGACAATTTAGAGTCTTCAATTAACCTACCATGCATGTTTTTGGGATGTAGGAGGAAACCGGAGTATCCGGAGAAAACCCACACAGGCATGGGGAGAACATGCAAACTTCACAAAGGCAAGGCCGGATTTGAACCCGCGTCCTCAGAACTGTGAGGCAGATGTGCTAACCAGTCGTCCAATGTGCCGCGCCCTGCCCTTTTACTCTGGGCTCTTCCAATACTTTGATAACAAAATTTTAACATGGAAAGATGAATAAAGTCCAATTAATATTATTACAAATGATATTAATTGGACTTGATTAATACATTAATATTCTTACAAATGTATATTATATATATGTATATGTAATAGCAAATGTCGAATCTCAGATTCAGGAGGAGCAGGGTGGTTTTCGTCCTGGCCGTGGAGCAGTGGACCACCTCTACACCCTCAGCAGGGTCCTCGAGGGTGCAATGGATGTTCACCCAAACAGTCTACATGTGTTTTGTGGACTTGGAGAAGGCATTCGACCGTGTCCCTTGGGGAGTCCTGTGGGTGGTGCTTTGGGAGTATGGGGTGCCGAACCCCCTGATACGGGCTGTTCGCGCCCTGGACGACCGGTGTCAGAGTTTGGTCCGCATTGCCGGCAGTAAGTCGGACTCGTTTCCGGTGAGGGTTGGACTCCGCCAAGGCTGCTCTTTGTCACCAATTCTGTTCATAACTTTTTGGGACAGAATTTCTAGGCGCAGCCGAGGCGTAGCGGGGGTCCGGTTTGGTGGCCTCAGTATTGCATCTCTGCTTTTTGCAGATGATGTGGTTCTGTTGGCTTCATCATGCCGTGGTCGCCAACTCTCAGAGCTCAGAGTAGAGCCGCTGCTCCTCCGCATTGAGAGGAGCCAGATGATGTGGCTCGGGCATGTGATGCGGATGCCTCTCGGACGCCTCCCTTGCGAGGTGGTCCAGGCACGTCCCACCGGAAGGAGACCCCGGGGACTACCCAGGAAACGCTGGAGAGACTATGTTTCTCGGCTGGCCTGGGAACGAGCTGGGTGAAGTGGCTGGGGAGAGGGAAGTCTGGGCGTCCCTGCTAAAACTACTGCCCCCGCGACCCGACCTCGGATAAGCGGTAGAAAATGGATGGATGGATGGATGAATGGATAATAGAAAATACTGGTATACTGCTCGCTCTTTGTTGGGGTAGTGGCAAATTTAATGATGTGATCTCAGAGAACTCTGGAAACATGTCAAAATGACCAGAACTGTCCAGAACACATGTGGAAATGTGAGAGAGGTCAAGTTGTTGCTACGTTTGTTTTGTCCCATTAGGTGTTGCAACGGAAAGTTACTCGCATGATTTGTTTGGCAATGATGATCTGAAATTACGAAAATGTTGTATTTTATACTTTAAATTGTGTAGCATGTTCCATCCATCCATCCATTTTCTGAGCCACTTCTCCTCTCTAGGGTCGCGGGCGTGCTGGAGCCTATCCCAGCCATCATCGGGCAGGAGGCAGGGTACACCCTGCACTGGTTGCCAGACAATCGCAGGGCACATACAAACAAACAACCATTTTATAAATTAAAGGCAATGTTAAAAACTATTCCAGTTGACTTCAGGCAAGAGGCAGGATACACCCTGGACAGGTCGCTCGCCAATAGCAGGGCACATATAGATGAACAACGATTCACACTCATTATCTTTATCTAAAGAATAGAATATATGTGACTCAGTGTATTGCACAATGTATTTCAAATTTCTACTGAAATCCACGCACTGTCAATAATTAGCTTGAGCTGAAATGCTCTTTCAAAACAATGGAGTCACTGATGACACACAAGCACACACACGCACAGACGGGAAATGGCAAATGTCATCAATGCAACAGACACATCAGATATCATTTTACACTTATGAGAATACTTCCAATGTTCTAATGTATGTTTTGTGATGAAAATGTGTTTGTTTGTTTTTCGGTTCACTTTTTTTTTTTATGCACAGTACAGTCTTCTTTTATTGTTCCTG
The DNA here is from genome assembly GCF_024500275.1 of Phycodurus eques. NCBI lineage: Eukaryota > Metazoa > Chordata > Actinopteri > Syngnathiformes > Syngnathidae > Phycodurus > Phycodurus eques. The sequence continues at coordinate 29,236,453 of NC_084527.1, forward strand.
GATAATGCAGAGGTGGTCCTCCACAGTTTGGAGGGCCGGGCCACGGGAGTCAATTTACATTACAACACTAGCCAGCATTTATGCGATTCTACGAAATTAAAAGCTTCATCTAGCATTTTGTATTATTATTTTTTTAATGCTAGGTGAGGACATGAATAGTTTCAGGTTGTGTTTACTGTATATCACGTAAGTGTTATATGCTGTATAACAGTAGGTGAAACAGTGTTGTCTTGTTTTGCTTAATCGAAGTACACCAGCTACCGAATACAAACTCACCAAACTGCCACTTTCCCAGTGTTCCAAGTTGTTTTTATTTTTAATTTTTGTTCATAACGCTCATATTGTGTGGATTTACTCATAGTGTAATTACATATACAGTAGTTACGTACAGTGTTCTGTTTATTTACCGAGATGACTTGGTCGAACAACATAAACTCGTTCGACCCACGCCGATGTCTTATTTTGAAAATGAAAAAACGGAAACTAGTTTTGTGGTACACTTGATTAGTTAAGGAAGAGCTATTTTGTAAAGGGAAACCAAGGTTGTTGGTGTACGCTGAGGGTCTTGGAGGCAGGCGGTAGGTCCAAATTCATGAATATACTACTCATTCCATTGTTGCATCCGCATGCCTGCCCTCGACTTGATTCGTTCACGAGCGGCTCGTGAACCGAGACCGGTAAAGTACACCCGACAACGACTAGCGTCTAAGCTAACGCGGCTAACCATTCGAGCAGACGGGACAATTCAACAATATTGTTCCACTTGACGTTTGGCTGTCCCGAAGATCACTTGTGTCTCTTCTATGAGAAGAGACCCCCCCCCCCCCCCCCCCCGTGCGGCGTCGGCTCCAAGTTGGACTGTTGTGTTTATGGTACCCCCCCCCCCCCCCAACTCAACACAAATAAGCAGGTGCACACTCTGTGTTGCATTGCATGCAGGGTCCTTCTCTTCTGCAGAGAGTGACATGTGACCATGATGCCTGTTCATCACCTGTGTCACTTGAACGGGTCGGGAAAGGCGAAGAAACAGATCAGTGGTTGATTTTATGCTCCCAAACATTAAATAAGAAAACACAAAAGACCTATCTAAAGCAAAGCAATGATCATGTATGAATTGCAATTTCACAAGGCAGAACTTTAAAAAGTTAATATTGTATGTTTTAAAAAAAATAAAATAATAATTGTTGCTATGGGAATATTCGGTAAGTGATAAGTATTCACATATCAATATGTTTATTATCGGTGAAAACTTTCTGGGAGGTTTCTGTGTGAACACCCATTTTCTGTTGACATTTAGTAACAACAAAGGGAGAATATAAATGAGTTTCAGGGTTGTCCACTAAAAGTTCTGACACATAGACTGTACCAAACTATGCTGTCTGCTGTCATTGAATCCATCCATCCAACCAATTTCTGTCCTGCTTATCCTCACAAGGGTTGCGGGCGTACTGGAGCCTATCCCAGCTGAATCTGGGCGAGAGGGGGGGTACACCCTAAACTGGTCGCCAGACAGTCGCAGGGCATATATAAACAAACAACCGTTTGCTCTCACATTCACACTTACGGGCAATATAGAGTCTTCAATTAACCTAACATGCACGTTTTGGAACGTGGGAGGAAACCGGAGTATCCGGAGAGAACCCACGCAGGCACGGGGAGAACGTGCAAGCTCCACACAGGTGGGGCCCGATTTGAACCCGGGTCCTCAGAACTGTAAGGCAGGTGTGCTAACCAGTCGTCCAGCGTGCCACCTGTCATCGGATCTTTATCAGTAAATATATTGTATGTCCCATAAAACTGATTCACCCTCATCTTATAAAAAAACAAAACAAAACATGCATGCACATGTTCCTAGTGTGTAACGTAATGCAGTGCCCCAAAAATCAAGTGATCATTTTGTGTAATTTCAATTTTTTATTTTTTTTTTGTATTTGGTATGTCAGAGTAAGTTCTTTGCACGCCAAAGCTGCTGACAAGACAATGATCTCCATCAAAAATGTAGTTGAACATCTGGAACATGGTGTTCTGTAATTGTGTTTTGCTCACTTGTTAGTCGAGCGTGTCAAGGTGCAGCATAGGAAGAAAAAACAATGTTATTGTATCCCACTGGGGGACTGTCCGATACCGAGCCCGTTTGAAAGATTTTTTTGTGCGTGTACGTACAACACAGGTTGCCATTTTATCAGGTCAGTGTATGTCGGGAAAAAAAGCAAATCAGTTTTGTTGAATAACTTTTACGGTACAGTAGTTACAAGCCGCGGCACGGTGGACGACTGGTTAGAGCGTCAGCCTCACAGTTCTGAGGACCCGGGTTCAATCCCCGGCCCCGACTGTGTGGAGTTTGCATGTTCTCCCCGTGCCTGTGTGGGTTTTCTCCGGGCACTCCGGTTTCCTCCCACATCCCAAAAACATGCATAAATTGGAGACTCTAAATTGCCCGTAGGTGTGCATGTGAGTGCGAATGGTTGTCTGTTTGTATGTGCCCTGCGATTGGCTGGCAACCAGTTCAGGGTGTACACCGCCTCCTGCCCGATGACAGCTGGGATAGGCTCCAGCACGCCCGCGACCCTAGTGAGGAGAAGCGGCTCAGAAAATGGATGGATGGATAGTTACAAGCCCGAATTCCAATAAAGTTGGGACGTTGTGTAAAATGTAAAAAAAAAAAAAAAAAAAAAAAAACAGAATACAATGATTTGCAAATCCTTTTCAACCTATATTCAATGTAATGCACCACAAAGGCATTTAATGTTCAAACTGAACAACTCTTGTTTTTTTGCAAATATTCACTCATTTTCAATTCGATGGCTGCAACACGTTCCAAAAAAGCTGGGACAAGGTCATGTTTATCACTGTGTTACTTCACCTTTCCTTTTAACAGCACTCTATAAGCGTTTGGGAACTGAGGACGCTTAATTGTTGAAGCTTTGTAGGTGGAATTCTTTTCCATTCTTGCTTGATGTCAGGCACTCATAGGGCGGGGTTAGCAAATGCTAATGGCGCCGCTTCCTCAAGGGGACGCCAAAAACCCTTGTCCTATTTTGCGCTTCATAATGCGCCACACATTTTCAATGGGAGACAGGTCTGGACTGCTGGCAGGCCAGTCTAGTACCCGCACTCTTTTACTACGAAGCCACGCTGTTGTAACACTTGCAGAATGTGGTTCGGCATTGCCTTGCTGAAATGAGCAGAACGGCGTTGATTGGATGGCAGTTTATGTTGCTCCAAAACCTGAACTGTATGTACCTTTCAGCATTAATAGTACCTTCACAGATGTGCAAATTACCCATGTCATGGGCACTAACACACTCTCTTACCATCACAGATGCTGGCTTTTGAACTTTGTGCTGATAGCGATCCGGATGGTCCCTTTCCTCTTTGGCCTAGAGGACATGATGTTCCCCAAAAATTGAAATGTGGACTAGTCACTTTTCCACTTTACATCAGTCCATCTCAGATGAACTCAGGAGAAGCTGGCGGCGTTTCTAGGTGTTTCTGAAAAATGGCTTTCGCTTTGCACAGTAGAGTTTTAACTTGCATTTGTGGATCTAGCGACGAACTGTGTTAACTGACAATGGTTTTCTGAAGTGTTCCTGAGCCTACGTGGCATTATCCTTTACACAATGATGCCGGTTTTTAATGGTCCTGTATTTTGGCTATTTAGACCTCCATAGAAGGGCTCTCTAACATGGACTTAGTATAAAATTGGCAATTTTATTTCAGAAAACACCATGGTTTTCTCATACGAGTGTTGAGAAAAGGCCCCTCTGACAGCTACTTCTGTTTGACCCAGTTTTGTATCCGCTTTGTCCATATTTGGCCCTTTCCTCTGATTGGTTGACAGCGCTAGTCGGAGATCTTCGCTAGTGACATATACTAGCTCAGCAGAAAAACATCTGGAACTCAGGATTGTGTGGACGATTTTAATTCATATTTCACATGTTTACTGTGGCACCATAGAGACAATATTACATCCCACATACTAGAAAGAGTTGATTTGGTCAAATATGTCCCCTTTAAAGCAGTGCCGCCTGAGGGATCGAAGGTCACAGGCATTCATTGATGGTTTTCTGCCTTTTTGCTTACGTGCAGCACTTTCTCCAGATTCTCAGAATCGTTTGATGATATTATGGACCGTAGGTGATGAAAGTCCCTTAAATTACTCGCAATTGTGCATTGAGAAATGTTGTTCTTAAACTATTGAACTATTTGCTCACTCATTTGTTCACAAAGTGATGAACCTCACCCATCCTTGTTTGTGAGCAACTGACACTTTCGGGGATGCTCCTTTTACACCCAATCATGACGCACACCTGTTTCCAATTAACCGGTTCACCTATGGAATGTTGCGAGCAGGTATTTTTTATTTTTATTTATTTTTTATATACAGCATTCCTCAACATTCCCAGTTTTTTGTTGCCTCTGTCCCATCTTTTTTGGACCGTGTTGCAGGCATCAAATTAAAATGAGAGAATATCTGAATAAAGCAATAACATTAATCAGTTTGAACATTAAATATTTTGTATTTGTCGTGTATTCAATTGCATAAAGTTTGAAAAGGATTTGCAGATCCTTGTGTTCTGTTTTTATTTACAACGTCCCATCTTCGTTGGAATTGGGGGGTGCACACTGATCAGCTGCAACATTATGACCACTTGCAAAATATACAATATCCAATTGAAGAACTGTATCAAGTATTCTAATGTTACAAACATGAGAATGGTCAGTTTGGATTTTCAGAGCGGTAATTAATTTAAGATGTTGATTATTGTGGTTGTAGAAATACACTGCATCATAATGAGAGCTGTGAGTAATATTTTGATTACCTCAAAAAGTTTCATGAGAAAGTCGAAGTACAGCTCAGTGCAATTCCACACCAGTCAATGTTGTAAAAGCACTTTACTGTTTCTTCTGTCATGTTGAAGGCAGGGTTGCAGGTTTCCGGGAGCAGAACCGCCGTGTCATACCCCCCCCTGTCCTCTCGTATCCCCCTTCCCTCCTCCCTGTATTCCCCTGTGTGTGAGTGACCCCACAACCCCACCCGACCTAACCTGATCACCCGTGTCGTGTCACCGCTCCGACTTGAAGCCGCCCTGTCACCCCATGCTTGGGACAAAGCCAGCTCACTGCCAGCCCAATGACTGCCTGGATCATCCTGCCGGTCAGCCTGTCTGTCTTCTCCATCACAGGAATATGGATAGTGTGAGTGGTGCACGGAGGCCTTGAAACCTTATCAAGCGTCCTGTTACAACACTTGTGACTGTAATGCTGAAGTGGCCCTTATCATTGCTTGTTTGTAATAACAGTACCAGACAATACGCGCCTTCACATAACTGCTCTCAAAAACATATTTCATGCATGCAATATATGGACCAAAGTGTTCAAAACATACACCTCTTAATAAACAAATAGACATGACTTTCCCACATGGGCGTTTCTTTATAAAGTGGGGCTGTAATGATGCATATTAATTAGAAAACTTACAGCTGCAAAAAATAATTGAGGCAAAATTCTTTCAAAGCTTTGTCTATTTCACACCATTTTCATATTCCAGTTTTCCAACTCTTGAAGTTTGTGAACTAGCGGGGCTTTTGAGTTGGAATACAGGGGGTGCCCCGTTTACGGTGGAGTTTTGTTCATATGGCGACGAATTAACCTGAATGAAATGCAGTAATTCCAACAGTAACTGAACGCGCCTTCTTGTGCTGCATGAAGACATAGTCTTACAACACTGTACAAACTGGTTCATTGTGCGCCGTTTTTAAACCTCGAAATGTGATATGTCAGTACCCTCGTAAACTGAAGACCCCCAGTAAATGATTACCAATATAACTAATAGCACATGCTGTAGTGTAAATGGGACCATCTTGTGATTGGGGCCAGCACTGCACACTGTGTACAAGAACAACATGATTTTAATTTGCTACTGCTTTCAAAAGGTATAGAGCAATTCTCTACTTCAACTTAAAAAGTGATGAGTAACCTCTATAACAATATCCTGTATACTCTTGTGAATAGTGTTATGACAGTTGACATTGTGTTGTTTACTTTCCAGGTATGCCATGGCTGTAATGAATCACCATGTTTGCCCTGTAGAGAACTGGTGAGTGATTTTTATTTCAATTGAGAAAAGTGGCTACAAGCTACATAATCTCTATATTCCTGACCACAAAAAAGGGGTGAGTCAGTATGAGCTGTCCTGATCTGGTTGTGTCATGCTGCAGGTCCTACAATGTAACGTGCACAGAGGAGCTGCTCCGACCAGGCTTTCCCAAGACCTGTTGCACCGTCCAGGACATTCCCCTCATCAGGTATTCTGTTCTACCTTCCCTCCTTTCTTCAATTCCTGCACAGTGCATTAGTCACCGCAAGGCCCGCAGACCTAGATTCCCACACGGTGTGATGGCTCAGTGACATCATCAATTCACACTTTGTATAACCTACTCTTGTCATCACAAACGTGTGAAAAGGAATCGCAAGGCCCAGGGGTTTATCGAGACAATAATTCCATTAAATAACCAGAAGCCCCTTTCACACACCTTGATTTCCCCCCCCCCACCCCCCTCACCCCCTTTTTTTTTGGTCCTGTTTGGCTGTTCGGTCAAGCAGAAAGGAAGATCTGTATCCGTTTTATGCCGGAACAGTTTTACTATGTCACAGTGGACTTTTTAAGATGCCGCTGTGGTTTCTTTGTATTCTGATGGTTATTTATTGAGAATTACAGTCGTTCAGTCGAGCAGAACAGAGGGGAGTGACAGAAAAAAACTAAATGAAGAGAGAGTAAAAAGGTAACTAAATATAGGAAAAGAAGACAACAAAAGACAAAGCACTAGCTGTAAACAGGATGAGGAAAGTAAAGCATTTTATACAGTACCTAGTACAATAACACATTGGATTCAAGTGTTGTATGTGTGGACAATATAGGACAGGACTGGACAGGACAGGACAGGGACAGGAGGGGGAGCCTGCAAGACAGAGGTCGTACAACTGAAGTGTGGTGGGAGTGGCTGGGTAAATTATAAACATCTATAGGACCAGAGTGGAAGTGAGGGGATAGCCAAGAAATGTGCATAGTTATAAGTTATTTGTCACAATGAGTCAGTGGCCCCACACCCAGCAAATAAGTCCCAGGGGTGTGTGTCTGCGGACACATGCAAGAGAATTGACCGGCGGGGTCGGCCCCAAGAGTCGACCCATGAGCCCCAAAAATCGGCCACCCGGAGGAGGCCGCAGGGACCCAAAGCTACCCCCCCCCCCCACACACACACACACACACTGCCCCACGTGCCCCAGCACCACTGCCCCCGTCACCCTCCGTTACTATGATTGCTAGGTCCCCGACTGGCAGTCATTGGTCTGATGAAGGCACAGACTGATAAATCCCAGATCAATTCTGATTCGGCAATTTTACCGAAACCATGTGGTTTATAGTCAGTTGGTGTATGTGAAGTGTTGTTGTTAACGCCCCTGTTTTGTCTTCATCTTTTGCAGTAAATGTGGTTCCTACCCCCCTGAAAGCTGCCTGTTTAGCCTCATTGGCAATGTTGGAGCCTTCATGGGTAAGACCACCACTGAAATGAACCACACACAAACATGTTGATGAACCAATGTGCGTGCCGTAGTATGGAAGGTTATTTGTCTCATGTATGTATTGTAAATATGAAACTAGTGCTAGGCGTTGCTTTGCTTGGCAATAACAACTGTGTGTTTCTTCAAACGGTATTTCCTCTGGCGTGCCTTTGAACAAATGTACCCCATTGGAACATGGTGATGAGGATGTCGCATTCCACATTAGTGTACACTGTAGTAGAAATCTGGTGGGACTATACATCGACCAGCCGCAATGTAATGATATCCAGTTCGAGAGCTGGCGCAAACATTCTGTCTTTATAAAGAGAATAATGAAATGGTCAGTTTTCATTGACACTGTCGAAAAGTTAATAATAACAATATGTTCATTGTTGTGGTTGCCATGTACAGTGTATAAATCGACTGAATCATACCAAAAAGCTCTTCCTAATATATTCAACTTGATCGGGGTAACCAAAATATTAGACGATTATGATGCAGGACAATTCTACACTGCTGCAAACTACCACCACAATTACACATTATTACCTTTCAGACTGTGTCAAGCTACCTTTTATGTTATAGCCCAATTCTAAAACAGATTAAATTCATTTTCCCCTCAAAATTCTACATACAACACCCCATAATAAAGTACAAATTCCCATTACTAACACTGGTAAACAATTTGAAGAAAATATTCTGTTGAGCTAGATTTTTATGATGATTTAAAGTAAAATTTGCATGCTGATTCCAAAATTGAAGTCATTGCAGCATTTCTAGCATGTCAAGTTTTTTCTCCACAGCTTAAGCTCCAGATAAGCAAAATTCCACTGATTAGCTGTAGTAAGACTTGCCATCTGATTACGATTGGACTCGTCTACAGCTACGTGGCATCTTGTTTGTGCAGTCACAATTGAGACAGTGCGGTGAGAGGTGTGCAGCTCCCAATACAGTAGGTCAGTACTATCAATAACAGCAAACAGAAAGCTAGCATAGTAGGAATTAAGAGGATTTGGGCCATATCCTTTGTAAAACATAATAACGTTAAGTAAACATTGCAGTCATGCCTGTTTCTTTCATATCTCATTGTATGTCAATATTTGGAAAGTTTTATAAAGCAAGCACATATCTGTTAAGTACAGTCCATTCATTCATCTTCCGTTTCGCTTATCCTCACTAGGGTCGCGGGCGTGCTGGAGCCTATCCCAGCTATCTCCAGTCGAGAGGCAGGGTAGACCCTGAACTGGTCGCCAGCCAATCGCAGGGCACATATAAACAAACAACCATTCACATTCACATCTACGGGCAATTTAGAGTCTTCAATTAACCTACCCTGCATGTTTTTGGGATGTGGGAGGAAATTAGAGTACCCGGAGAAAACCCACACAGGCACAGGGAGAACATGCAAACTCCACACAGGCAGGGCCGGGATTTGAACCCTGGTCCTCAGAGCTGTGAGGCAGATGTGCTACAGTATTTTTCATATTTTTTAAGAAAGCAGGACTCTGTAATTCAAAAACTTGACGTGATAGAGAAAAACCGAGACCAGTTTTGGATTCCGCACCCATAAATTTGTTAAAAACAGCTATCAGACCAAACTTAACAAAAATGGTGTTCCCCAGTGTAATCATTCTGCTTTAAGTTTATGGCAAGGTTGATATTTAAAAGAGGTACTGTAATTTCTTGTGTATAATGTGCAGTTTGCCCCCCCCCCAAAAATTGTCAAAAGTCAATAGTGCGCATTATACATAGGTATAGGGGCAAATGGGGGGGGGGGGGGAACTTTCACATTTTATCAATGTATGCCGCCATCTAGTGGATATGAAATGCTGTACACTTTCATTCCAAAATGCCAATGCCACCTAGTGGTTATGAAAAAGGTGTCGCCTACATTAATTTCATTCCAATGACGTATGACTGCATATCAGAGGTGGGTAGTAACGCGCTACATTTACTCTGTTACATTTACTCAAATAACATTTTCCAAACTTTACTTGTCACAGTACTTTAAATGCACCGTAATATTTACTTTTACTTGAGTATTTTTGTGAAGAAGGATTGATACTTTTACTCCGTTACAATGGTCGACATGCCGTTCGCTACTTTTATTTATTCATTCTTGCTTGTGCGCGTCTATTTTTAGACTCTGTCTTCGACTTCTGCACAGGGTGCCCGTTGCGCCAATCACACAGGATCACTGTCATTTGACTCCAATTCACCAATCAGATGACACAAGGCAGTCACATGACCGCGCATGTAGCCTTCGCGAGCCAATCGCTACTGTTTATTTTACAGATTCCAAAAAACAACAGCTTTATCATGCAGCTCTTAAATTGTGACTGCCCAAACTTGGATATTCCAGCTCACTTCTAACTTGAGAAAACACCTTGCGGTAAGTTGCAGATGTTTTTATTATTTTGGCAGTGGATATGGCAAAATTAGTGTTTAACTTTATGGTGTCGCACACGCACGCGCACACACAATCAATAAGTCTGTTCAGCAAACAGCTTCTTCATGAAGACATTTAAGCGAGTAAAGCAAATAATTTTTCTGTAGCGCCCAATGTATGTGTTGTTGGTTTTTGGGCAGTTAAGAATTGAAATGGTGGCAGGTGTGTTTTTTTTTTATTTGATGTTCGTACTCTGATTTAATAAAAAAAAAAAAAAAAAAAAAAATAATCTGAAGTTACTCTTTGAGTATTTTTTTCATTGAGTACTTTCTTACTCAAGTAAATGTTTGGATGACTACTTTTTACTTTTACTTGAGACATTCTAAAGTAACAGTACTCCTACTTGAGTACAATATTTGGTTACGCTACCCACCTCTGCTGCATACATGAACAGTTGTGCTCATCAGCTTACATACCCTGGCAGAATTTGTGAAATATAGTTTTTTTTTTTTTTTTTTAAATATGACTGATAACTGAACAACAACCATCATTAATTTATTTAATGACAAAGCTCTTCTGAAATGCTTGACCGTTTAATTTGAATCTCATTAAAATCAAATTAAGTGTTTTGCCTGGCCGTTCATGTTTTCTTTAAAACATTTTACCCATCTTACAAATTCTGCCTGGGTAATCAAACATATGAGCACAACTGTGAGTTTTCTAATTTACTAAATAAAAGTAGGGCTGTGAATTTAAAAACAAGAGTAAGTAAATTTTAAAAAAGCATTACGTGTTCAAATGAAGTGCTTAACTTCAGAATAATTATTTGAAAACAACAAAATACAGATAATACTTCATGTTTTGATCATATGGGTAGAAGCAAAATCATGCATTGTAAAAATGCATTATACATAGGTAGAAGGGTTTTCCAGAATTTTGAAGTCAACTTTGGGGGTGCGTATTATACATGGGTGTGCATTGTACATGAGAAATTATGGTACATGATTCTCGATACCCTTGGTTATTATATTGTGAAATTAACATTTCCCTTATGCGCATGCAAAAGTGTATGTATGATTATCATCCATGTTTATGTGTATGTACTGTGTGGTGCCCATGTCAGCGTCTAGAGCTGCAGAGGGGCTTGAAATAGCCAGAGCTCTCTAAATCAATAATGAATCCAGTTTCCTTCCATGACCACCCCTCCCCTGCTCCTTCATGCACCCTTCACGGCCTTCCTCCGTTACTCCTGTCATGTTGGATCACCACTCATTTTTTACCATTTTTTTCGTCCTCTGCTCTTCATTCTTGGAAGGGGTGGGGGTGTGCCCTATTGTTTCAAAACGTGTTGAAACACGGTCCTTAATTTATATTATAAATGTTCAACAATGTAACATAAAATGAGCTGCCAAACTGCATGGCACTGCTGGTCCATGTCTGTTGTGGGAAGAGTAATGCGGCACCCCCCCCCCCTTGCTTTGTCATGCTCTTTTATGGAGAGTTGTACAGGTAGGGGAAGGCAACCTCTGCAAAATATATGCTACTTGGAAGCACTACCTCTGTCACGTTTTGGGTTTTTGAAGGCACTGGAGGCAAGGAAGTGGAGGACCCAAGTGCAGGGAGGCAAGGCAGGCATGCAGGAGTCTCAAAAATGATATTTAATTCCAAAAACAAAGATGGCAAACAAAGTGCATGGGAAAACTATAAATACTAACTTAAAGTCCAAAAATCTATCATCAAACTAACATTGAAACCAAAATACTGACCACTAATCAACATGACGGGATATGGAAACATGGGGTGAGACAAGATTACCTTTGACATATGACAATCAATCCATCCAGCCATTTTCTGAGCCGCTTATCCTCACAACGGAGTGCTGGAGCCTATCCCAGCTATCATCGGGCAGGAGGCGCGGGGTACACCCTGAACTGGTTGCCAGCCAATCGTAGTGCACATAGAAACGAACAACCATTCGCACTCACATTCACACCTACAGGCAATTTAGAGTCTTCAATTAACCTACCACACATGTTTTTGGGATGTGGGAGAAAACCGGAGTGCCCGGAGAAAACCCACGCAGGCACGGGGAGAACATGCAAACTCCACACAGGCGGGGCCAGGGATTGAACCTCGGCCATATCACAAGATGCAAACCACTCATCAGCAAAAAGGCCAGATTGGATTTTAGAACATAGTTTTCTGGACTGATGAGACCAAGATGAACCTCTACCAACGCTATGGAAAGGCCAAAGTATGGAGAAAGAAAGGATCTGCTGATGATCTAAAACACACAAGCTCATCTGTGAAGCATGGTGGCAGTAATGTTATGACTTGGGCTTGCATGGCTGCTTCTGGATGGGGCTCACTAGTCTTTATTGATGATGGAACTCATGATGGTAGCAGCAGAATGAATTCTGAAGTCTACAAAACCATGTTGTCTGGCAGTTTACAGAAAAATGCATCTTAGCTAATCGGGAGAAGCTTCATCATGCAACAAGAAAATGACCCGAAACACACTACAACACAACAAATGACTTCTTCAGGGGGGGCAAAGTGGAAGGTCTTGGACTGGCCAAGTCAATCACTGGACCTTAACCAGCCCTTTGCCAAGGCAATCAAGGAACAAAATGCATTTTTAGTAGATATCCACAAAATACTGTACAAAATGTGTATTGCATTCATCTTTGAGATATAATGTGTGCTGTTTGGTTTCATGCAAATGTGCGTTTGTTGTCTGCAGTGGTGATGGTGTGCCTTCTGCGCTACGCTCAGGTGATAGAGCACAGCCACAGATGTTGGATCAACACCAGCGCTCTAGTGTCGGGCTGCACCAACGCAGTGGGTCTGGTCATGGTGGGCAACTTCCAGGTAAACTCACTGGTTGCTCACCTTTAATACGCTGCACTTCCACATTCTGGGCACCAAAGTGGAGCGCGCAGGCTCTTCTGATTGTGTCGATCGGTCTGACAGGTTGACCACGCCAAATCTCTTCACTATGTGGGCGCCGGCGTGGCCTTTCCAGCGGGTCTGCTCTTTGTGTGCTTGCAGTGCGTGCTCACCTATCGGGTGGCCGTCACCGCCCTTGACTACTGGATGGCCCACTTCCGTGTAGCTCTGGCACTCGGAGCCATGGTGTCCCTCGTACTCAGTATCCTTTTCTGTTCCAGACCTCTTGGTGGTGCTGGAATGGCCGTATCAAGTATGTAAATAGACGTACAAAGGTTTACATTTTGTTGTCTATTCATCGACACAAAGATGATTACATTGTGTGCATGCGAATTAGTGCTAGGCGATTATTGGAAAAAATGATAATCATGATTATTTTGACTGATATTGAAATGACAATTAATAAACACAATTATTCATTGGTTTCAAAACTTTAAAATACAATTTTAAAAAAATGATAACTTTGACAGGGACGCCCAGGCTTCCCTCTCCCCGGCCACTTCATCCAGCTCTTCCGGGGGGATCCCGAGGTGTTCCCAGGCTAGCCAAAAGACGTCGTCTCTCCAGCGTGTCCTGGGTTGTCCCCAGGATCCCCTCCCGGTGGGACATGCCCGGAACACCTCGGCGGTGCTCCCGGTGAGGGGCGGAATCCAACCCTCACCAGAAACGAGTCCGACTTAGTGCCGGCAATGAGGGGCAAACTCTCGTACAGGGACCGGAACAGCGCGTATCAATCAGGGGGTTCGGTACCCCCTGATTGTTTGACGAAACAGACATGCCACAAAAAGGTAATGGCAGACAAAGGAGCAGAAAACAGGCAGTGGTGAAAACAAACTGCTTGAGTTTTGTTTTTATGAACGGGAGAAGTCCAAATCATTTTGATTGGTCGCCTAGCCCTTATTGTGAATGGACAGACAAGTGTTTACCTTTTGTGTGTATGTGGTTTATATTCATTTAAATATACGTAGGGGTCCAGGGCTATGTAGCGTGGTGAATTATGTGGGGTTTTTGTTCATGACTTGAATGTGCTGATGGCTACTGGGAAGAAGCTGTCCCTGAGTCCGTCCCACTCCACCGATGACTGCGGTCCGCTTGTACGTTTGCCAGCAGGGATAACTGATATGCAGATCCCGGACATCTACGTGTTTCTCACTCAAGACATGATTTACTGTAGCTCTCTGAGGTTTACTCTTCTTTTTGGAGCGGCATAGAAAGCCAAGCTCCCTGCTCGTCATTGCTCCTTAACGCCCTCCTCTCAGGTGGTATCTTCTTTGTGCACGAGAGCTTCACGCTCCAGCACGCCGCAGCCATCTGCGAGTGGGTCTTCACCGTGGACATCCTGGTTTTCTATGGCACCTTCACCTACGAGTTTGGGACGGTCACCGGCGAGACCATGATGGCCGGCCTGCAGCAGTGTCTCCGCCACGGCTCGGGGGTGATCTTGGGCCCCAGGGCCTGTGATTCGGCACTGAGCGGGGCCACGAAGGGTCTCAAGTCACCCGGGGGGAGCAGCACATCCACGCATCTCAACTGTACCCCTGAGAGTATAGCCATGTTGTAGCCCTGCACGGAGGAGCTCCATGGACGCCTACCACATGGAAAGATGACTGAGTCAGCATGCCGAGAGAGAGACTAGCTCGGTCTGTACGGCTGGAATAACTCCACCGCCCCCCCCCCCCCCCCCCCCCCCCCCCCCCCCCAACAAGGTGCAAGTCAGCTGGAGCGGTGAGCAGCTTCAGTCTGCTGTCCTCATGCAGTGTTCTTACAGGAATCATATGAAAAGTCAAGCACAAAACAGTGGTACCTTGACTTACAAATGATTGATATACATGAATCCCTCGTTTATCGAGGGGGTTAGGTTCAGGACCACCCCCACGGCAGGTGAAATCTGCAAAGTAGCGACCACATATATATTTGCTATTATTTATATATTTTTGAAAAACCTCCCCACTCATTAACCTTCTCCACACTCCTAATAACCTCTGCCGTACTATTATAAACACTTTCTGTATTCTTAAAGACCTTTTCAACTCTTAAACAGTAATGTACAGTAGTACTGCACACGATGTACTACTTATTCCTTGTGATGTGTTTTTTGGTTTTTGTTTTTATGTTTCAGGCTCGGAAGTGTTTCTTTTTTTGTTCCACAAAAAGCAAAACACTCGAAACCTGCGATATGGCGAATTACACGCTATGAATATGGAAAGACAAATCCACACAGTGCGCCGAATCTGCAATAGGTCAACCGTGATATACTGTAGCGAGGGAACACTCGACGTGTAAAATGAATTACGAGATGGGTACCACTGTACTGGGTTAGACCGGGCCTATTTTCCTGCAACGTGCAACAACACACCCCTAAACAATGTCCTCAAGTCCTCCAAAATGGGGGAACATGCAGCACAGCTAAGTCTCAAATTGGTTTTGGTTTCATTCATTCAACAAAGAAAACCGGACAATTTGTTCTTAGTTAAATCTGTCCCTTAACTAGCAATTCAGTGCATGACTTTTTGTATGGCGTCTTGCTAAATTCGACTGCAGAAAGGCTTTTGTAGTGATGCTATAGGAATGTGTCAAGGTTGTTTGATCATTGAATGTTTCCAAGATAGTTTCTGATTTGATGTTTGATGTTGTTCCTTGGTTTAGAGTTGAGTTGGTGTCGAGTATTTCTTTTGAATGTTTTTAAGTGCACGCGTTTGTCTGTTAGCAGGATGAGGCCAAACTTGGAGCAGCTTTTTTTTCCAAAGCTGGTGGGAGGTTAAATCTGGGACCATGAACCCTTTTAGATGAAATGTACCTTTAAGGTATATAGATCGTTAGGTAGAGAACTGGGCTGCCTTGATTGAGTTTTTTTATTTTTATTTATTTATTTTTTTATTTTCAATTTTGTTGGCTGCTGTGGCCTTGTTTAAAGTTTCCCACATTATGGATTTCTGCACAGCTGGCACTTTTTAAATGAGAATATTAATTGTTTGTGTAGTACAGAGAGAATCCTGAATGTTGATGACGATTATCCCATCAAGCTTCAATTACGACAAATCAGAGCAAGTCCAGAGTCAAGTTGGCTTGTATTTTCTGATCTGAATTATTTGAATTTGAACCCTTTTCAAATGTGAAATGGGGGGAACACAATTTAAATTACCCTTTGTAAGCACTGCCTTATACAATGCAACTAATAATAATAATAAGAGAATCCATTGAGAGACAATTCAAGATCTACAGTGGGAGCGAATGACCTCTTTGAAGTGTTTACGGCCCCCCGTGAATCAAACAGGACTATTTAAGACAGTAACATAACAGAAGAAGTCACAAAGTCTAGATTACTGTACACAACATGCTTATTTAGTTTCAAAACATTGAATATTTCCATCCAGGGTTGCTTTCATTTGTACTGTATTGATGACAGAGAAGGGTTTCTCTTGAATCACTTTCACTACTTGAAGGCCATAAATGCTGGAATTGTCATTTTGAAGTATGTTCATCTCGTCAAGGAAGGATAGATTGATGGAAAACGCTACTCATTCAATGCGTTCAGGTACAACCCCAATTCCAATGAAGTTGGGACGTTGTGTTAAACACAAATAAAAACAGAATACAATGATTTGCAAATCATGTTCGACCTATATTTAATTGAATACACTACAAAGATATTTAATGTTCAAACTGATCAACTGCATTTAATTTTATGGCTGTAACACTTTCCAAAAAAGCTGGGACAGGGTCATGTTTACCGCTGTGTTACATCACCTTTTCTTTTAACAACATTCAATAAACGTTTGGGAACTGAGGACACTAATTGTTGAAGCTTTGTAGGTGGAATTCTTTCCCATTCTTCTTTGACGTACAGCTTACGCTGTTCAACAGCCCGGGGTCTCCGTTGTCGTATTTTACGCTTCATAATGCGCCACACATTTTCAATGGGAGATAGGTCTGGACTGCAGGCAGGCCAGTCTAGTACCCGCACTCTTTGACGACAAAGCCACGCTGTTGTAACACGTGCAGAATGTGGTTTGGCATTGTCTTGCTGAAATAAGCTGGGGCCTCCATGAAAAAGACGTTGCTTGGATGGCAGCATATGTTTCTCCAAAACCTCTATGTACCTTTCAGCATTAATGGTGCCTTCGCAGATGTGTAAGTTACCCATGCCATTGGCACTAACACAGCCCCATACCATCACAGATGCTGGTTTTTGAACTTTGCGTCCATAACAGTCCGGAGGGTTCTTTTCCTCTTTGACCCGGAGGACGTGACATCCACAATTTTCAAAAAGAATTTGAAATGTGGACTTGTTGGACCACAGAACACTTTTCCACTTTGCATCAGTCCATCTTAGATGAGCTCGGGCCCAGAGAAGTCAGCGGCATTTGGACATTATATAGCTTGTCTTTGTATTGTATTCAATTAACCCCAACTTCATTGGAATTGGGGTTGTAGTTGGCTGACCTAATCTTTTGACTTTGTAACGTTGAACCTCATAAGACTTCCCCAAGGCTCAAACGGGAATCAGGAGGTACAGGCGTGATTGACGCATCATGTTCTCGGTTGATCTTTTATGTGCCCATCATTCTGGAGCAATTTAAATAAGTTCCCGAGTTCAGTCTTATGTTGCTCATCTTTAACTTTTTGCGTGCTTCTTAGTCCCAATACGATCTCTTTGCAGTTAGTTACACTGTTGATTTCTTTAATATCGCCAAAAAAACAAACGCATCTCACAGCGTAGGCCAACAAAATGACCCTTGAAATAAATACTTTTTGCCTTCTGAAATGTATTATCTATTGCAGTACTTCTCCAGTTTGCTGCAAGTATTAATTTCTTTTTCCAGTTTGCGCTAGTCTGGACCTTGTTGACTCTAGTTAATTTGAGTCCATTGTGTATGTACACTGAGTGATGGTCTCAGGACCTCACAGTATTTCCTGCAAAGCCATAAGTTGTCCAGTTAATTCTTCTCTCTTGAACACTACGATTAAGATAAAGGTGCTTGTTTCAATCGAGTGTCGCGCCGCTGACCAATTTGGATTGTTTTCTGTTTTGTTTTTAAAAGGTGCACAGATTTGCGAGTAAACAGATTTAGCCTTATCCCTGATTATGTGCCAAGGAAACACATTTCCTTTGTTTGGGTCTTTGTGTTGAGCCTTAGCCATGTTCACCACTTTTTTTCAGTTCAACCAAAGTCACGGGCGTGACTTCGACTGGCAGCTTGTATGAGCCATCACATCAGGTTGTGTATTTATTATTCTGCATCACTACAGTCCGCCACATTGAACACTGGACTTGTTTTGTAAAAAAAATGTGCAAAAAAAAAAAAAAAAAATTATTTTTACATTGCTTGAACTCCCCTGACATTGGCTGGCGACCAGTTCAGGGTGTGCCCCGCCTCTTGCCCAAAGTCATACTATATGTTTGTGTGTGTGTGTGTAATAAATATATATATATATATATATATATATATATATATATATATATATATATATATATCCACGCACACACGAAATGGATGCATTGAAGTGATTATCAATTGTGTCAAATGAGATCCCCAAATACACACTTGCTTTCGTTGTCTTCTTTACATTCTGTAAATATGTATGCTTTGTCTATCATTTAGGTCTTTTAATTTGACAGAGATTTATATTCAAATATGAAATAAAATCTTAAATTATGATTGTGGTTATTATTTTGGAGACATCCTGGCAAATGACAACTGATGTTACAGTGCTACCAGAAAGTATTCACACCCTTGGCTTGATATTTTGTTGACGCACCTTTGGCAGCAATCACAGACTCAAGTCTTCTTGGGTATGTCTCTACGAGCATGGCACAAATGTTTCGGGGCATTTTATCCCATTCTTCGCTGCAGAGCCTCTCAAGGTCAGTCAGGTTGGATGGGCAGCGTCGGTGGACAACCATTTTTAGGTCTTTCCAGATATGTTCGATTGGATTCAAGTCCGGGCTTTGTCTGGGCCACTCAAGGACATTCACATGCTGCTCCTAAAGCCACTCCTTTGTTATTGTGACTGTGTGTTTTGGGTCACTGTCGTGTTGGAAGGTGAATCGACGCCCTAGACTGAGTTTCAGAGCTCTCTGGCGCAAGCTCTCAAAGAATTTGTCTATATTTAGCAACTGTCATCTTACCCTCTATGCCACAGGTGTCAAACTGGTGGCCTGGGGACCAGATTTGGCCCGTCACATCATTTTATGTGGCCCACAAAACTAAATCATGTGCATCTACTTCGTGTTTCCAGCTAAAATGCCAAAATTGCAAATCGCCTTTTAAAAATATTGAGATATTGCAAGCATTTTGTTTGTTACCGATGCTCTTTTTAAAATAAATTAAATAATCCTCTAGTCGGAACATTTTACTGCCTTTTGATTTTAAAAGTAGCTATCCATCAATTTGTGTATATGTAATAACATGAAGCGCTCATACATTCATATGGGTTCACAGCCGTAACGGCCCTCCAAGAGAAACCATAACTACGATGTGGCCCGCGACAAAAATTAGTTTGACAACCCTGCTCTATGCGGTCTAGTTGCCCATTTCCTGCAACAACAAAAAAAAACAGCCCCACAACGTGATGCTGCCACCACCATGCTTCACAGTAGGGCTGGTATTAGTCAGGTGATGAGCAGTGCCCTCTTCTTCTCCGGATATGATGCTTGCAATTCAGGCCAAAACGTTCTATTTTGGTTTTATCAGACCAGAGAATTTTGTTTCTGCAGGTCTGAGAATCCTTAAGGTGCCCTTTGGCAAACTCCAAATGGGCTGTCATGTGCCTTTTAGTGAGAAATGGCTTCCATCTGGCCACTCTACCATAAAGGCCTGATTGGTGGCGTGCGTTAGCAACGGTTGACCTTCTGGATGGTTCTCCGCAAGTAACGGTAGGGTTCTTGTTCACCTCTCTGACCAAGGCCCTTCTTCCCCGGTTACTCAGCTTGGTTGGACGGCCAGATCTAGGAAGCGTCCCGGTGGTTCTAAATTTCCTCCATTTCCGAATAATTGAGACCACAGTGCTTTTCGGTACCTTCAATGCTGCTGAAATTCTTTTGTATCGTTTCCCAGATTTGTGCCTTGACGCAATTCGGTCATGGAGATCTGCAGACAATTCCTGAGACTTCATTAGGTTGGTTTCTGCTCTGATATGCACTGCCAACTATGAGACCTTATATAGACAGGTGTGTGCCATTCCAAATGACGTTCAATCAACTGAATTTACCACAGGTGGAATTCATTCAAAGTTGTCGAAGCATCTATAGGAAGATCAGTGGAAACAAGTTGTATCGAGGTTAGGTTTGAGGGTCATAGCAAAGGAGATGAATACTTATCTCCTTATCGGAACCTGAGGCCGCATATTAGGCCGCTGCGGAGTAATAGTCACGATTACATCCGTGCGGATGATGGATGTGTGGAATGGATCGAGCTGCCAGCGTTCAAGGAGTACGAACCAGTCTATAACATCAGCGACGGCGAACCCCCTCCTCCCTCCAGGAAAAAGTCATCGGATCGATACGATTCACATTAATGGCCTATTTTGAGTTCAAAACGGCGAATTTCGCCGAAAGGCGATTGATTTGCATGTCTGGTGTGAATATTTTCTGGTGGCACTGTGCAATTGCTGGGTTGGCACTTACAATATAACTCGCACCAAGGAAGTCAAGCATGTTCAAGATTGAATCATACAACAAATGATTTTATTTAAAAGTCAATTTTAAAAAATATATAGATAGATCAGAACTAAGCCGTCAAGTTCGTGCTTTAAAACACTTGCATGCATATGTTGCAAATGTAAGTTATTTGAGCTAGTACATTACATCATCCCTGCTGTAAACCATCACGAGGTTTTAAAATAGAGTCATAGAACCAGACAAAACACGTCACAAGAGCCATCCGTAACAGTAGATTGTAGAGATGTATTAGTAAAATATTTATACAATATACAGTAAATCCTTACTAGTGGGAAATGTCATATGATATCATACAAAATATATGGAATCAATGAAAATCGGACATGGAACAAATCAAAGAGGTCACATAATTTAAATAATAAAATATACTTTTGAGGAAATGGTAAGAATACAGAGTCACTACTGCTGAACGTGTGCACTTTCACTCCGACAGTTAACAACTTGCTGAATATTTGGCAATGTGAAAGGTCACTGTCATGTGTACATTGCTCCATGGAGGTCCTCCAGTCTGTACTCTCTTTGTTTTCTTCTCTCCTACATGACACACACTGAGCAAACCTCTTATGCGAATACACACCACGTGTTCAGTGCATCCACACACTCACCTTGTCTTTCTTAAACTCTTCATAGTCTGGATTATCAGTTGGTAGTTCAAGTCGACACAGCGGGCAGGAGTTAGTCTTGTGTTGAAGGCCAATATTGGGATTCATGAGAAAGAATGCTATTTAGCAACACGCTGAGGCGAAAACACGCGGGCGTTCTTACGCATGTACCTTGCCCAGCCACGGCAGTATACATCCCGAGTGGAAAAGATGTTTGCAGGGCATTTCCCGAACCGTCTCCTGCTCTTCAAACTCCAGCAAACAAACGGGACACTTCAGGCCTTTGTCTGCAAAAGCAAACCGTGAACTTTGCTCAGACACCAGTCGTGTATGTGTGGGTCATTTGGATAAAATCTCCTAAAAGCAGAAATGATGTTATTTCTGAGATATGAATAAATATGGGTGAATTTGTGAATATGTCAGAACTATTGCATGGCTTTACCGTTATTACGATTGTATAAAGGCGAGCGTGTGATGGGTTTAATGAGTCGTCGAGATCATTTATGCACTTTTCAACTGCAACACATAAATTGTACAACTCGCATGATTTTTATCACGGTGGTAATTAATGTCTTTACGCTTATGAAAATAAGTGTATTTCAATAGACCACCACCACTTGCTCTGTCAACGAGGATTGATTTTACCGTGAATGCCTAAAATTTTAAATCACTTTTTGAATGTGCCCTTACCTTTATTGATCAAATTATACGAGATATACCATATAGTGACCAGCAGTACTGTTCTAACTACAACCACAATAATAAATCCATATTTTAAATCAATACCTCTCTGACAGTGTCAATCAACATGCACATTATATTTGTAAAGGCAGAATTATTCATACAGTTCTTGTAAATTTCATTACATTGTGCAGGTGGTCATATAGTGACTGGTTGGTGATGCACAAGGTGAAAAGGGGAAAAGAAATAAAATGCGTGCGTGTGATATATGGGCTGGGGTGTCCAGTTGCTCACTTGCATGAGGCAGGACTACAGTCTCAAATGGACTAAGACTTTGGAACTACTCTTTATACTTTGATGCTTCATCAATGTGATCATAACGGCAAGTACAAATACATTTTTGCTGCCGAGTATCTGAGCAGAATAACAAATATTTGCGTGAAGAGCATATCCATGTGTCACCTGTTTGTTCAGGAGAAATAACAACTACATTGAGTGTCTGCACAGCTACTTTTGCAGCAGGGGGAGGAAGACGCTGGTTCCAGTCTGACGAATCCCCCGAGTCCATCAGGTCCAAACCCTGCATCAGAGACCTTCACACAAGCAAACACAAGCCAGTATACAAGCTCAAATTATGTCATGAATGAAGCCATGATTGTTATGGTAAGAAGCTCTGGAAAGCCCTTTGAGCATTTATTCAATAGTATTATAAAGCATCTTTGAGTGCCCAGAAAAGTGCTATATAACTGGAATGCATTATTATTATTATATCTTTGATAACCAGCTTCGATGAGGCCATGGAGAAAGACTTCCGGACGGCTTCAAGGAAATTCTGGCCTCTGCAACGTCGCGTGGACATCGGGGACAGTGCCTCTGGATTGGCAGACTGGGGTGGTGGTCCCCCTTTTTAAGAAGGGGGACCGGAGGGTGTGTTCCAACTACAGGGGGATCACACTCCTCAGCCTCCCTGGTAAGGTCTATTCAGGGGCGCTGGAGAGGAGGGTCCGTCGGGAAGTCGAATCTCAGATTCAGGAGGAGCAGTGTGGTTTTTCGCCCTCAGTATTGCATCTCTGCTTTTTTGCAGATGATGTGGTTGTGTCGGCGTCATCAAGCCGCGAACTTCCAACTCTCACTGGAGCGCTTCGCAAGCCGAGTGCGAAGCGCCTGGGATGAGAATCAGCACCTCCGAATCTGAGACCACGGTCCTCAGTCGGAAAAGGGTGGCGTGCCCTCTCCGGGTCGGGGGATGAGTTCCTGCCCCAAGTGGAGGGGTTCAAGTATCTCAGGGTTTTTTTAGTTTTCTTATATTTTAGTGCATGTTGTTAGTGACTTACAATACTGTAATGTTTTAAATATACTTTTTAGGTCTCTTTTATTTTTATGAAGAGTTAGAGCTACTACGCTACTTTATTTTAATGCTGGTCAGGATAGTAGTACTTTTAGAGCTAAGTATTCTTTTAAGGTGGTGCTTTGTGGAAAAACGTATGACAACCACTACTACTAGTTGGTGACATAAAATTCTACTAGTTAACATCTAGCGCTTCACTAGTGCTACGAGTAACACTAGTGAGGACACGGACCTTAAGATGGACATCAAGGATATGGAAGAAATTCTCAAATGTCTTTCCATACGTTACTGCCGAGTGGATCATCACCTGGCCAGTTCAAGTAGGGCGTTCTGGCGGTACTGTTCCTCAGGGTTGGTGGGCTCACAGTCGTGCTCGTCGAAGTAGGAAGCCATGTTTGTAGCTCTTTGGTTAAAACGCAGATGCTAACAGTGGAAGTTTGGCGTGGGATCACAACGTGGAAAAAGAACGAGCACGTAAACTAAGATTTGCTATGGAAGAGTTCAAAGTATTCGCCGGTGAAAATGTTGAACAGATTCACTATATGTAACTAAACAAAACTGTAATTTCGTTGAGCTGTTGGACAATTATACTTGTCTTTCTAGAAGCGAGATCCCACTTGTTCTTATCTAAAATCGAGATGGCTTGCAACAATAAACATTTGTCATTCTTCCGGGTTGCACTGACCCGGACACGTGGTACTGATTTTTGTCCAATCAGCGCAGTTCTTCTTCGTGGAAAGTCTTAGAAAAAGTGCCACTATTCTTGTCACGTGGTGTTTCATTTTTCCAATCACCGTGACTGAGTTACTCGCTGTTATTTATTTATTTTATTATTTCAATAACGCGAAAACCGTGTTTAAAAACCAATTTGATTTAAATTACTTACAGTAGGGGGGGAAATAAAAACAAATATACATTATTTGCCAAACTTAATCGAGACGCTGTAAATTAGTTACCCCAGGTAACTAATTGACAGGCTTTTCTCTAATCACCATGGGCGAGTTTGTCATTAAACTGTATGCAGACAGCTGGTAAATAAACAACCCCCCAACACATGAATATAAAAATAACATACTAACACATCTGTATTATTACTTGTAAATCTTAACCATGCTGCTAGTATAAATTGTCATTGAAAATAGTTTTTGATGGCACCACTCCGCCACCGGTGTTATTGCTGATGCTGCACCAAATATGATGAAGTCATCCCGCAGAACAAATGAAGACCTTTAGGAAAACATTTGATACCAAAACATAATTTATTTGTGAGGAATCTCACTACCAAAAGTATATTTTTGACATTCAACGTGAAAAGATGAAAATTGGAAACAAAAAAAGGAAGCATTATGTTGGTTAAATAACTAACAAAATACTGACCAATAGTTGACATTTGTTACATGAATTCTTGGGAGGGAGAGCAAAGATTTCATTCTATAATGTACTGTACTTTAAACCCACCCTGGTGGTCTTACAGTAGATGCTTGCGCAGAGGACCCATTGCCAACATCCTTAATAACTCATACTGACTAATGAAGAAAAAACTGCGCATACAAGTTTGTTTTGATAACACAATGCCGCAAACTTTCCTTTATTGACCAAAGATGCTGATATAGAAACCACAACAATAGTCACCATCTTTGTAGGGAGTGGTTATCAAACATATCCTTGGTAAGGATTCCTAAAGTTGCATGTTCACAAAATACACGTTTGAATAACTCTTGTGGAGACACCAGGAAACACTACAAATTCCCAATATCTGTGAAAGGTTTCACTTTGATGATATTAATGATGGAACTGAGTGTTTATTTTCATCAGTAAAAACAAGGAATGATTTGGTGGTGAAACATTTAGAAATTCAAGATGCATTACGTGTATGCTTTCACATTCCACTAACTCATGACAGCTGCATCTACTGGAATTATTCAATGACAAAAGATTTCCACAGCCAAATTTTAGAAACGTGTTCTTTTTACTCTTAGAATATCTGACTTGTGTACATCAAATTCATTTTTTCAACATGCTGGTATAAACAAATTAGCTTTAAACTGTTTGGCTGGTTGAATAAATCCACAAAGAGCGAAAGACAAAACATCTTCACACACCACAAAATAACCAATTGCTCACTCTGCCAACTTCCAGTTGACGTTTCACTTACATGAATGTGTCTGCCTTATCAAACATGATATAAACACTAAAACATTATCAGCTGGCTGAAAGTCAGTTATTTGTAATGATGCAATAACAGGTCACCTGCTCCCTGCTATAACTGTCTGATTGAACTTTTTTTAAAATTATTTCTAAAAAGGACATACTCAACCAGTGAGAATATTCCAAATTTATATTTTTATCATTTCTTCAGTCTTCTGTCTTTCACTGCCACCTGATAAGTAAATGAACTATCAAAATTTAAAGGAAAGAAAACAAAATATTAGGAAAGCTGAAGTCCTAATTCAAAACATGCAACTGTTATTTCAACCTTGATTTCCATGGTTATTAAATGTTGGGTAAATCTAAAACGGTTACTAGACTCATTCCCAAACAGGATGAATGCAATTTAGCCTATGCATGGTATGGAAACCATACAGACTTTCAAAAGGTTACAACCTTAGAATTACACCATACTTGTGTCCTTTGTGCTAAGGACACTTTTCTGTGCAGTACTCGTACACGTGCAGTACCAGATGCCACTCTCCTTAACTAAAAAGCTTCACAAAGCAGCCATGACAGTAGGGTTTGTCGTTTTGTTCTTTAAAGGTGCCTTTGTTGAGTTGCTTGAGGCAGAAGGCACAGACAAAGTGTTCCGGGTGGAACTTCTTTGACATGGCAGTGATACAGCGACCGGTGATTGGTTTCTGGCAGCCAGAGCACAGAGAACCCCGGCGCTCATGGTAGTGGACTTCACAGTAGGGCTGGCCGTCATGCTCAAAGAAACTTCCATTGACAAATGGGGTGAAACATTCCTGTAGAGAAAGAATGGACAATAGATGAAGATGCATTGCATGTTCTCACATCTCACGTGCGTCCATAAACCACCGTCCGATACAGACCCTGCAAACAAAACACTCAGGGTGCCAAAGCGAGTTGAGGGCTGAGATGTAGTTCTCCACAATGGCTCTAGCACAACCACCACACTTTGGTGCAAACATGTCAAAGTAATCCTTCCTACAGTAAGCCTTGCCGTCCTTTTCGTGAAACCCTTAAAGGAACAACATGACCAGAGATCAGAGAATTCAATTCATGTGATGATGAGATAGATTTTATCGAGTCCACACTACCATCTGGGTCAAAGAAGCACCCACACTGAGCACAGAAGAAGTGTTCAGGGTGCCATGTTCGATCCAGCGCTGTTACAACTTGCTGTAAACAGAAGAACACATTGTGAAGGTTGAGGGCAAGTTGCAGCACAAGTTTAGAAAAAAAGGAAAAAAAAAAAAAAAGGCAACAACAAAAAAACAAGACCTCACATTTAGTATGGGCCCATTGCAGTAGTGGCATCGAGGGGAGAACAAGTTATGGTAGTCCCTCTCACAGTACGGCTGTCCTTCCCGCTCAAAAAAGTTTCTGGAACCTATCTCCTCTTGACAGTGTGTGCAAACAAAGTGTTCAGGATGCCACGTGCGGCCCATTGCAGTCACCAACTAGACAAACACAAATTAATATACGAGGCATTGCTCACAAGGCATGACTGAATCACTTTTGCCCTCAGATCACAGCATATAACAGAGCATCTCACCTGGCCCACAATTGGCTTGAAGCAGGCACCACAAACTCCTTTAGCTACGGTCTGCACACCCAGTTTGTTGAGGTCCGACTGCAGGCTCCCAAGCATGTTGTCCAGCTTATTGACCTGTGTCTGTGGACCGCCAATAGCACCTCCTTTCCCTTGAGCCATCTGAGGAGGTCGGAATGTGGAAAGGGTTGAAAATACACATAATAGATTATCAAGCTAACGGCAAGCATTTAAAGGGTGCAACAGACAGAAAGGGAAAAAAGGGACGAGGGTTCATGCCTGCAGTGAGGAGAAGAGTGGGTCATAGTCAGTTTGGCACCCGACAGATACCAGGACTTTGGGTGCAACTGTTGGAACACTTTCCACAGGTGAAGGCTTGGTTGGGGTTTTATGAATATACAGAGGGGACTCTAGTTTTGGGGCAGGTGGCAGTGATTGCGGTGCTGTTATTACATGCTTAGGTGAGGCTGTGACTTGCTCTTGGCTGTGAAGAGGCTGAGGAGGGGGACAGGGAGGCAGAGGGGGGGGAGGTATAGGAGCAGGAGGCTGCTGGACTGGGAGCATTTGCTTGGGCTTTTCAATGATAGGAGGATGACGAGGAGAGGGAGGTGACTGAGGCGGGTGAAGCCTTCTCACGGGAACTGGTGACCTGGGCGCAATTACAATCTAAAGTGGAAAGAGACACACAGAAGGGGGCACGCAGAGAGGGAAACAGTGTAGACACTGAAGGTCAATCAACCGAGGGAACTTTGAGAACACTGCAGCCAACCTTGTCCACCTCGCCACCCGCTCCATCAGGACGGAAGCGTTGAGGCTTGGAGGTGACAATGACCCCGTCCGTCAGCCAATCATCTGACTGTTTACGCCGGCGCTCAGAGCGGCCGATACCAAGCTTGCCCTGAAGCTCCTCAATGAGGCGGTCCTGGGAGGAGTTTTTGTTGACAATGACAGGTCCCATTTTCCTGCGCAGGAGACCGTCTCGATACATAGGGTGCACATTGGGGGTCTCCTTAGTGCGCCTTATCATGGACTTGATCTAGACAGGAATGGTGAGCAGCTCATCATCAATTCACAATAACCACGGCTCAGTCGGAGCAGCAACAACACACCGAGCAGGTGAGTCACATGATGACCTTTCCAATCACCCACAGGCAAGGATGCAGTAGTTGGGGAAGGGGCTTAATAGTCACACTCCTCCATGCTGTGCCAAACCCTTCCATTCTTCTCACACCCTCTAGAAACCCAAACAACTTACAGCTAAGCTTTCCTGGTAACATATTGTAAGTAGAACAGCAAAGCAATCTATGTTAACGTCAACACTGAGGCGTTCAGAAATGTGACAAAATGTGCTAAAAGGGATGTTTCAGTCTTTTCAAATGAAAAGGTGTAGGGTGCAGCAGCGGCCCCTAGCTGGTAGTGACGTGTCACTCCAATAAGCAAACAACGTTACATGGGAGGAACACAAGGACGTCCTGCATTGAGCAAGAGAGATGCCTACGTGTCCAGAGGCAGACACTCTGTCCATATTGGGCGGCTGCAGCAAAGGCATGTCCAGGGCAACGTCGGGCGTCCCGGGGCACGTGGACGGCGTCATGGACTCGTCCATCCAGCTAGCTTCTGTCAGCGGAGTCACGCTGCCATCCGTGTACAGCCTCTCAGTGTAAGGCGTCAGGGTGCCATCCAGTCCGTCATGGAAGGACATGGACAGCTCCTCATCCGCCCAGTCCAGATCTCCATTGGTGTCGGTACCTCCGTCCACTGATTCATCCGTGATGGTGTTGGTGGTGCAGGTGAACATGTCAGGCTGCACACTGTTTCTGTCCATGGGCAGGATGAGCTCCTCCTGCACCTCGGGTGATCCTCTGTCGAGACAGTTCGCCTCCATGTGGAACTGCAGATCCGCTGATTGACTCTGTGAAAAACTCATTTCTAGCAGCTTGTCCAGCGCTTCCTCCAGGGATGGTTCTTCTACAGGGAGTTGATGCAGGGTGAGGGGGCTGGTACACTTGGCTGTGGTTGGTGGCTGCAACAGATCTCCACTGGGAATCGAAGAGCTTGAGAAGGCCGTAGGTGAAGAAATGTTGCCCAAAGAGACCGAGGAGGAGGTTTTGAGGGAGTTACTGGTAAAGGGGGGAGATACTAAGGAAGTACAAGGGAGAGGTGAAGGAGTCTTTGACACAGAGAGAGTCAAACTAGGAGCTTGGATGGAAAAAGAGCCGTTGATCATATTATCAGGTGAACATGATACTTTACAAGCAGCTGCTGAGTATGAAACATGCTCCACGGATGGACTAGGTGAATTGGAGGTCTTGTGGTCCAAGACAGTGTTTACTGAAGTCATTGAGGGAGTAGTCGATGGGCTTGAACTGTTTCTCTGCTGGCTGTTCCTTACGGAAGCAGTGAGGATAAGCAGGGAATTGTTAGGGGATGGTGGAACAGTGGCAAATACATCTGCGACGGAGTCAAGATCACTGGCTGCAGAAACGGACGATATAGGACTGTGACATGCGAGATGATTCAGGTGGGCCGCTGACCAGCCCCGATCTATTCCGTCCTCATCTATGTGCAGTTGTAGACCAGCAGGCAAAAAGAACATAGGAGAGGCACAGGTAGATGGGGGGGACAGACTGAGGAAAGGAGAAGCCACTGGGGGGGCGAAGGTAGAGACTGGAGGATGAGGAGAGGTAGAAGAAGAGCCGGGCTAGAAACACAGAAATGAGAGTAAGCCAGATTGCGGGAACAGAGAAACCATCAAAAATATGACAGGAAAACCTTTTTTTTTTTTTTACTGTTGTTTTATACCTTGAAGTCAGACAAAGAGGCCATCAGCTCATCTAACTCTCTTGTGGCACATGAAGCTGAAATCCGTGCTTGCTGTTGAGAGGGGCTGTCCAAATCACTGAGGCGAGGGGAAGGGCTGGAAAATACAATACATAGTGTTAACCTTTAAACACGAAACTACTGGTGAAACTCAAAATAGCTATTGTCCTAAATGCTAATTAGCAGTTTGCATTTAAAATTAAGCAGTGAGTCGTGGTTTAGTTCATCCTAACCTGGTTGAAGGCACTGAACCCTCCAGCTCGTCTAAAAGACTCTCCACTTTGGGCCGGACCTCATCCTGCCTTGTTCCATTCCGCTTGGGCTCCTCCTGAGGGGGAGGGCTAACCCTGATATGAGGGGCATTGCCATTCTCATAGTGAGTGATGCTGGTGGATGGCAGAGGTGGAGGCCTCTCTTCTGTGAAAACATGAACATCACTTTTTATCCTGTTCAGCATTAACAGGCCCAGTGAAGATGAAGGTTTCAAATGTACCTGTAGTTGGGAATGAAGGGGAGCTCTGTTGAACCGCATTAAGCTCCAGCAGCAGTCTGTCAAGCTCCGACAAGTTGCTGCCCAGGGCAGAGGTCATGGCTTCTGTCGACGAGTCTGATGTTTTTTGTTTGTTTGGAAAGCTGAGGAAGAGAAACAAGTGTTAACAGAAGCAAAAAGGTGTGGTAGATGCCAAGAAAGCAGCATGCGAACCTATAGACGTGGTCCTCTTCAATATGAGACGGAGAGCTGCTACTATCCCTCGAACATGAGGTCTTCTGGGCTGAATCTAAAGACTGCAGCCATTTTAAAACTAGTTATATGAACAGACTCAAAAACAATGACTTAGGTATTTTTAAGATTTCTCTCATTGTAACATCAAGCACAGATAAAAACAAATGAAGTGAGAGTTAAGATTCCATTGTTTTATATTTAAAATCATTTCTTTGTGTTTGAGAAATGTTTTAGTAGTCACACTAGAGCTGTGTACCTGCTGAGAGGAGTGATGGGAGTGGTCTTTCAGCGAACCATTCAGAGCCTCGGCTGAGGGCGGAGGAGGGACTGGAGGCGGAAGTGATTGATCCTGGTAATAATTTCCACTGGTGGGGATGGAGTAGGGGGTCTCGTCTGGCAAAAACACTGGTCGCTTTGAAATGTGGGAAGTGGTCGATTCCAGGTCAGCCAGTAACGCATCTGCAAGAAAATGTTTACACCAGCATTTTTCATCAGCTTTCCAAATCAAATCCACTCATGGTATTGGTGTTAATAGACACCAATTGTGTGAACTGAAAGCAGTGACCACTTGGGTATTTACCAGGCTTTAAAAAGACAATAACACCAAATTGATCTCTGTCTCTCAATCAAACTTGTCACCAAAAACGTGATTCACCACCTAATACCACCATCATGACGAAACATGCTGACCTTTCAAACACATCTCCAACATTGTTTGTCCATCAGTCCTTCAATATAAATACAACCCTGCTGTGAATGAGTTGCTACGTGTCCTTGAGGCAGCCTCCACCTTTGAGAAATATGGATCTGAATCCTGTTCTGAACAAAGAAGTTTCTGAACTCTGCCCAGAGCAGGATTGTGTCACACTGCTTAGTGGCCACTGGAATGCAAGTATAAAATAGACACTTACATCACACAATGTGTCCATCGTCAACCTGTCAAGAATAGGTCACAATCACCGGCTGCATACTTTGACACTAAAGGCACTTGCAACACTTCACTCGGCACTTTTGAATCGCGGGGAATGGAAGAGATAGAGAGAGAGAAAAAAATGAATTATTACTGTTGTGTATTAATCTCTTCTGTTGTCCCCTTTTACATATGCGCGCTGGGTGATGGTGACGTCATTACGATGACAATGTTGAGTAAAGAAGAGAATACAAATGTAGTTGTAATGGCTTCCCGTCTCCCGTGTCTTCATGGATTGTTATACTCTCACAGGCAAGTATATAACAAAACTGTCTATGAGGTACGACCTCACGTTTGTTGTTTTCGGTGTTGTGATAAGAAGAAATCCGCTTTTAAAGTGTTCATTCACGGGTCTATTACGCGACGTCGTTGCTGACCAGTCGGTGCGGTGAGATAAACGGCCGTGTTGGCGTTCGAAGTAGGACGTCGCTGCAGCGGGAGTGGAGGATTTCTCCGCGGTGGAAAGTAAAAGATACTCCAAGATTTACTGCTGAGATGGCTGGCTGGTCAGACATATGGGGCCATTTGACAAAAATAGAGGACAATGAACTTCATATACCGAGAGGGTTGAGTACTTTATCCTAGCGAACAAGATTGAAAGGGATATTGTAGTGCCAATGTTTCTGAGTATTATGGGAGGAAAAACATTCAACCTGCTGTGTAGTGTGGTACAACCAGACAAGCCAGGAAACAAGTCATATGAGGAAATAGATAACATAAAAAAAAATCACTCTGCACCAAAGCCGCTGGTCATTGCAGAGAGGTTCAGATTCCATAAAAGGAACCAGGAAGAGGGGGAATCTGTTTCACAATTTGTAGCTGTATTAAAACAGTTATCTGAATATTGTGAATTTGGGCTGGCGTGAAGTGACACAATACGTAACCGAATGGTGTGTGGTCTACGCAGTGAGGCTATTCAAAAACGATTATTGACAGAGGCTAACCTACGACTGGAGAAGGCAATTGCAATGAGCACATCAATGGAGATGGCTGCAAAAGAAGCACAACAGTTAAGTGCGTCAACCCAAGTGCATAAGGTGTTCACGGCGTCCACAAAGAAAACGACAGCTGGCCACTTATGTTACCGTTGTGGAAAAGCCGGACACCAGGCACCTGAATGTTGGTGTAAGGACTTTGACTGTTGAAAATGTGGCAAGAAGGGCCATATTGAACGTGTTTGTCAAAGTAAGAAAACTGAGACACACAAGCCGTATAACGAGAGACAGAGAAGTGGGGAAAATAAGAAGTATTATGTGAATAAGGTTGAACATGAAGAAGATGAGATGAGCGATTGTGAGTCAGAGGAAGACACAGTGCATATCTTATCTATTATTGACGACAATCAGGATGGATACTGGGTCACACCATTATTGGAGAACCAACCAGTCAATATGCAGGTGGACACTAGTACACGTGTATCCATAATATCCGACGTTGTTTACAATACCAAACTACAGCACCTTGCTCTTCGAAAGACTAAATTGAAGTTGAGGACATACACTGGTGAGTCCCTACCAGTGTTAGGATTTGTTTATGTGGCAGTGGAATATTACAAACAGAAAAAGACTCTTCCACTATACGTCGTTTCAGGGAATTATCCCGCTCTGATGGGTCGCCGGTGGCTGAAGAAGATCAAGCTAAACTGGCAAGAAGTGTTTATGATTAGAGAGGGAGAAGGAAGCCTGTTACAGGAGATTTTGAAGAAGCATTCCAAAGAACTAGGCAGCATGAAAGACATCACTGTTAAGCTGAATGTAAAACCAGGGAGCACATCGAAGTGTTTAAAGGCTAGACCCGTTCGGTATGCCATCAAACCAACAGTCGAGGAAGAATTGGACAGATTACTGAAGAGTGGGGTTCTGGAGCTTGTAAATACTAGTGAATGGTCCACATGCATTGTCCCTGTCATGGAAAAGGATAGAACTCCAAGAATTTGTGGTGATTTTAAAGTCACAGTAAATCCAGTCCTGGAACTTGAGAAGTACCCATTACCTCTCATCGATGAGCTCTTCTCATGCTTGGCTGGAGGTGAAAAGTGTAGCAAGACAGATTTATCGCAAGCATATCTTCAAATGTACGTGGAACCGGAGTCACAGGAATTGCTTACTTTTGTGACTCACAAAGGACTATACCGGTACCAGAGGCACCCCTTTGGGATTACCGCTAACCAAGCACTATTTTAACAGGCAATGGACCAGATCCTAAGTGGCGCTTTCAGGGGTTCAGTGTTACCTGGATGTCTTGCTCATTACAGGGCCAGATGAGCAGTCCCATTTACGGAATCTGGATGCGACACTACAACGTCTGGGAGAATATGGGTTGAAGGTACGACGAGACAAATGTGAGTTTTTCCAGCCTTCTGTTAAATACTTGGGACATTTGTTTGACAGCGAAGGTCTCCACAAGGCACCGTCTAAGGTGAAAGCTATTGTGCAAGCTCCAGCTCCCCAAAATGTGAGTCAGTTGAGGTCCTTTCTTGGATTACGTTACATGTTCCGCTCAACAAAACAACAACATGGAAATGGACTGACAAATGTGATTCTGCATTCAAAGACAGCTCTCGTCAACTCGTGGGCCCTGGCCCACTTTCACCCAAAACTACCACTCCAGCTGGCATGTGAGGCCTCACCTTATGGGGTGGGTGCACTTGTGTCACACATCATGCCATCTTGAAACGAGAGACCAATCGCCTTTGCATCAAGAACACTGAGTAAGGCAGAAAGTAATTACGCTCAGATTGAGCGTGAGGTACTTTCTATAGTGTTTGGAGTTAAGAAATGTCATCAATATCTCTTTGACAGGAAATTCACGCTGCTGACAGACCGTCGGCTACTAACCTCTATTTTTGGGTCTCATAGGGGCATTCCATCGCTGGCATCCAGCCGTATGGAACGATGGCCTCTGCTGTTGTCTGCCCATCAGTATGTCATCAAGTATAGGAAGTCAGACCAGCATCAAAATGTTGACGGGCTCTCTAGGCTTCCTTTACCTGTCACACATGCTGAGCCTGCGCAGGCTGATATATTTTACTTCCAGGAGGTGACAGCTGCTCCACTCACCTCGGTTCACGTGAAAAAATATACGCGCACTGACCCCGTTTTGTCCAAGGTTGTTGTTATCATCACACGGGGTAGGAGAGGAGAGATGACACCCTTTTTCAAGCCGTATCTGGTTCGACGAGATGAACTTTCAGTCCAAAATGGATGCCTTCTGTGGGGCTACCGTGTCATCATTCCACCACCGCTTAGAGAGAAAGTGCTTGCTGAGCTTCATGGGGGACACTGTGGAATGGTGCGGATGAAAGAAATGGCACGGAGTTATTTCTGGTGGCCTGGCCTGGATGTAGCCATAGAGGAGAAAGCAAGGTCATGCACTGACTGCCAAAAAGGTGAGAAACCTCCCACAACTGGCTCCCTTACATCCGTGGTGCAGGCCTGAGGAACCGTGGCAAAGAGTTCACATCGACTTCGCGGGACTATTAGAGAACCAAATGTTCTTAGTGGTAGTTGCGGCTCATAGTAAATGGCCAGAAGTAGCTGTCTTAAAGAGCACCTCTGCAGAGAGAACCATTGAAGAGCTCAGGTATTCAGCCGATTTGGTCTACCTCAACAACTTGTTAGTCATAATGGCCCACAGCTAGTGTCAGAGGAGTTCAGAACGTTCATATAAGAAAATGGTATTCAGCACATTAAGTCTGCGCCTCATCATCCTGCTACAAATGGGCTTGCAGAAAGATTTGTACAAACTATGAACCAAGCGCTCAAATCCTCACCAAGCTCACAGTCCCTTACCCGACGCCTCAGTGCTTTTCTGTTGTCTTACAGAAACATCCTGCATGCTACAACAAAGGGGTCTCCCGCTTTGTCTACGTTCGAGAAAACGCTCCACACTCGACTTGATCTTCTAAGACCTAAAAAGACCAAAGACATTGTGCACCTACAACAGAAAGCTCAAGTTGAAAACCGAGCCAGGGCAAGGCTACGGTCATTCACAGCTGGCGATAAGGTGCTTGCCAGGAACTACACCAGTGGTGTTAAATGGACACCCGCGACAGTGATTGCAAAAACAAGTCCTGTGTCATACACCAAAGAAACCGGTGATCAGTTAATCTGGAGGAGGCCTATCCATCAATTACTCCCCATTTCAGGACCAGCGGAGGACTCACCTCATGTACCATCCATCATTCCGGAGCCGCAGGTCCATCAGGAGCAACATTCATTCCCTGAGGAACTCCAGGAGAGACCTCTGGAAATGGGCAGTGTCCCAGGCACACCTAAACCAACTCAGGGGCCAATGCCAGACACCACTCCCAACTCAGGATTCATCAAATCCCCTTCAAAAGAATTGCTGACTGACTTGGCCGTAGGTCGTACTTACCCCAGCAGAACCCGACAGCCTCCTGACAGACTGACGTTGAAGTCTAGTGATAAACCCATTTCATTTGGGGCAGAATAATTCCCCGGGTTCAGTCCGGATTGAGGTAGTCTACCCTCTCTCCGTAGTTCGGCAAAAGTTGGTTGTCATGACATTAAAAAAACCAAAAAAAACCAAAGCAAAACAAAAAATAGTTTTTCTTGTTATGGGTTGTCTCAAAGACATTACATTTTTGCTTTTATTAAGGGTCTCTTAAAAATAAGGGGGAAGGGATATGTTGTGTATTAATCGCTTCTGTTGTCCCCTTTTACGTACGCACGCTGGGAGATGGTGACGTCATTACGTTGACAATGTTGAGTAAAGAAGAGAATACAAACGCAGGTGCAATGGCTTCACGTCTCCCGTGTCTTCATTGATTGTTATCCTCTCACAG
This sequence comes from Phycodurus eques, assembly GCF_024500275.1. Taxonomy (NCBI): domain Eukaryota; kingdom Metazoa; phylum Chordata; class Actinopteri; order Syngnathiformes; family Syngnathidae; genus Phycodurus; species Phycodurus eques. The sequence continues at coordinate 29,272,720 of NC_084527.1, forward strand.
ACAAGTATATAATAATTACAGTATGTGCATACAAAGAATACCATATTTACCATGGAAGATTTTTCACGTGTATATTCTAAAAAATATTAATTGTGAAAGAGAAACTATTCCTATTAAGGCTGTCATCCTATTTATCCCACACCTTCCAGTTTGTCCCACTCAGTTCCTACAAATAGGTGTAAGTCATGTTTCAATATAACGGAAACTAAATTGAGGTCCAGTGTATGTGAGGCTCAAAGCTACTTTATATTACTGAGGTAAAATTACAGACATCCTACCAATGTCAATCTCAAGAAAACGTTTAAAAACATGAACAAATACAAAAAACTTAAACTTATAAAAGAGGCTCCATAAAAAAGGCCATTATCTGTACTCACATTCTTGCTGCCCCTCTTGTATGTGTCCACAGCAATGTGTGCTCGTGAAGTTGACAAAGATAGTGGAAAAGAGCGATGATATACTGCCCTCGGGGGAGTGGTCTTATCCCCACACTTGCCTGACAGTATCTCTTAAGTGCCCCAAACAATATTCAAAACATTTTTTTCTTTTTTACAACTTTCTCATGCCCAGATCCTAAATGATTGTGGCAAATGTGACTGTGATCTTGTATTTGAAAGTGCGATAATTCACCAATATGCAATAGATTCAATCTCCAGCAAAGTCTTGGATAAATTGAAAAGGGCCACACATGTTCTGACCAATATATGCATCTTGGCATCCTCTCCATAGGTTACATGTTGAATTTGGCTGGTTTACCATAAACCACATGGGACCTCCTGCCTATTTAAAGCACTAAGCCCAGTGAGTAGCTCATGTCTGTGCAAATGAGCTGAAATATCACGGCCCTCTCAAAATAATCTGCACCTGGCCCTGACATGCTGAACAAGGTCTCACTGGCGTTGACCATCACTGTAAAGACAAAGCCTTGAGGAAGGAAAATATCAACGTTGGCTTTGACTGTGTGAGTTACACATAAACTCTTGCCTCACACCTTAGAAATCAAAAATGAAATCCATCAACACGTAATTACCTTTAGTAACCTGTTGCGAGAAAGCTTTTTCTTACACTGGCAAAGAAACCCCACTGCCTGAGGCCTCAAAATACTTGAAGACTGTGCCACTTTCTGAAACCGCATCTTTTACCATGTTGTCTAAGCCTCAACCACCAAACAAAGGAAGAAACTGCATACAGTTCTACAAGGGTGGTTCTGCATTATTACATTAAAAGTTAAACTGTATCTCAATTGCATTATGATTGTTTTATGTTTGCTAGCCACTATTAAATGACAACTGCGTTGTAAAGTAGTTTGTATTTTAAAACTGACCTTGTAATCTTTTTATTTGAACACGTTCAATGTAACACTGAACTCCTGTAGGCAAACGTTGATTCCTGTGTTAAAGGGAAAGGATTTTTTTTTTTCCCCTGTGGAGGGCAGCAATGAGTGTTGCATGAGGACAACAGCGCTTATTTGCCTGCCTGTGTCAGTAAGTGTGGTTCACAAAGTGTTAGAAGCAGTCAGATTGCAAACATGCACTGTAAGCCAAGTGACAGACTAATCTTTTCCATTCAAAATAGGGGCTTGGAGCCAGAGGACAAAGTCCAATTGTGCTCCAATAGCATAGTGACTCAACAGTTCATTGTGCAGTCTCTGGAGAAAACGTGTAATCCAGAGGTTTGCGACTGGTGTTGATCGTTTCGCTTGAATCCATCAGTCAAACATCTATCACAGAGGCTCGGGCCGAGTCAAATATGGCATCTGTGTCTCATTGGGCTAACCAACAGTCAGTCTGTGGCTACAGTACACATTCTTGTGGTAGTGGGTCTTGTCCAGTCTTGTCTGTGCACCCACATGAGGCTCTGCCACGCCACAGTCTTGCAGCGTTTTATCAGATGGATGTGAAGGTTGATACAGCATTCCACACATTCTATGTCCAATGTGCCGAAAGAAAGCAATCAGGCTTGGAAGGCAAAGTATAATTAGCCCTATCCAGTCATTTAATACCCACACCTGTCTTGAGAGGAAAACTAAGGGGGAACCATAAAAGAAAGCTTACTCAATCATACTGAAAATGAAAATAATAACAAGAATGTTGACAACTACACGACACAGTCTACTAACTAGTGCGTGCTTTGAATTCCAGAATAATGGAGATGATGTTGTCAAGGCTATAACAGTGTATTTACTATTTACCATCGAGAGCAACAAGAGTACAGTGCAAGCAGAGCTGTTTAATCCTTTCTATTAACACATGGGCCATGGGGATGGGTCACCAGGGTGCAGAGCTCACCTGTTTACAGATCCACAATGAAACCCTAGACCAACATGATATTTATATAAAACAAGACTGGCAGCAAATGTTAACATGCCATGGGGCAGAAAGCCATAGGAGGAGTACAGCATGCAGGTTCATTCAAAGGAAAACAGACAAGCATGCCACATTTGTCAGTGCAATAAAACAAAGTCATATACAATACATAATCAGTAACCAAACACTCTCAGTGAGTTGGATGCTTAACAACACAAGTGGGAGATTACATCATTATATTGTAAACCAATACACCCAATAAAACAGTGCAAAGCAACTCCAGATCCGAAAGATGACACCCCCCGTGGGTAGGTGGACCTTAAAATGTAAGCCCTTCTCTGCAGCGCACTGAAACAAATGAGGTGGTAGTCTAGAGACTGATGTAATACCCATTCACCAAGTCCACATTCATCATCATGTCAGGAATGCATGTCAATAAGTAGCACTGTATATTGTGATTTAAGAGATTAGAAACGTGTAGGTTGTGGAGGGTCCTCAAAGAAAGACCACCTTGTTGCACGTGCTAAAAACACAGAACATCCTGGCAACATATACAGGTAGTCGCTTCGCTGCTCTGTGGAGGACATATACAAACATTTGTACGTAATATTGTCAGGTCTCAGAGCAGTTTACACAAGGCACAACAGAAACATTCTTCAGTTGGAGTACATCGTCTGCAGCATCACCATTATGAAGGATTCCAAAATATCTAAATATGACTCAGACAATCCCACATTCAACAGTTATGTCCAGGCCAGTTTCAGTAGCCCCTCCCAATTATTGTGTGGTACCACAATTAAAAATAAATGACAGATTTGCATTAGTTAATTTTCAGTACATTTCCATTTATTAATATTTTGTTCAGTTTCAAGTTATTTCGTGACTATTGTGGGTTTTTGTTTATTTAACGGAAGGGTGCCAGATATTTTGTCCATGTGTGTAAATTGATGATCATTGCATAACGTTAAAATTTACATTTGCATAGTTTATATGTTATGTAACACACGCATGTCACTTCCAGTAAGTTATCAATTATAGTTTAACTAAAAATGAGGTTTTCATTACGCATACTGAGCACTCAGCGAACATACGCGAAGCTCAAGACACTGGGGTGTGGTTACTCCATCCACCGTGAGGGCTACCAGAAGTGATGTTGCAATTGCCAAACACAGCGCGCTACACTGTATACGCAATGGCGAGCAACGTGTTGGAATATGAGGAGGGGGAGAATTTCGACGTACAGGAGCACCCAACTGAACTTGGCATCGTCAAACCGTACATGTTTGAGCCGATCAAGAGGTCGGAACCTGACAGTGACGACGACGAACGGCCAAGTAGCAGCTGTACAACAGAAAAAGAGATTGGCCACTGACTCGATGTGTGACAGTATGTCAAAAGCATGTCTTTTTATAGTCATGGCTAGAAATAATGGCACCCCAGGGGTGCCAATATATTTTAGCACGACTATATGCATTATATATTCATATGTTTCAGTGACACAAAACAAGCTGTTACATAGTATGCAGTGTTCCTATATATTGTGTGCCCCTCGCTCGAGTAGCTTTAATACCACGCCGCACACAAAGTCTTGGCCGTGTCTGTTGGCTTGTCATATAGATAAAAATACAGACGACAGTACTGAAAAGTATTGCGCCATGGCAGCTGCGTGATTTAGTTCTCTTGCAGGCGGTTGAGATCCCGATGGCCGTAGGAATAATAGTTGGCACCTCAGCTGGTTTCAGCCTCTGTCTAACTACACCTGTGTATCCATTGCAGATGTGGTATGTAAAGGGGTTCTAGAGTTATCAAGAAAATTTATATCATCTTTGTCCACTGACCTTTAAAATGAAATTTATTTGAGTACTCCTACAGCAAGCCTCTTTGATTAGATGCGTTGCTCTGATTAAAAGAAATTAGCCTTGAGAAAGTAAAAGAACTTGAAAATTATATTAGCATGGGACTGACAAGGAATGTGCACCACATACTAAAGGGGCTGAATGGTTAGCACATCCGGCTTCACATTTCTAAGGTCCCGGGTTCAAATTCGGCCTTCCATTGTGGAGTTTGCATGTTCTCCGCGTGCCTGCGTGGGTTTTCTCCAGGTACTCCGGTTTTCTCCTACCTTCCAAAAACATGCATGGTAGGTTCATTGAAGATTCTAAATTGACCGTAGGTGTGAATGTGAGTGCGAATGATTGATTGTTTATATGTGCGATGAGATTGTGTACCCCACCTTTTACCCAAAATCAGCCGTGATAGGCTTCAGCACGCTTGCAACGTAGTGAGGATAAGCAGTTCAGAAAATGAATGGATAAATGGGAACTCGACCCCCAAATATTTAAAGCAAGAATACATCGTATGTGCCAGCACTAGTCAAAACACGGTACAAATATTACAACCCCAATTCCAATGAAATTGGGACGTTGTGTTAAACATAATTAAAAACAGAATACAATGATTTGCAAATCATGTTCAACCTATATTTAATTGAATAGACTACAAAGACAAGATATTTAATGTTCAACCTGATAAACTGTATTGTTTTTAGCAGATAATCATTAACTTCGAATTTTATGGCTGCAACACGTTCCAAAAAAGATGGGACAGGTGGCAAAAAAGACGATATGGACTGGACAGGAGCTATCAGCATACATAGTGTGCGAAAAATCGCTGCATAATTCATTCAGTTTGAGGGTGAGAGTCCTTGAGATGGTTGTTGAACAGAATAACAATTGAAGTATTACTTCTTCCATACGCCTGGGATGGTTCTGGTATTTTATATGTCAGGTCAATCATCCATCCATCCATTTTCTTTACCGCTTATCCTCACTTGGGTCGCGGGCTGCTGGAGCCTATCCCAGCTTTCTTCGGGCGGGAGGCGGGGTACACCCTGAACCGGTCGCCAATCAATCACAGGGCACATAGAAACAAATAACCATCCGCACTCACATTCACACCTACGGGCAATTTAGAGTCGTCAATCAACCTACCATCAGGTCAATTAATTACAACCCCAATTCCAATGAAGTTGGGACGTTGTGTTAAACATAAATAAAAACAGAATACAATGATTTGCAAATCATGTTCAACCTATATTTAATTGAATACACTACAAATACAAGATATTTAATGTTCAAACTGATAAACTTGATTGTTTTTAGCAAATAATCATTAACTTAGAATTTTATGGCTGCAACACGTTCCAAAAAAGCTGGGACAGGTGGCAAAAAAGACTGAGAAAGTTGAGGAATGCTTATCAAAGACCTGTTTGGAACATCCCACAGGTGTACAGGCTAATTGGGAACAGGTGGGTGCCATGACTACGTATAAAAGGAGCTTTACTCAGTCATTCAAAAGCAAAAGATGGGGCGAGATTCAACTCTTAGTGAACAAGTGCGTGAGAAAATAGTGGAACAGTTTAAGTGTTCCTCAACGTACGAATTCAGAAATTTCATCATCTACGGTCCATAATATCATCAAAAGGTTCAGAGAATCTGGAGAAATCACTGAATGTAAGCGGCAAGGCAGAAAACAACATTGAATGCCTGTGACCTTCGATTCCTCAGGCGGCACTGCATCAAAAACCGACATTAATGTGTAAAGGATATCACCACATGGGCTCAGGAACACTTCAGAAAACCAATGTCAGTAAATATAGTTCGACGTTACATCCGTAAGTACAACTTGAAACTTTACTATGCAAAGCAAAAGCCATTTATCAACAACACCCAGAAATGCCGCCGGCTTCTCTGCGGCCGAGCTCATCTAAGATGGACTGATGCAAAGTGGAAAAGTGTTCTGTGGTCCGACGAGTCTACATTTCAAATTGTTTTGGGAAATTGTGGACTTCCTGTCCTCCGGGCCAAAGAGGAAAAGAACCATCCAGACTGTTATTGACGCAAAGTTCAAAAGCCAGCCTTCGTAATGGTATGGGGCTGTGTTAGTGCCAATGGCATGTGTAATTTACACATCTGTGAAGGCCCCATTAATGCTGAAAGGTACATACAGGTTTTGGAGAAACATATGCTGCCATCCAAGCAACGTATTTTTCATGGACGCCCCACCTTATTTCAGCAAGACAATGCCAAACCACATTCTGCACGTGTTAGAACAGTGTGGCTTCGTAGTAAAAAATTGCGGGTACTTGACTGGCCTCCTTGCAGTCCAGACCTGGCTCCCATTGAAAATGTGTGGCGAATATGGAACCTAAAATACGACAACCGAGACCCCGGACTGTTAAACAGCTGAAGCTGTAAATCAAGCAGGAATGGGAAAGAATTCCACCTACAAAGCTTCAATAATTAGTGTCCTCAGTTCCCAAAGGTTTATTGAATGTTGTTAAAAGAAAAGGTGCTGTTACAGTGGTAAACATGACCCTGTCCCAGCTTAAATATCTTGTCTTTGTAGTATATTCAATTACATGTAGTTTGAACATGATTTGCAAATCATTATATTCTGTTTTTATTTTTGTTGAACATAAGGTCCCAACTTCATTGGAATTGGGGTTGTAATATTGCGTTTGTGGAATAATAATTAAACAGAATTATTCATCAATGTTTGGGGACTGCCATGTTTGGTGAAATGATCTTCAGGTTCAGACCGAAAGCGATGTCGCAGCTGCAGTTGCACCGTGCCCGCTGCCCCGCTGCAATTGAATAGTGTTGGCTGACAGATTTTGAGAGCAATGGATTTAATGATTTGATCCTGTGTACACCACGGCTGAGATGGAAAATATACTGTGGCCATCAGAGGAAGTGCAGCAAAGAGAGAGAAGAAAATAATCCTTAAGATTTTTGAAACCAATAAAGCTTTGACAGGCGGCACGGTGGCCGACTGGTTAGAGCGTCTGCTTCACAGTTCTGAGGACCGGGGCCCCGCCTGTGTAGAGTTTGCATGTTCTCCCCATGCCTGCGTGGGTTTTCTCCGGGCACTCCGGTTTCCTCCCACTTCCCAAAAACATGCATGGTAGGTTAATTGAAGTCTCTAAATTTCCCCTAGGTGTGAATGTGAGTGCGGAAGGTTGTTTGTTTCTATTTGCCCTGCGATTGGCCGGCGCCAGGTTCAGGGTGCACCCAGTCTCCTGCCCGATGATAGTTGGGATAGGCTCCAGCACTTCCGCGACCCTTGTGAGGATAAGCGGCTCAGAAAATTGATGGATGAAAGCATTGACATGAAAACTGCTGTGGACACCTGTAATGAAATTATAATGTGCATGCATTACAAAATCATCATTGGACCACTGGAAGAAGTAGGAAGATGAACAAGGGAATAGAAGAAAAGACAAGAATATAGAGAGAAAGACTTGTTGGCCCATAGCTGTCGCTTCCCACCAGTGTTTCTAACAGTGGCCTTCAGGGCTGACTCTGCTCATTGTTTTTCTCGTGTTTCCTCAGGATATGGGGCAGGGTCTGTTGCCTAAGCGATGAGGTCAGCCATGCTGCTCTCGCTTCCCCACATCCAGAACAGAATGGGTGGGGAGTTCGGGAACAAACGTGATTTATAGCCAGGAGCTTCAGTCTTGCCTCGGCGAGCCCAGTGGTTTGGACCGGTGTGCAGCCATCATAGGGTGATGATAGGCAGTATGGTTACACTAACTGTGCTGCTGAATAACTGGGACACAGAAACCGCAAAACGACTTTTGGCAAGCCTTTTGAACACACAACATTTAAGTGCACGTCAGCTCAACCTCAAGCACTCTTTCAACAAGACCTCGTCTGACACTTTATCAGCTGATATGCTTCAGTACTGCTGCAGGTGGCAAGGGGCAGTTGTTTCTCCATCTGAAATCAAATTAATAACCACGGTAAAATTCATCTTTACCTACTTGAAAAATGTTAACAGCATAAAAGCTTGGCTACGAAAAGATGTAGGTGGGGGGTTTTCAGCTGAAATGACAGCCATGGTTGGTGATTGTGATGAGCTGCTGTTGCTTTTGTTGTGTTTAAAAAACATCTGAATTGCTTCCCTGACACTTTATGCGCCGATACCACATCAACACCTTCCGGGTAGGAGCTGTGTGTGTGAGACATTAAGGACACAGATGATAACACTTTTAGGTGACTGCAAATTATGCTGCAAACTGGACGATGAACTCCTCGGGTGGCAAGAGAGGTAGTCACCCCGTAAGTTGCAGTGGTTGACTACGGACTGGCAAGTCGGTTTGTCCAACTGGCTCTGCATTGCACCGTGTGATGAGTAGCGTTTCTTTGATGGTCCAGAATAGTTGATAATTACGGTAGATGTTGATATTCTGTTTGTGTTTTGTATTTTACCGTGCTATGTGCTCCTAACAGCTTTTGTTATCAATTAAGAGCCCAAACTGTGATCTTGGTCGCCTTTCAAAGGACATTTTGCAAGCAGAAGTGAACGTTTTCGGCGTTAAACTAATTTGCAGCTGTTCGTGTGTTGTGCAAATGAAACGGAGTGGTAGGTAACTCCATGCATCTTTGTTAGTTTCGTTGTATTTTGTCTTTCCACATTATTTTTCCCACGTTTGTCAAGAGATTAATGTTGGCTTGCTGTTCTAGGAAGCCGCCTTTCTTGTTTACATTAGCAGTCACGTAACGCCTGCATGAACAGAATTCAGATACATTTCATAAATGAAAGTGAATGTGTTTGTTTATTTATTTACAGTGTTATAAAAAGATTACTTGGTGGAATCAACATTTGTATTGAAATGCTTTAGTTAACATGCCTAATAGAATCACATTTGTAGTGATTAATTTTGTTTATTTTGTTTTGTAATACAAAACAGAGTAAAACGTTTTCCCTTGCCCAGACGTGGGTCACCGGGGCCCCCCCTCTGGAACCAGGCCTGGAGGTGGGGCTCGAAGGCGCGCGCATGGTGGCCAGGCCTCCATCCATGGGGCCCGGCCGGGCACAGCCCGAAAGGGTAACGTGGGTCCCCCTTCCCATGGGCCCACCACCTGTGGGAAGGGCCATAGGGGTCGGGTGCATTGTGAGCTGGGCGGTGACCAAAGGCAGGGACCTTGGCGATATACAGAAGCTGGCTCTAGGGATGTGGAACGTCACCTCTCTGGCAGGGAAGGAACCCGAGCTGGTGTGCGTGGTCGACAAGTTCCGACTAAATATAGTCTGACTCGCCTCCACACACAGTGGTACCAGTCCACTCGGGAGGGGTTGGACTCTCTTCCACTCTGGAGTGGCTCGGCGCCTGTATGTTGGGGTTCAACCCGGTGGACGAGAGGGTGGGGGGACGGGTCCTGACTGTGGTTTGTGTGAACAGCAGTTCAGAGTACCCACCCTTTTTGGGGTCCTTGGAGGGGGTGCTGGAGAGCGCTCTCGCTGGGGACTCCATCGTTTTACTGGGGATCTTCAATGCTCACGTGGGCAATGACAGTTTGGGAGGAACGCCACCCGCGATCAGAACCCGAGTGGTGTTTTGTTATTGGACTTCAGTGCTCACCACGGATTGTCCATAACGAACACCATGTTCAAGCATAAGGGTGTCCACACGTGCACTTGGCACCAGGTCACCCTTGGTCGCAGATTGATGATCAACTTTGTGGTCGTGTCACCGGACGTATGTCTTGGACACTCGGGTGAAGAGAGGGGTGGAGCTGTCAACTGATCACCACCTGGTGGTGAGTTGGCTCCGATGGTGCGGGAAGATGCCAGTCCGACCTGGAAGGCCCAAACGTATTGAGAGGGTCTGCTGGGAACGTCTGGCAGAATCCCCGTCAGAAGGCGTTTCAACTCCCACCTCCGGCAGAATTTCACCAACGTCTTGGGGTAGGCGGGGGACAATGAGTCCGAGTGGACCATGTTCTGCGCCTCCATTGCTGAGGTGGCCGACTGGAGCAGTGGTTGTAAGGTGCCTGGAGCTGTGGTTGTAAGGTGCCTGTCGTGACGGCAATCGCCGAACCCGTTGGTGGACTCCAGCGGAAAGGGATGCCGTCAAGCTGAAGAAGGAGTCCGATCGGACCTTTTTGGCCAGTGGGACTCCTGAGGCAAAAACTCGGACGTGGGAGGAGTTCGGTGAGGGCATGGACAACAATTTCCGAACGGTTTCGAGGAAATTCTGATCCACCATCCGGCGTCTCGGGAGGGGGAACCAGTGCACAATCAACACTGTGTATAGTGGGGATGGTGCACTGCTGACCTCGACTTACAACATTGTGAGTCGGTGGGGAGACTTCGAAGACCTCCTCAATTCCACCGACATGTCTTACCATGAGGAAGCAGAGTCTGGGTTTTCTGGGGCGGGCTCTCATATCTCTGGGGTTGAGGTCACCGAGGTGGTTAAAAAGCTCCTCGGTGGCAAGGCCCCGGGGGTGGATGAGATACGCCCGAAGTTCCTAAAGGCTCTGGATGTTGTGAGGCTGTCCTGGTTGACACGCCTCTGCAACATTGCATGGACATCGGGGACAGTGCATCTGGATTGGCAGACTGGGGTGGTGGTCCCCATTTTTAAAAAGGGTGATCACACTCCTCAGCCTTCCTGGTAAGGTCTATTCAGGGGTTATGGAGAGGAGGGTCCGTCGGGAAGTCGAACCTCAGATTCAGGAGGACCAGTGTGGTTTTTGTCCTGGCCGTGGAACAGTGGACCAGCTCTACACACTCGGCAGAGTCCTCGAGGGTGCATGGGAGTTCACCCAAGCAGTCTACATGTGTTATGGCATTCAACCGTGTCCCTCGGGGAGTTCTGTGCGGGGTGCTTCGGGACTGTGGGGTGCCGAACCCCCTGATACGGGCTGTCGGGAGATCGACAGGTGGATCGGAGCAGTGTCTGTAGTGATGCAGACTTTGTATCGGTCCGTTGTGGTGAAGAAGTAGCTAAGCCGAAAGGTGAAGCTCTCGATTTACCGATCGATCTACGTACCTACCCTCACCTACGACCCACAGCTCGTGACCAAAAGAACAAGATCCCGAATACAAGTGGCCGTTTCCTCCGTAGGGTATCCGGGCTCTCCCTTAGAGATAGGGTGAGAAGCTTGGTCATCGGGGAGCAGCTCAAAGTAGAGCGGCTGCTCCTCCGCATTGAGAGGAGCCAGATGAGGTGGCTTGGGCATCTGATTAGGATGCCTCCCGGACACCTCCCTGGTGAGGTGTTCCGGGCACGTCCCACCGGGAGGAGACCCCGGGGACGACCCAGGACACTCTGGAGAGAGCTGGGCTGGGAACACCTCGGGATCTCCTCGGAAGAGCTGGAGGAAGTGGCTGGGGAGAGGAAGTCTGGGCTTCCCTGCTGAGGCTGCTGTCCCTGTGACCCGACTTCAGATAAGCGGAGGAAAATGAATGAATGAATGAATTAATGTTTTGTAATAAATCAGAAAATTTTACAGTTACTTCTGCTGGCATGTAGACAGATTAGACCGTTGACTGGTTACGTCTTTGGTTTCGCATGCTAGCATTTTCTTTGGACGGTGTGAACGAGGATCATGTGTTGGAGTCAAGCCTTTAACGTGGACTCTGCTATTTTCTGATGCGTTGTAGCATGCTACATTTTCCAGAATATATAATTTATCAACAAACACCATGTTTACCCATTTGGTGTTTATTTGTGCTGTTTTATTTGCTTCTCACTTGCTGGTTTATAAAGCAAACCAACTTCCTATTTACAGTACATTCTTGTGACCAATAACATAGGAGAGCGATGTCATGTGTTTTTTTTTCTGACACATTTTGGAGTCGCACATTCATGAAAATTCATTTTGGTTGCTGTTGTTTTCAATTTCTAATGGGTACAAAGTGCTAAGAGTTGCTGGTTTGTTTTGTTTATTCAAAATAAAATTTGTTGTAATGCTTGCAGTTTATGCATCTGTCATTTTCCTGAGCAATATCGTGATCGATAACAACAATAATTTTGGTCATGTTTGTGATCTTAAATTTTAATTCCATTTCATCTCCATTAACAAATGTCATTTTTTAATAGCTCAACGGACTTAGCTATCAAAAGATTACGAGTGTAGTGGTTCACATTGCTCACATTCGAGGAGTAGGCGTGGAATGAATTCCCACTAACTTCCCAACTCACAATCGGCCTGTGATTGACTGGCGTCCTATATCAGATGTAGGACGTGTCCCGGAAGCCAACACAGTAGCAATTGTTGGGTTCAGTCTGCCTGCTACTTGATCTGGACTCCGAAGTACCGACCAGAGAAATACTGGAGCAGCAATTCTCAGAGGGAATAACCTTCCATGGGAGGTGGAACGAGAATGGTCAGGTTTCCAAACAGCTAGACCACCTAGAAGCAGTTGTTGACGTGTGGTTTACAAGATGTGAAATAAATTCTTTACATTGTTTGTCTTTACATATCTACGGTGTGCCGCTGAGAAAAGTGATGGGCAACACAGTAGAGCAGTAGGGAACCAAGTTCAGAGATCTACCAGGCCTTATAGCAAGTATACAGTTTATACCTTTTAAAAAATTCCAAAGCATTTGCAATTACCAGGGACACACGTTTTGAGAGGATGACAGCTCTCCTTCTTGGGGCAACATGCATGGGGCCAAGAGCAGCGATAGGTCACGACCCAGAGAATATTTGGCCTTGGAGCCTGCATCAGAGTAATGTTTGACATTCTTCTGCAGCCTCGCCCCCGCCTTCAAACTTAGGCTTCTTCTGCGAGACTGCAGGCTACTTTTTAACCAACAATCAGCCCTTTCATTGGCCCAAGGCAGCTACGACTTCAAATGTATTCAGGAGGTGTTCACACAACAAAGCAAAACAATTTTAAAATGTGACCAATGTCTCACTACTTAAACCATTAAAACAACATTTGACAGCTTTTCTTCTATGCCAAATCAACAGCGTGGACAAAGCCCTTCATATGACAAGTGAAATAGTTTTATTCAAATATCGCAGATGGCTCACTCGTGCAAATAAAATCACAACAACATTAGAAATTCAGAGATTCTGTGCCAAAGTTCTTCCATCCATCCATTTTCTGAGCCGCTTCTTCTCACTGTGGTCGTGGAAGTGCTGGAGCCAATCCCAGCTATCATCGGGCAGGAGGCGGGGTACACCCTGAACTGGTTGCCAGCCAATCGCAGGGAACATACAAACAAACAACCATTTGCACTCACATTCATACCTACGGGCAATTTAGAGTCTCCAATTCATGCATGTTTTTGGGATGTGGGAGGAAACCGGAGTGCCCGGAGAAAACCCACGCAAGCACGGGGAGTGCCAAAGTTCAAAGATTTACAAATTGAGGCTGGTGATTGGTGTTCATAAAATAAAAACTACTCATAAAGTCGCAAGGGAGAGGGACCGAGCCTAAGCGTAAATCCGTGAGTAATTGAGCCCTCCCCCAAAAGAGTTCGCAATTGCCGATAGAGCCTACAAAATGGTGGCAAATAACTACTTTTGTCGAAATTATGCTGCTGAACTGACTTCAAATTGTTTCCCTGGCACCATGCAAAGCAATACTGTTATTGCTTTGCTCAAAGCACAAAAACAGCCAATAGGTGAGTATTTTCCTCCCCACAATAAAGGACGATAGCCTCCCCACCTCTCCCCCCCCCCCAAAAAAAAAAATGCAAATGCTGAATTACAACTATGCAGGGTACACACATTGTACATCCTTATATATACGTAACGATGTACAATATATTCATTAGAATCACAGGATTATTTCATGCATGAGTGGTTGACCGATAACTCAAATAACTACCAAATAAATGTGCATTAAAGTCCCAAATTTCCCTGGAGGTCATTGTTATCTTGGACTTAAAACAACACGAATCTATCATGACTACAGTAGCAATGCCACAAAATCAACACAGCAATAACAACATTAGTTCAGAAACCACTGTTACTAGAGCTGTATGGAATTAACGCACGTCGCATTATTTTTCAATAGTGCAAATTTGGCTTCAAACGTATTTGTGTTATTACATTTTCGTGTGATTGTAATGTGTAAGCATCTTTTGTCAACCACAGCAGTAAGACTGACTGACTGGGTGTTAAACTTGACAATTGTGCTATTTGGATGTGTAGAGTATGTCAAAAAACTCTACACGCAGACGCACCTCAATTATTTCCTGCCTTTTGCTTGTCACGATACCCTTGTGTTTTCTTCTGGTGAAGACAGACGAATGAATTGTACAGTCAGGCCTGTTGGCTCGCCCACCTCTCCAGCGAAAGTTGACGAGCCATTATGAAGAGGTCTGTCAAACATCCTCTGGGTACAATTGCAGTCTACTGAAAAAGCCACTCTGCGAGTTCTTAAAATGGAAAACCGATGACGTGCTAACGTGAGGGAGTTTTAAAAAGGTAAATGCTAGCGATGACCAGCCGCTCGGGTAAAACTATCAGGACTGCCAAAGAAGCAGCAAACGGCTCACATAGGAAAAATGCCAAATGTTCTGTGAGCCGCGTTGAGCGCAAGGTTTTCGCTTCTACGCGGGAATGCGTCCCCAAGTGAAGGGTGAAACTTTTCCTTGTCACGTTGCCTCCTCCGCCCTGCTTTGGCTTCTCGAGCACGACCCTTTCAAATGCAACATTTCTAGTCCCTACTCACCCAGGTCGTCCATGGTGAGGGCCTGCTTCGGCCGGTGTCGCTCAATGCTTTGCGGTCCCTCAAACGCTAAGAAGCAAGTCTGGGGTTTCCTCTCAAAACTTCTCCGCCGCTGTTGATTCGCCTCCTGGAACTTGGTCAGGGTCGTTCACGTAAACGCGCAATATGGCGTGCGCGCGCGCGTGCGCCAAACGTGCCCTTCGCTAGAGCGCGCGCGGGGCACTCAACGAGCATGGATCTTGGAGCGACATCTAGTGGCCGAAAGACCACACAGCGGAAGAAGTACAACTAGGTCGTTAGTGTACTAAAGTACATGTTACAGGTATCTGTACTTGATTTGAGTATTTCTTTTTCGGACGACTTTTTACTTTGAACGTTGAAAGAGGAGCCTTAGCGACGATGGCAATGGCAAAGTGTTGTTTTGAGCCAGCCTAAAAAAACACCAGCAAAATTCTCTCATCTATATATTATATTAGCTAATTTAGCATTTGCTGTTACTCAATTCATAAAGCAAAACTGTGTTTTTATGAGATATAAACTCAAGCTAATGCTACGTAGCTCCTGTTTTTGTTTTAAACTTTGTCCTTCAGAAAATTTCAGTCTGTAGTTTTTCCTTCTTACTTGTACAGCGGGTTAAATTAGTAAATCTACTTTTACCAGTCTATTTTTTACACAATACCAAGTATTATAAAACCTTTTGGTTCTGTGGACCGGGTAGACTTTTTTCCAAGCCTCATAATCCTAATGCCAATTAACATAACCCCAAATCCAATAAAAACTATTTTTTTCCCCAAACGTCTCAATGTAAACGTTCATATTTTCCTCAATTGAGCAAGTTTGGGTTTAGCCCCACTTGATGAACTGGAAATGTAAATCTTTATCCGTCAGTGGCTCAAAATTCTGCGAGCCAAGTGATTCATGAGTAATTAGATTGATGCAGGGATGACAGCTTTACAGATGTCACAGTCATATCTGACCTTTTAATTGGCCCAAAGCTAAGGTAAGGAAGGGTAATTGGTTTAGTTTGTTTATTTTACTGGCACACTGGATATGTAGGTACACACTTGTCGTCAATACAAATTGATAACACTGAATTACATCACTGCGACCTAGAAGGACACGGGAAAATACAGGGACAATTATCCACTGATATTTCATATGCGACTGCAACTCCAACCAAAAATTTTATAACACTTGATACAGGCATAAGTTAGTAGTTACTGATTGACAGTTATAGCGCAACATGAACGGAACAAAGCTAATAATGAAACGGCAGCAAACTTGAAAGATCCATGCAATTGTTGAAGATGAAACCAGCACTTGAGTTCATTATCAATGTTAATTTTGAGAGAAAAAGAATCTTAAATTAATCTATTTCTGTCACATTTGTCAAATGTCCAACACTTTCAACTTGCTCTCCTCCTTCTCAGTAAGTGGCTCATTGTTTACAATTTTATTATGCAAGCGGTGGTGTTTTCCAATGCCCAGCTTGGGCAAGCCTCTGTTCAGACCTTCCAGCAGCACACAGGACTTACACAGCATCTGACTGGAGATATAGCCACACTTGCTGCAGGTCCCTTGCACAGGCATCTTCACACCCTCCCGTATAGAAAGAGTCTCTCCCGAATGGATGATATCAATGATGGCGCTGGAACGAATGCTCTCCAGATCTTTTAAAAAGGTCCGTGCATAACCACGATAGGCGTTGGGAGAGTAGATGCATTCAGTGGAGAAGTAGTCCAACTTTTTGAAATAAGCGTACAAAACTATCTCTTTCTCGTAGGCGTATTTGAGAGGCTTGCAGCGTGGTACGACCCCGTCGCCCTCGCTGTTCGTGGAGATGGCAGTACAACGCCGCAGGCGGGCTATGTCCCCTCGCAAGACATTCATCAGTACCGTTTCGGCTACGTCATCGGCATTGTGACCTGCGCAAACACACAACACATTACCATTCACTGAAATGAAATTACATATTGTACTGTACTAGAATATGCAGGCCCACCTCAATAAATGAGAACGCTATGGAAATTATTTATTTATTTCAGTAGTTCAATTCAAAAAGTGAACCTCATATACATAATGTAGTGAAATCCAATCCAACAACTATCACCAAAACAACTAAATTAATATTATAGTACCTAATTTTTCTCAGAAAGGGATACTATAACACAGCATAACGGTTACTATTGTGCTTGTAGTGGTGTAAAATGTAACTGTGAACTGAACCTTTTAAAGTAGTAAGAATGAGGTAACCAAAATATTTCAAACTGCCCCCATTATGATGCAGCGCACTTTGACACCACTTCAAACTACAACTGCAATAATAAACTGACCTACTGGGTACCAGTGCACCTGTATCAGTGGCCATTGAACAGGTACATCTCAGTAAATCATGAAATATTTGACTCTTAAGTGTGTGTGTAGTGCATCTCTATAATGAGTTTCCCTTTTTGACTTGAAATACACAACTAAGTTAGACTTTTGAGACTATTCCAATTTATTGAGCTGCACCTGTAAAAGTTACATTTGGAGTTACCTGTGCAGATCTTGTCGACTTTGAGCATGACAGCTCCTCTATCCAGTGCCTGTCGTCTAAACACGCCACAAAAGGTGCAGTTATTTTTCCGTCCCACTTGCTTCACGATAGCATCCATACTCCAGCCATACAGCTCCTCGTACGACACTATCTTCAGCGGAAGCCCATACTGTTGCTGGTTCCTCTTCACCGTCTCCAAAGAGTCATCTCTATAACCGGTGATGCCCTCATCCACAGAGAGAAGCATGAGCTCCAGGCCGTACGAGTACCTCTCGTTCAGGAGCTTCATCACGTGCGCGAGAACCGTGGAGTCTTTGCCACCAGATGCGGCAATCCCAACGGTCTCGCCGGGTTTGAATAAATTCGCTGCCACGATGGTTTGATGCACCTCCTCCTCAAAGGCCCAGAAGAAGCACTCCTTACACAGCGAGTGGCCCGTTTTTGGACGTTTCAGCATAGCACGCTTCTCCACGCAGCTGCTGCACTGGACAGGCATCTTTGCTGTTGGGAGATGAAAATGTGTTTACAACGCCAATGAACATGCAACATGTTGCCACTCATTTCCATAAACCTTTGTTACATTGTACATATACCCCTACTTTAAAATTGTGATGAACATACAAACATCTTAACTATTGTACAACTCTGGCAAAAATGATGGATTATTGTCTTTATAAATTTTGTTTTTATACAGTCACCTCCAAAAGAATTTGAATGGCAAGGTCAGTTCCTTTGTTTTTGTTGTATACTGAAGACATTTGGGTTTGAGCTCAAAAGATGAATATGAGACAAAGGTTCATTATTCCAGCTTTCATTTCATGGTATTTACATCGAGATGTGTTAAACAACTCAGGAGAGAGCACCTTTTGTTTGAAGCCACCCACTTTTCAAGTGAGGAAACGTATTGGTACAGACATTACTAAATGAACTTCAAGTGAATAACATTTAATATTTGGTGGCATAACGCTTACTTGCAATAACTGCATCAAGCCTGCGACCCATTGATTTCACCAGACTGTTGCATCCTTCATTTGAAATGCTTTTCCAGGCCTATACTGCAGCCTTTTTCCAGTTCTTGTTGGTTTATGGGGGTTTCTCCCTTCAGTCTCCTCTTTAGGAGGTAAAATGCATGCTCTATTTGGTTAAGGTCCGGTGATTGACTTGGCCAGTCTAAGACCTTCCACTTTTTCTCCCTGATGATGTCCTTTGCTGTGTTGGCAGTGTGTTTGGAGTATTTATCTTGTTACGTGATGAAGCTTCTCCAGATTAGTTTGGATGCATTTTTCTGTAAATTGCAGAAACAGCCATGCAAGCCCAAACCATGACATTCCCGCCACCATGCTTTACAGATGAGGTTGTGTGTTTTGGACCATAAGCAGATCCCTTCTTTCTCCATACTTTGGTCTTTCCATCACTTTGGTAGAGATTAATCTTAGTCTCACCAGTCCAGAAAACCTTTTTGCGGCTCACCTCTGTACTTCTTTGCAAAATCCAATCTGGCCTTCCAATTATTTTTGCTGATGAGTGGTTTGCATCTTGCGGTATGGCCTGTATATTTCTTCTCTCAAAGTCTTCTTCAAACAGTGGATTGTGATACCTTCACCCCTGCCCTGCGGAGGTTGGCAAACCATTTTGTCTGGCAATTTACAGAAAAATGCATTTGAACTACTCAGGATAAGCTTCATCATGTAACAAGACAATTAACCCAAAACACACTGCCAATACTTTTGGACGGAACTGTAGATCTTTAGTACAATGTCGATCAAATTAGATTGTGTGATCAAAATGTAGAGTTACAACATTCTTTACCTATTACTGAGCAGCCCTCACTCAAATGTATTTCTTCGGTTGGGGCGTTGTCAAAGATTAAAGTATATTCAAAGAAAAGACCACACTATTTACGACGTGTACATTTAGAAGAAACTGGTAACAATAAAGACCCCTATGCTTGAGTGTAGAGACAAGACCCACTTTAAACATGTTTTATAACACTAAAATTAAGTGTAACACTACGTTCTGTCGCCATTTCGAGTGTATACTAGACAACTGATTCGTTTAAATTGACCAAAAGATTCACTATGTAACAGTACTCCAGCCCGATCGAGCAATTTAAGCTAAAGTGAAGTCTCGTTCATAGAAAACGTTTCATACCGTTCAAGCAGAGTCTGGGTTCAGGGTGAATGGAAAGATTAGCACCAAAAAAAATAGCACAAATGTGAATCTCTGTAGCTAAATTTAGGCGTAGTAGAAAAATTAGCACATTTGTAAGTCCATACTGTCTAGCTGAGTTTGTCTTCCATTGGCTCTTCTTCGCGGATTAATTCGCCTCAACTTCCAACAGCGCGCCCTATCGTTGACGCCATGAAAGACCTACGACAGTGGTTCTCAAACGTTTTACACCCAGTTACCACCCTCAAGAAATACTTAGTTCGCCAAGTATCACCATAATGACCAACATTAAAATACGTTAACGTAGTAGCCCCAAGTGTCCATCAAAAAGGAGGCGATATTTTCCCCCTAATTATATTATATTATATTATATTATATTATATTATATTATATTATATTATATTATATTATATTATATTATATTATATTATATTATATTTGACTAAAATGTTTTGCACGTAAAAGTTGAACGAATAGTCTACTTAAATAAAGTCAATGTTTAAAAACAAACAGTTCCTAAATGGAAATGCACTGTACTTAAACAAAACTTAAATACAACAGAATTGTACTTAAAAATGTACTATAGTTGAAAAGTGAAACAAAAGGAACTGCACATGAAAAGTGAACAATGGACTGTACTGAAATAAAACACACAGTTTGAAGATTAACAATGCATTTAAATATAGGAAAAAATACTTGAATAATGATAAGATTGAAATATGTTGCACATAAAAGTTAAATGAATATTCTACTTGAATAAATGCTTAAAAACAAACAGTCCTAAAGGATAAAATGAAAGTGCGTTGCGCTTAAAAGTTCAATTCAACTGAGCTGTATTTAAAAATGTAATATGCTTGAAAAGTTGACTCATTGGGACTGTACATGAAAAGGGAACAATTTACTTTACTGGATTAAAAAATAATAATAATTAAGTCACTGTAACATTATGCAGAGTTTGAACATTTCCACTGTGCCTAAATATAGGAAAATTAAAAAGTATTTAAATAATGATTTTATTCAAATATATTACACATAAAAGTTAAATACATATTCTACTAAAATAAATGTTTAAAAACAAACAGTTCCTAACGATTCAATGCAATTGCATTGTACAAAAAAAATAAAAATACAGCTGAGCTGTACTTAAAAAATGTAGAATTCTAAAAAGTGAAAAAAGGAACTGCACATGAAAAATTAACAATGTACTGTACTGCATTAAAAAAAATTAAGCCACTGTAACAATATTCACAGTACACTGCTTCAATATGTTGTACGACAATAATTAAAAAAAAAAAAAAAATTAAAAACACATCAATTTGAAGCTTCCTGTGCTTTGGCTATGGACGTACCAAAGGAATCAATGGTGGACTTTTTTCCCCGTTTTCGTACAAAAAAAACAAAAAAATCCACTGGTTTGTCCTGAAAAGTTATGTGTTCTATTGTAAAATGAGTCAGTCGGTTGTCTGTTGCGTCATTTGTATTTTAAGGGGCCACTGTGCATGCAATTCAGAGATTATTTTGCATACTACTGGAGGGACTCTGTTGGTATGTGACCCACTCTGCGAATCACCGCCCGGTAGGATATGGTCATTTCACATCGTGATTACGCAGTAAATCTGTCAAGGATATCCTCATAATAAGTATCTGTAACAAATTACGAACGATAGATCTTTTCAAACTACAAATACAGTATTTGCTGTGATTATGAATTTACTCCTGTATTAGTGGATGTTAGTGATAGACTACGGCAATTTACACAGAAATTGGGGTTACTGAGAACCGCTGTGTTGAGTACAAGCCTACATTAAAATCATCTGAGATGGTGACGTACAGTCTGATCATTTTCACAGAACAGACTCACTTGACTTGGAGAAATGTAAGCAAGAAGGAATTTATTCAGTTGCTTTAAAGGATTCACTTCTGCAACAGTTGAAATAGGTTGGCCTATCGGTGCAGTTTGCAACTAATGAGCGAAATAGTCATTGCTGGATGGGAGTAAGCTTGCAGAGGTCAAGGTTCATGCTAGGAAATACTCATAAGCTTAGTTGACAGGGTGAAAAGCACCCCTCTGATGCCACTGCATGTCTCTGATGCGCCGAACCGACTGGATCTGTGGAGTCTGGGCGCCAAACTCCATGTTGTCCTTATACTCGCCCTTCTCAAACAGGTACTGGTAGCCTCTGTAGCCTGGATACTGGTAGCCCACCCAACTGGCGTGTCAGGAGCACACGAGGAAACAGATAAGGATTAGTTTGAAGCTGTTAGGGGGTAGTGACAGAAGGATGGACTTGGACTCACGTGCCGCTCTGAACCCGAACAGAGGAGACCCTTTCCTGGTAGCCATGTGCATGAAAGCTGGGGACATCATCATCGATGATTTCTATCTTCTTCCCTGCAAAGCTGGGATTTTCATAAAGGACAATCTTGTGCTCCTGGCTATCCTGAGGAACAAAATGAAGCATTAGCACAGTTTAGGTGTTACGTTTTTCATTCTGGGGAAAAGATGATGTCATCCTCACACAATAACACTGAATAATCAGTAATAATAATCAAATCATTGATTTATTATTATTATTATTGTTATTATTATTATTATTAGGGTGTACCCTGCCTCTTGCCCAAAGTTAGCTGAGATAGGCAAGACAGATATAAAGTATATGACAGTTTATTTTATTATTATTATGATTTATTTGTCTTATTTTCTTCTCTCCATCTAAATGAATGTAATATTTAAATTAGAATTGTTAATATTTTCTATTCATGATTATTCTCTCTTCTCATATAGCTATTACGAAATGTATCGTGCGTGTTCATACTGTTTTCTTATCTGACTCATGTTTAAAGAGGCTGTACAGCTGTACAACAGGACAGTTGTACAAAGGAAATGCTTGTTAAGTTACAGTTTTTAAAAAATTAAGAAAAAATAGATTTAATTTTTTATTTTTTTAAGTCCACTTTCTCACCACTTTAATTGGTCGCAATGCAACAATGGTGTCGCTGCGCCTGCTGTTGGTCCAGGAATCCCAGCGAGGATACTCCCCCTTCTCAAACACATACTGCTCGCCCTTGCAGTCTGCCTGCTCATATCCCACCCATCTGAGAGGATTTGGGAGACAGAGATGCATGGTTGTGTTCAGAGGTAAAACCACATAAATAGTCTTCCTCTTAAATTAGAGTCTGTCTCGAAAGCCACACTCACGGCCCACAAAGCACCAGTATGGAGCCCACTTTCTCCACGCCTGCTTCCTTGAGGTTGTTACAGGCGCCAGTCAGCTCATGGCACCGTCCCTGGAAGTTTTCCTGCTCATAGATAACCAGCTATGGGGCGATCGCAGAAAGCGGGGAAGAATATCAAATCATGAATATGTTTTTGACTGTCAACTGAAGAGCGAAATCCTGTCACACGGACCCAAGGGTTTTTTTTTTGTTTGTTAAATGTCACCTTGAGTGCACTGGAGCCTGGCTGCTGCTGCTTGGATGCAGGGTTCTGGTGGTCTGTGGCCATAATCAATCGATAGGCAAAGATGAAACTGAAACAGAAACATACCAAAGCTACTTTTATCACTGTTACTAAATAAATCTGCACATATAAACGTGTAAAACCTGTCTGAAATATAAGATGGAGTGAAGGGGGATATTCTCAAATTCATTTTCGATTACATTTTCAAATCTGATATGCAGCAGGATGGATAGATTTAAAGCCCCCAAATATTGTCATGCTGGTCACATTTCTAGTGATTTTCAAAATGTTGATTAGCCGCATTTACACTCCTACAGAGCCAAGCAATTTTTCATTCATTCATTCATTCATTCATCTGCCGTCCCGCTTATCCACACTAGGGTCACGGGGGTGCTGGAGCCCATCCCAGCAATCTTCGGGCGAGACCCTGAACAGGTCGCCAGCCAATCGCAGGGCAAGCAATTTTTTCAATTCCTAATAATTTTTGAAAACACACCTTTTAATAGTTTAATTCATAGTTTCATTTGAATAATTACATGTGCAACGATCATTTCGGAGCACATGATTAAGGAACTGAGGAGGAACATGATCATTTCATGTGTAGAATTGACATATACAAAAAGTTATATACTAGTTGAGATTGACCGCGCGAAAGCATTCTAAATAACTACATATTTAGAACATTGGATAAGCATGTTCACTCAAAAAAAAAGGATGGCTGCAGATGATTCAAAAGTGGTAAACTGAATTTATTGTCCCCTCTTCTCCTTTAAAATAATAGAATCATGTTAATTTAGCACATTTTAATCATGTGCAAATGATGGACATGTTATTTCATTCATTCATAATTTTTGGACATGGAAACAGCTACTGCTTACAGACTTTTTCTACTTTCTTCTGGCAATTCCAACTCAAAGATACCCATTTACCAAATAAAAGTTAACTTTAACATAAAATTTGGCCATCAATGTGAAAACCTTTGATGTGACTTTAACGAGAGAAACCGGTTTCTGTGTCCAAACAGAAGTAGAGCAATTCATTAGTCTAAGATTAAACCTAAAAATGCTGCAGAAACTGCACACGGAAATGGCTATTAAAATACAAAATAATTGAGATGAGGTCTTACCAGTGCCAGTCTGTACCAGTGTGGTCGTGATGGTGTGCTGCGCTCAATATATACGGGAAACGCAGGCGTGGAAACTGCCAACATTACCCACCGTGACTATGCCAGCCTGCAGAGAGGCCTGCCATAGGCCAGGCACACTGAGTTTGAGGGGTCACTGCGTAAACTCACACCCCCCACAAAGTAATTTCATTAGTTGTCAGTTTTGTCCAGCCAGTCATTGTTCAATATCCCCATGATTCAGCACAAACAGTGCCAAGAGGTCCCCACCCACAATGAGCGAGAGAGTAGAGTGAGCATTATGTTATGGGTTTGTGGAAGATATTGCATGAAAAGTTATTTTTCATAACTCAAGGTAGCAATATAAATAAAGTAAATGTGTATGCAAATTGTGGTTTGCAGGTAAGCAGCAAAATCAAGTTAAATGACTTCGTACAATCAAGCACACAACATATTACTTACTCATTAAATTATTTTATATTACTATATAGAATAGTGCATTTCGCCACAAATGTAATACATATATAATACAATACAATGTTAGATGCCGGTATTCTTTTTTCAATTTAATATAAAAATACGTAAAATTGCATTATTTTGTATTCTTAAACATCATGCATTGTACTCCAACTAAACATCTGAAGTCCTCTGTGATGCTCAACTGTCTCATGGCTTCATGGAACTTTAGATTCTATTTTATGATATTCTACGAATTGGTGCTTGCGTGTGTCTCGTTCACACGGTTAAGTACTTCCACTACTAAGATTGAGCATAGAACTGGAGATGCGTAAACACAACACTTCATCATGATATTTACTGGAACTGCAAACTGCAATGGGGAGCTTGCCGTACGCTCTGTGACGTGATGGTACACGTCTCATGTAGTTTGTGCATGTATGTTTACAAACTGAGTTTCCCCTCAAAGGACCACAAAGGGGTGGCACGGTAGCCGACATGCATGTCTGCCTCACAGTTCTGAGGACCGGGGGTCAAATCCGGCCTCGCCTGTGTGGAGTTTGCATGTTCTCTCCGTACCTGTGTGGGTTTTCTCCGGGTACGGCGGTTTCCTCCCACATCCCAAAAACATGCATGCGAGGTTGATTGAAAAAAACTCTAAATTGCCCGTAGGTGCGATTGGCTGGCGACCGGTTCAGGGTGTACACTGCCTCTCGCCCAGAGTCAGTAGGGATAGGCTCCAGCACGCCCGTGACCCTAGTGCGGTTCGGAAAACGGATGGATGGATGGACCACAAAGGATTCTTCTTAATTTGTGGTCTGGCAATGGTGTGGTAGAAATCAGGAAAAAGTTTCACCATTCTGCCAGATTTGAGTTATATTTCGCGATTATACTTTTGCCATAAAAACTCCCTGTTCATAAAGGCTGAATATGTTTTACTATGTAGAATATGTTAACTAGTGTTAATCCTCCTTATCCTAGATGCTTGAAACAAGTAAATTTTTTTTTAAAAAAGTCCAAAAGCCCATCAGACTGTGACCTCCAACAAGGTGATCAAGATGATCACCAACACCTTCTTGTTTTTGACCCTTGATCTCTCCTAGAATATTGTTGCATTGTCTTTTGTGTAACTTGCAACTTATAGATGTTTTGCCCTCTGTACAGAACATGCTCAAGATTGATTGTAGTCACTGGTGTTTGGAAGACAATGTACTGCAGAGGGGATCATCGCAGGACACATTTGGCACAGGCAAGTGGACACACATTACTTTGGGGCAGGTGCTCAAGCCCAAAAAAAAAAAAAAAAGGGCACCCAATGCCAAAATGATTGATACAATTGAGAAAAAAACAGTAGCATATATTTAATTTATGTACAGTATTCATTTCTTTTAATGCAATCAACACAGACAATAATTAACAAAGGAGGTGACTATTAACAAACAGGGTTTTGTGATATACAAAAATGAAACCAGGAGAAATCACTTTGGAACCTTCTTTTTCCATGATGAGTTAACCTATAACCTGAACAACTGAACTTTTTTTTTTTTTTTTTTTTTGGACAGGGGAAATAAAAATAAATAGAATTTCTTTGGAGATGAATATTTGTTTAGGGGGGCTAGGACAATGAACTTTTGCCATTGATACTTACTACCAAATATTGGGGAGAAGGGAGTATTTAGGGGGGCTGAAGACCCCCTAAAATAGGCCTAGCGATATCAGTGGGCTGTAGCAAAAAGGGCGGAAAAGGGCATGTGCTTGAGCACCACTTAGAGTCTGTGTGTGCACGTGCCTGCTTGGAGGTGTCGTCATGTTGATTGTCATCTAAAGATGACGTTATCGGATGTTATGAGTTGCCACCTGAGCGGCTTTCGGCTGAGTCACATTTTCAAATTGGAATTTTGATGATTGGCTTACAAAAGGTCTTCACAATGTTAGTGACTGATCAATTGGACAATGAGAACTCGAGGGGAATGTGGCGCACCATGTTTTAATAGCAAGCTTACAAACTGTTTGATACCGTTTCCATGCTGTTGACAATGCTAATCACATATGAACAGAATACAGTACATTGTGGCCTCTCTTTATGCTATGCAAAAGTGGAAGACTGAAATAATTTCACATACAGTAAGATGTTTACCTTCTAGTTATTCCCGTGGGATTGTCTACAATGTTGACATCACCTACTCTTTGACTAATTACAAGAGCATTTAACAACCACCAATTCCAAGTCAAATAACTTTTATTGGCCACTTAAACATATATGGCACTCCTCTGTGGGGGTAAGCAGCATTTGTCGTGGTTAGTGAAGGCAGAGGACAGGCTCTATGTGGAGCTTGGGAGAGTCTGGGTGGGAAGCAGGTTAGGATCCCGCTCAGCTGGCCCCACCTTTGGCAGATGGAGCAGGGGGTGCCGGAGCAGGAGGTGCCGGAGTGGGATCTGGGTCCGGACCGGGAGCTGGAGCCGGGTCTGGAGCAGAGAAACAGCCCCTCTTGTGCCACTGCATGTCCCGCACACGTCGGACAGACTGGATCTGGGGTTCAGGGGCCTCCCAGTCATTCCAGTGCTTGAAATCCCCTAGTTCAAAGATAAACTGGCGCCCCCTGTAGCCTGGGTACATGTAGCCCACCCATCTGGAGAAGTGGAACATACGCAGAATGTGAACTGCAAAAATAACAACAGACTATCAAGAGCATTTATAGAAAGGCAGGAGAGTTCTTACGTTCCATTGAGAGCTTTGACGCTTGCTACGCGATCTTGAAAACCGTGGCCCCACAAACTGGGGACATCATCATCAATAATCTCCATCTTTCTACCCGTAAATCCAGGGTTCTCAAACAAGTGTAGCTTGTGGTCAGCCCCATCCTGAAGATGGGTGACAGAAACAGATAGTGACATGGCAAATACAATAACTGTTTAAGATTCCCATAGCTATGTATTGACACTTATACCCACCACTTTGAGTGGCCTTATAGACAAGAGGGAGTAGCTATTCTGACTGTTGGTCCACGTGTCCCAACGAGGGTACTGGCCTTTCTCCAGAATAAACTGCTCCCCTGTGAAGCCATGCCGATCATAACCCACCCATCTGTGGGTGGAAAAAGGAGAACAAAGACAGTATGATTAAGTCGACACATTTCATCGTGTGTTTATAATGAGAGTGCATTTTCAATTTTCAGCCTTTCTAAAGATTACTTACGGCCCAGATTCAACTATCACTGAGCCGACCTTCTGGAGGCCCTTCTCGAGTACATCTTTGCACTCTGCTGAGAACTCGGCCTTGCTTCCCTGGAAGTTCTCAAATTCAAACAGCACCACCTGTGTCACAGAGAAAGGGGGCTTTGAAGCATTCATGAAAAGTGAGTTCAGCCGCTTAGAAGAAGGATGCTTTCAAGTATGAATAGATGTATGGCGTCATTGGCATGTGCATACATGTTCTCATCATAAATCTGCTATTCCAGTACCTTGTATGTGGCTGCTGCTCCACCCTGGCTCTTCCCTGCAGCCAGCTGCTCTGGGGCACTCTGCTGTTCTGACATTCTTCCAATCACGCCTCCACTTTTTAGTTAACACACACGCAGCAAGAAATACCATTGGCTACGATGCATATATTGGTAAACGGGAGCGCACAGAATGACATTCTAATGTCCCAATCGGCATTCGAATATGTTTAGGTATATGAGAGTTGTGTGGATAAAATCTGATTCAACATAAAACGAGTGAATCACACATGGTATTAAATATATATATGAATGTGAATGTTTATATCAAATCAACACCAAGTATATTTGACTCAAACAATGAATGACTAAATAGCATGATGTAAGAATTCTCCATTAATGTTCACTGATGGAGTATCCAACACCCAACTTTTAGAACTACTACTCCAATTACTATTGATCACTGTATCCGGATGGAGACTTTACCTGGGTATGCCTGCTTAGAAGTGGTGCTGTCCCTCTTATTCAATGCCACTTGGTGTTTGGTGGGGTTGAGCCATTGGAAGGCAGTGACAGGGGGGTATTTATGGTTTATTTCTGGCCACAACAGCAGAAAAGGGGGAGCTGTTGATACAGCAAGTCTGTCGCTCACATTGTGTCCATAACGATGCCTCTCAATAGGCAGCTGTGTTGGCACAGACTGCACTGCCTGTTCGCCTGCCTGCCAACCAACCAACACTGTGCGCAGGCATGAGGAGAGAGAGCCAAGAGGATTGCGCAAACAGCTTCACTCAGCATTAACACACAAGGACACAATCAGGCTTGGCTGCGCCATAGCTCCTCACAAAATCTGAACGGTGTTTTTAAGACCAAATCAGAGAGACTTGGACAGCATATTTTTCAAACTAAACAATATTACAAAAGATTTTTTGAAACCCATGGTGGTTGGGGTCAGTGAACAAAAGTTAAGATGTGACAGTAGTGCAAATCAAGTATAGATTTTTTTTTATTATTATGAATTGATTTACTTGAGGACACTGGCCAGAACACAGTATATTATCCATCAGTACTTTCAAATAAAAAAAAAAAAGAGATCACGACATATAAAAGAAATCCCAAATTCATGTTAAACATCATGTACATACCCCCCCCCCCCCCCCCCCCAAAAAAAAAAAAAAAAAAAACAGGGACAATCAACCAAAAGACTTGATCCACATGACCAATGAGGTCAGTGCTGCCGTGCATCAAGTGACGAAGTGCTTTAGAGATGTGAATGAGTCAATGGCAACAATACGTGGAAAATTACAGCTAAATGTATGGAGCCATAAATGTTTTGCCCAGAAAGAATGGAGCAGACAAAGTATCCCACTCCTTGAGTTGTGTGATCTAACTTCTTGTGTCTCTAGGCTGGTCGCTTTGAGCAAAGCCTGATGGTAAAAATTGTGCGCACACATGGGGTTGAAGGAACATACATTGTCAGAGCGTTCAGGAGTGTGTGACAATAGTTAGGTACTCTATGGCTTTTGATGGATGCTTGCAATTTATCAAGAGGGAAGGAACATGATTAGTGTTTTCATATAAAACTGAAATAAAGTATTTGTGCTGTTAAGGAGTGTTCATGATGCCTCCCATCTCTCTCCCACAAAGACAAAATATATTTAAACAAAAACGTGACACTAACATTGAGGAGCATATATCAAAGCAAGGCATTGGAGCCTCTATTGTAATGAAACAACATATTTTCTCCTAAAAACTCTCTCTGTCATAGTAAAACATACAAATATAACATCTCATGATTACTTACATGATATACATTCCATCTAATAATGTGGTAAGCAGCTTTTAAAGTTCAACAAGGAACCATTAGTATCTGAAATATTGTCCCATGGCAATGCTTGTGTGACATCCGATCAATGACTGATGACACAAAGACAACATATACACAACCACTGATTTGTACGTATTAGACAAGTATAGGAACCAAATATAAATCTTGTATTGTCCCGGATGGCTCTCCAGCATGCGGTCAATTGTGCAGTGGTCCCTCAAGTTAACCATTTCTTGACATGTCGCCTGACATGAAATTACTCATCCCCCTCTCCCAAAACTACTCTGGTCCCTACTGAAGTTTTCACAAAGTTTCACTCTCTGAGTAGAGGAGGCCACACGTGTAAAGGAAAGGGAAATGTAAGCAGAGCAGCTGGGTGCATTTTGTGTGTGTTATTTTTCATGTGCCCCCATCTTGTTTATATTTTTGCAAATATTCTCTATAAAAGGCACCATGCAGGATGATCAACGCAGACAGAGAACCAAAAGAAGAAAAACATCCTCAGCAGCAGACTTCCCCTCCATCTCTCCGAGTCGAACGTTAAGGCCTCTGTTTCTTATAGATCCGTTTCACAAGGCAACCTTGGGGAGACAGACGAGTGTTAAAAATGAATACCTTGATAAACTGTTGTTAAAGGTCCCATATTTTGGCTATTTAGACAGCCACAGAGTGACTCTTTAACATGGACTTAGTATAAAAGTGTCAATTTCATTTTTAAAAAAAACACCATGGTCATAAGAATGCCAAAAATGCCCATCTGACAGCTACTTCTGTTTGAGATACTTTTGTAGACGCTTTTTCCATATTTGGCTAAGACTTTCTTTTGATTGGTTGCCTCCATGGAGAAGACCCACTTATGAGAGCATGTGTTTGTTATGTTGACAGCACTGGCTCAGGAGCGGAGAGGTAGGCGGACATCTTCGCTAGTGACGTAGATAAACTTGAGAAAAAAACCTGATTTCGGGACTCTCGACAGAAAAACGTCTGGAACTCAGGAATGCATGCATCCATCCATTTTCTTCCACTTATCCGAGGTCGGGTCGTGGCAGCAGTAGCTTAAAGCAGGGACGCCCAGACTTCTCTCTCCCCAGCCACTTCCCCCAGCTCTTCCGGGGGGATCCCGAGGCGCTCCGAGGCCAACTGGGAGACATAGTCTCTCCAGTGTGTCCTGGGTCGTCCCCAGGGTCTCCTCCCAGTGGGACGTGCCCGGAACACCTCACCAGGGAGGTGTCCGGGAGGCATCCGAATCAGATGCCCAAGCCACCTCATCTGGCTCCTCTCGATGTGGAGGAGCAGCGGCTCTATTTCGTGATCCTCCTGGATGACCGAGCTTCGCGCCCTATCTCTAAGGGAGAGCCCGGACACCCTGCGGAGGAAACTAATTTCGGGCCACTTGTCTTCAGGATCTTGTTCTTTCGGTCACGACCCACAGGTGAGGGTAGGAACGTAGATCAACCGGTAAATTGAGAGCTTAGTCTTTCGGCTTAGCTCCTTCTTCACCACAACGGACCGATACAAAGTCCGCATCACTGCAGACGCCGCACAGATCCACCTGTTGATCTCATCCCTGACTTGAAGAGGGCACGCCACTCTTTTCCGACTGAGGACCATGGTCTCAGATTCGGAGGTGCTGATTCTCATCCCAGTCGCTTCACACACGGCTGGGAACTGCTCCAACGATAGTTGGAGATCACGGCTTGATGAAGCCAACAGAACCACATCATCTGCAAAAAGCAGAGATGCAATAATGAGGCCACCAAACCAGACCCCTCTACGCCACAGCTGCGCCGAGAAATTCTGTCCATAAAAGTCGGTGACAAAGGGCAGCCTTGGCGGAGTTCAACCCTCACCGGACCCTCCTCTCCAGCACCCCTGAATAGACCTTACCAGGGAGGCTGAGGAGTGTGATCCCCCTGTAGTTGGAACACACCCTCTGGTTCCCCTTCGTAAAAAGGGAGACCACCACCCCAGTCTGCCAATCCAGAGGCACTGTCCCCGATGTCTACGCGATGTTGCAGAGGCATGTCAACCAGGACAGCCCTACAACATCCAGAGCCTTTAGGGAGTCCGCGCAAATCTCATCCACCCCCGAGGCCTTGCCACCAAGGAGCTTTTTAACCACCTCGGTGACCTCAACCTCAGATAGGAGAGCCCGGAAATTAGGACTGTGTGGACGATTTAAATTTTATATGTCACATGTTTACTGAGGGACCATAGAGACAATATTACATCTCAAATACTATAAAAATGTAGTTTGGCAAAATAAATTACCTTTAAATGTTTAAAAAGAGAAAAAGAATGCATTCTGTCACCTTTTTTTACTTAGCTTTCATTCTCATATTGACTCAAGCGCTTCTTGGACTTGAGCTCTTTCAACCACTGGGGTGATTCCTCCTCACTGATAATAAAAAAACACAAAAGTGAAAACGACAGCATGCCAAAAAAAAACGTGTTTCTCAAAGCTGGCATTGCTTACCCATTTTCTTTCCCACTAGCAGGGAGAAGTACACGAGCAGCCCGAGGCAGGAAGGGCGATTTAGGGGAGCGAGAAGCAAGGGAAGGAGACGGCGCATCAGTTTGATTGTCAGAGTCGCTCCTCTTCTTCAACTGGACCTAGCAGCAGAAATTCAATATATTTAGATGGAACAAAAGTCCTGACAGTGAGTCCTTTTAGTAGATTTCCCCCACTTAGTCCAATATTGACCTTTAAAGCTTGAGAGTCCACCCCAGGGAACAGGGCAATCCTTTGTGGCTGAGAAGCAAAAGCAGCAGCAGCATCTGCTCCTGTGGCCTGCTCCTCAGAGTCTACTTCATCCATTTTATGCTCAACCTTTTCCTCTGTCAGGGAAACACAATATAAGCCAATTTACAAGTAGAATACCATTAACATTAGGACTAGGGCTGCATGATATGGGTCAAAACCATTATCTCGATATTTCTAGGCTATATTGCGATACCTGATACAGTATATCTCGATATTCTGATTTCTCCTGTAAATCACTACATAAGTGTTAAAATCAACCCTTTGATTCAGAGATGCCAACCCCTATC
This sequence comes from Phycodurus eques, assembly GCF_024500275.1. NCBI lineage: Eukaryota > Metazoa > Chordata > Actinopteri > Syngnathiformes > Syngnathidae > Phycodurus > Phycodurus eques. The sequence continues at coordinate 29,305,569 of NC_084527.1, forward strand.
ATCACATCTCAGGTACATTCTGGATATTTTGTCAAGAACATTTTGATTTTGTCAGGAACATTTTGCGCCAAAACAACCATGTCACCAATGCTAATATTTGCTTTATATTTTTATATTTTCGTCTTTTGATTTGTTTTGAGTGACAAAATATTGACAGATTCTTTTTTTTTTTTTTAAACTTATTTTCAATTTCAGTTTTAATTTATCCAATACTTTGTCTTGGCACTAAATTGCGAAACATACAATAATGCAGTGACAGTTTTTTTTCCAGAATGACACATTACAATAAATATTGGGTTGTATGGTCCAACAAAGGTAGATTGGAATTTATTTTCTTTAATGACGGTAAATAAAATAGGAATGACATTTTCAGGACTTATTGTGCATATTTCAAAAGTCAAAATCAAAACTCACCACTTTCGCAACACATACAGTAGGCTATAAAATACAATATGTAATATAAAATATGTATGAATTTCATGTGTGTGTGTATATATGTGGGCATGTACTGTATGTGTTTAAATAAATATGTACATGTTTATACATGTAAGTGAGCACTTATATGCTCATTTAGGTGAGTACATGAAATGTCTAGTGACGTAAATGTGTACGATGTATTAATTTGTATCGGAAAATATAAGAATATTGACACAGTTGTACAAATAGGCACTACTCAAAATTATCTGACAGAACTCTACAATGAAAAAGAAATATATTTCTTTTAAAACTAAGTACTCTATTGTGCAAACAAACAAAATGCTGATATTAAAATATTTCATATAGTATATGGCCCCTCCTCTTGGCTGACGTGTGTGATGATAATTTATTAATTAATGTCCAGTTTTTGGACAGTCCTGTGTGTGGCTGTGTCTTATATTTTATCTCCAGACATACACACACAGTAAGTTGCTTTTCATAGTTTTTTTTACTCCTAGCTGTACGATTGCAGTTCCAGCAAGAAAGATTGTACTGCAGCAAACAAAATCTTAGATAAAAATATGCCATGCTATACATGCAAAGCATTATAATTCTAGCAGTGTCCCAGTTCCATCAGCACTTGTTAATGTTAACTTTTTTTTTTTTTACACTTAGACAAGTTAGGATGTTTAAAAGCGCTATGGGTGACGTATACCTGCTACGCGAACTTAATGTGTTAAGCTTCGATCATTAATGTTAAGACCCATGTGTTTTATATCTTAACATTGGTTTTACACTTACGTGACATTTAAAAATGTCACCTAAAAATGCCTCTTATGTTTTATTATGGTGAGAGTTTGAATCTAGAATTAATTATTTCTATTTATCTTTTACAATTACTAGTACATCCGATGAGAAAAAAAAAAGTTTGATGTGCACGTGAAAACACAATCTTTGATTTTTGCCGATTATCTAGCTCTTTCGCAACCTGTTGAGTCTCGGTAGAGCCATTCCTCAGAGGTGGCCCCTTCTGCCTCAGCTTGGGTAGTGTTTTGACGGGCAGCTCTGGAGGGCCGCGTCCTGGGAGCGCGCTTCTTTCCCAGCTGGACTCTGGACCGCAGGACACCGGTGTCTAACAGAGTGGTTGGGGCCTTGTACATGCAGACACAAGGGGCATATATTAGAGAAGGCGCACACAAATCAATGCAACCCCGAGTTCCATTTTAGGGACCTTGGTACATTTACACACGACACTTACATCGGGGAACAAGAGCGGCTGGTTCTCAGATTTAGAGGGTGGATGCGGGCCATCAAAGATGTCATGTTCTCCTTGCGGGTGTGCAGGAGCTGTGTTCCTTGGCGAAGGGCTGAGGTTACTTTCTGAGCTGGGAGTGGCAGGGGTTAAGCGAGAAAAGGGGAGAAAAAGCAATAAACTTGAGCCTGATGTGGGAGATTGACTGCCTATCTCCACATTTAATAGATATGTTTCATGAAAGAATTATTTCACCATAAACATCAAAGGAGATCTTTCTTCAATAAAAGCAAAGTAAATACTGTGCACGTCGTGATAATCTTTGATGACCACAGGAGGTCAGTAATGGTCACTATTTGGACGACAACTGGTAGCAAGCATTGCTGTATTAACTACATATGGATTACCCTACAGTGATCATATGCAGTCCACGAATACAAAAATCCTTGAGTTTGTCATCTTTTAATACTTTCTCAATATTTCTCAAAACCAACTTGACATTGAGTAGCAACTGCTTTAATCTACAACTTTTGTTACACTGATTTTGAGATTTTTATGAAACATGTTCTTGGCCAATTACAACCAAATTAACAGACTTGTCTTCAACCTTAAAATCAAAATAAGGGATTTTTTTAACAGAGTGAAATTACTTCTCTAAAATACATCCTGAAGCAGTCTCACTGTTGTTCAACTACATACAAATATTGGATGGTAAATATTTACAGTAGACTTTTCACACAGTTAGCCATGTAGTTAGTACCTTTAATGTGATTGCTCCACATTTATCCAAAAAACAGTACTTCTACTCTTACTTAATACTTTATTGTTAGCACTGTATTGTTAGCACTGTATTGTCTGTTGATGAAAGTAACAACACCTTCTCTACATTCAAACATCAGTTGCTTGCCTAATGGAGTGAAATCTAACTTTAACTGAAATTGTTAGGTTTGACAAATCACCTCAAATATTTTACTGGCATTTTCGAGGGTATCATTAAAATGTTCCGTAATGGTCCATTGCACAAGAAGTCCGAGTATCATCTCCCTATTAATTTATGAATGGCCACAAATGACTAACAGCCATATTCTCCTGTTCGAGCGGCTTTTCTTTTTTTTCTTTTCTTTTTTTTTTTTTTTTTTTTAAAAACACGCCTGAGCTTGTGCACGTTTCATCTTTGCTACATTATTTGACACACCCACCGCACTGGGAATGAACACGGAAACACAATAGAGATGTGATTCACTGAGAACTAAGGCTGCGTGGAAATCCTGGAACAAGTATGAATGCCATCTAAATCTGTGAAAAAGGTAAAAATTCCTTACACCAATGGATGTGTAGTCGGCCAGTCGGGACATGTGGTCTGCTCTGGCTGACAGCTACACTTACACTTTGAAGGAGTGCATATTTTTTAAATTCTGTATCAAATAAAACCGATAAAAGAAATGTATTCAGAATACTGTGATTATGACTCAATGCATGTTTGGAGTTCCATCGCTAAAAAAAATGGGGTGTGCCTACTACCGTACTCTAGCTAGATCAGCGGTCCCCAACCATTTTAGCGTCACGGACATCCTTCACTTAGACATATTTTAAATACAACTCAATATTACTGCATTATGATGAATATAGTTGTTGTAATTAGTGGGTATGCTTGTTCTCTACAACAAGCCACTCACCATCACAAAAAAACCTCCAAAAGATTGACTTTGCATGCCAGCCGGGGACATGTTTGAAGAGGAACCGCTCCTCGCAGTTGTAGGTGAGCATCGTAAACAAAAAAAGTCAGTTGGCGCTGATATTCTCTGCTCTAATCACTGACTAATCACTGACTCACAGCACCTCTTAGATCATCCATCCATCCATTTTCTGTACCGCTTATCCTCAATAGGGCCACGGGCGTGCTGGAGCCTATCCCAGCTATCTTCAGGCGAGCGGCGGGGTACACCCTGAACTGGTCGCCAGCCAATCGCAGGGCACATAACAAACAACCATTAACGCTCACATTCACACCTTTGGCAATTTAGAGTCTTTAATCCACCTACCACGCATGTTTTTGGGATGTAGGAGGAAACCGGAGCACCCGGAAAATACCCATGCAGGCACAGGGAGAACATGCAAACTCCACAGGCGGGTCCTAACCCGGGTCCTCAGAACTGTGAGGCAGATGTGCTAACCAGTCGTCCACCGTGCCGCCCTCTTAGATCAATGCAACCATGTGCGTGTGGCCACACACACGGTTGAGCACACAGTTGAATCATAAGCCTCCGTAATGGGGTGATTGGTGTAGCTGGAGAGCTGAGCCTTTATATCAGTATAGATGTATGCCAACGTTGGCATACTGCATAAGACTGTGGTTAAAAAAAAAGAAACAAAATAAAAAGAAAAAAACTGTGGTGGTAGTTGCAGTTTAAATACAGTACATTGGATAGCGTTCTTTTACAATATAATTAGTATGTGTGGCGTATATTCTAACTGCATCCAAACCTGAAGTGCAATATGATGTTTAACCTTCCTGGGGTGCTTGACTTACAGTACTCGAGCCTCTGAAGTGCGTAAGAGTAAAAACTGCTAAAGTTGATGGGAGAATATGCACAAGGGCAGATTTGACAAGGAACACCTACATTTTAGCGTTGCTTCACCCTGAATTCATACCCGGAAAGAAGGTACATAAATGACAGATTTAAGTGGACAGGAGAATGTGTGCAGACAAAAAACTGCGCAACAGCGTGACTTTTCCCTCTTACGCACATGGTAGAATATGGGCCTAAATACTCACATCTGGAATTTTCTGTCCATTTATTCTTATTGTTGGCTTTTGTACTTTCACTGCACTTTGATGTTTCAAAACTACCAGTTACTATCACATGCGCTACACCGACTACTTTATAGCTTTTTTTAAAGGCTGCCAAGCATTCACCTCTTCTATGTCAGTGATTCCCAACCTGGGTTTCCACTTAATTTGTCCTGAAAATTATTATTAATTACAAGATGTTTGTTCATCTATCTATGCAAGTGACATATAGTGGCACGCAGAACAATTAAATGCGCTTCCACAAAATGGCATACGGTACAATAAACCTGTGTACCCACAAAACAAGTCATAGGGTTTGTGTTCAATTAAACAGGCCTAGATTTCACAATGTGAAATTAAATTTGTGTGTAAATTGAGATGAGATGATCATTATTTCAGTATTCATGATTTGTGTGACATTTCTGTTTGGTATGTAATTTATATCATACCAATTTATATCATACGTAATTTATATCCTGAAACTCAGCACGCAGACACCTCTGAGTGCTGCGTAATTTACCGCGCGCACACACAATTTCACAAATTAACATAGCATGAAAATGCATTGTGTTGTGTCTGCACAAGTATTATTGTTAAACCAGGAGGATCTATTAGGTGACCATAATGTTGGGAGTTGTACTATTTTTGCGGGAACGCTCCAGTGAAAATCGGTATCGTTGGCATCTCTGAAAATATATTCCTGTAATTTCTCCCATATAATGCATATTTTTTACCCCCAAAAAATAAGTCAAAAGTCAGTAGTGCGTATTATGCACATGTAAAAAAACGTTCACATTTTATAAATGTATGCCGCCATCTAGAGGTTGTGAAAAATTTACAATTTATTTCCAATATGCCACCGACCCCTAGAGGTTATGCCAAATTTGTACAGTTTCATTCTAGTATGCCACCGCCACCTGGAGGTTATGAGAAATGTGTAGCCGACACTTTCATTCCAATATGATAGGGGTACATATGACTGCATATATGTACAGTTGTGCTCATAACTTCACATACCCAGGCAGAATTTGTGAAATATTTATTTATTTATTATTATTATTATTATTATTTTTTTTTTTAAATATGACTGATGACTGAACAACAAGCACCATTCATTTCCTTACGGTTATGTTTTGGATAATGGTATTGCTTTTATAAAATGTTTGACAGTTTAAATGTGATTAAATGTGCTTTCACCTGTTTCACCTTCTCCTTAATGTTTTCTTTAAAGAATTGTACACATCTTACAAATTGTGCCTGCGTAATCAAACATGAGCACGACTGGGTGTTTTCTCATTTCCTTAAAAGTAGGGTTGTGAATTTTTAAATAAGAGCAATAAAAAGAAACTATTGTGTGTTTAAATAAAGTGCTTAGCTTCAGAATAATTATTTAATAAACAAAATACAGATTATACTTCATATTTTGATCATTTGGGGAGAAGCAAAATCATGCATTGTAAAAATGCATTATAAACAGGTATAAGGGTTTTCCAGAGTTTTGAGGTCAACTTTGGGGGTACACATTATACATGAGAAATTACGGTACCTTGTAAAATTAGCTGAAACACCTTTCAATACATTCAATAACTCTTCATTTTTACAATTTTGATTTCATACCTTTTAATCTAACTATCCTCAGATACCCTGGATAATGTATATGAATATTTATATAAGCGGTGTTATTGCTGTAATTAGTTTGTGTCCTGTTGGCTTAATTGTATATTAGGATGTAATTTCATTTTATGTCATTTTCCCCCTCATACTCTCATTGCACTATCATGACAAGTTGTTTGTGTTGCACACATTCTTGACAACAAAGATGACATTAATGATCTAATAAGATGCAGTGAATTATTTAATAAGATGCAGTCGTGTATTTACCTATCATCAGTGCGTAGTCCTGTCTCCCAAGTCCCATACTGACTATCTGTCTCACCCACTGGTGTTGCAGAGTCCTTCCTCTTATCCTCACCACTGACATCTTGCTTCTGTTGCTCCTGCGGGTGAGAGAGAGAATGTGAAGAGAGAGAAAACCTCCTGATACTTTAAACTAGCCAGGTTAAGTTATAACAAAAAACTACAATCTAGCAATGACATGTTATAACATCGCCTTTATTAAATCTAGGCAAATCTTCTTGCAATAGCTAGCTGTAATAATCTATCAACTATAGTGCTGATTGCTAAGTGCTGTATGTCAGACGTACATCAAAATCACATAGCTACTAAAGAGCTCACAATGTAAATTTAAAAAAAAATCTGCATTGGAAAGATAATAAAAGGCAAAGCGTCTGGTTTATCAAGAACCAGAGAGGGGACAACGATAACGATGAGTGGGTGACAGTGCGTTTGCCGTCTAGTGAACCATGGTTCTTTTAATGAGGCTGGTACAGAGGACATACTGTCTCAAAACCAACAGAGGCGCGTCTGCGCATGAACTGATAAACCTGCCCTATATAGGAAAACACAATAGGAAATCCTTTTGTCCTCATATGTTGCCTGAGGCCTCAAGAGGGGAACATGATACACCTGCCTCTGTAATTACCACCCTCTCTCTGTACTATCTGAGCATAGCGGTAGATACTGAACAGAACTTTTAAAATGCAAAAAAAGCACAACAGAGACATGGACAATGAACATTGGAAGCAGACTCCAAAGTAAGTTATTGAAAGGAAAAGAGTAATAACGATATAAAAAAAGATCCTTAACGAATCATTTTTAAAAATGTCAGAAATCTCTCTACCTTTGTTGAGGCAAAACATTTTCTTTGTATTTCGAAGGTTTCGAACTTAAAGATCCTCAGAAAAACACTTGTTTTACCAAACATGGGGGGGGGGACGGGTAATAATTTATGAGGGGGAAGAAAATAAAAATAAAAATAAAAAAATGAGAAACAGACAGAACGATTGCAATGAACAGTTACGTTAAGTTGTGAAAATTAGTACATTTATGACTTCTTACTCAAAAGCTTCCTGAAGTGGGCATATTTCTCCAAGTGTAGTCTTCACTGTAAATTGTCTTCGACCCAATTTGAAGCACAGAAACGTCTACAGTCACACATGGTTGAAAAACACACCTCACGTTTGAAGTACTGTAAGGCTTCATGAGTGAGTCAACAGGCCCAGTATAGGTCATCATTGCTAGTGTACCATGTAATTGCTATCCTCACTTCCAGATGGAGACTTTGGCATTATGTCATCACCCTCTTGCCTTTCTTACACTGCTATCACTGTTGTCAAAATGCCAAAGAAAATCTTGATTCCAGGCCTTGTTGATTATAAAAAATTCCCATCCTACACGTATGTCTGAGTCACTGTATTAAAACACACCCAGAAAACAGTATGCACAATAGGCTTGTTGCTTTTACTGCAAATGTTTTGGCGTCATTTTACTGCAACAGTACATCTCAAGGGAAAAAAGTAAAACCGCAAACTACATTTAAAGGACTTTTGTAATATCTTAACATTAATTATTCAGTAAAAAAAAAAAAAGAGAGTGTTTTAATACTGCATTAAGATGGCTAGGTCATTTTCTTTCATTTACTGTATTTTCTATCACATACTGAATCTACAGGTTGTGAGGCTCTTACAACTCGCTGTCAGGTTGGTGTTGATAAGATTACATCTGTCCGTTCAGAATAGTTGTACAGATTTTAGAACTGTATATCACAGATAACAAAGGCTTATTCAATTCAATTGTATTCTAATCTATTTAGGGCATTCTGTAGAGGTTGGAAGTGTTTTTGAGAAACCCAGCCTCTTCTTTCCATAATAGAGTGCGTTAAAGTGTCGACTATCACACACACTGCTGAACAAACATGGAAACATGCTTACTAAATACAGCAGGTCCACAGGTCTACTAGTAATGATTCATAACTGTCAGAAGGCAGGCCTTTTCTTAACATTAGCAATCACCAGCTTGCCCTTCAGGACAAGGGTGCGCCGGGGAAACAACTTAACAAATAGCGGATGAAGGAGAGAGAGCTGATCATTGAATAGGCTTAACTGACAGTTTGCAAAGGAAACGGTTGGAATAAAACCTTGGAAATTTTAACTTGATAATGCACTGATTAATGTGCGCTACACATGTATCATTACAAAACAATTGCTCCAGTATGAAGGTCAATTAGACTGCTTTACAGTAGCAAACAAACACACAGTACATAATTCTGTTAATCAAAAATAAAACGTATCATCAAGCCTCTTGCTATGAATGCGTGCCTTATCTTCAAATCAGTCCTTGACAACACCTGGCAAAATACCACAGTTATTGTCAGCATAGACACGCTGTGTGTAATATTGCACAAGTTTATAGTTTAACAATTTGGCTTCTAAAAATTGTACCTTAAGTAGCCATGCAAAAGACTGAAAGATTATATTATTGAAAGTCAACCCAGATGATGTGGACAATGACACCACTGTTCAAATCTAGCTATTTGAATGCTTTGCTTGCAATCGCGCAATCTGCAATCATCATCCCAGGGCAACAAACGGAGTTCACACGTCAGAGAGGCTTTTCATTATGGTAAAATATATTTCAACACACAAACACAAAAGGGATTAAAGGTGAGCAAAAACATGACATCAGCTCACCGTAATTCTGATGTGGCCCGGTAAAGAAACGAGACAAAGGATTATTCATGTAACATGCAGTCTGGAGTTTAGTTATCTGTTTTTCCACATTAAACCTGTTATGTTACTTGTACTACACTGTAACATCACACATTTTAAATGTTTTTGCAATACATATTTGCAATAAATGTATTTATTGGGCTTTGTGCTCAGCAAATCAACCTATTCTGACAACTCAGAAAGCGTGCCTGCCCTGCCCTCATACATGACTAGGAATTATATCTTTGTAACAAAAAAATTATAAAAAACAGAATAATCATATGACTGAACAAAATGTTAAATTTCTGAACACAAAGTTTCAAAAGGAAACAAAACTAGAATGGCACTCACTAGAATGCAGATCACTGCCTCCCCTCTGTCTGGCTCGTTAGATTTAAAAATCATGACGTGACTGTCGGTGGGGTCCTGTAGGTGGCAATAATGTACATTTGAAAGTCTATGTGAGCTGCCACACACCGAGAGCGCCATCAGGGGGTGGCAAGGGGTGACCCAACTCACCAGTCAGAACAAGTAGTGGTGGCCCCATTATAGTTGCCTCATTTTCCAACGGCGGAAAATAATGGGTTCTTCTACAAAGTTTTAAGGAAATTGAGCATGTAATTTTTGCGTGACCTACATACCTACCAACCAACAAACCAACACTACGCAATAAGAGCATGATCTCTCATCTTGCTAAATCTGTTCGGTGGAGTTAACCAGTATGTCTAACTGCAACGAGGAGAAGTGTTGTATAGTTTTAATCTAAGTCTTGGTCTGGTACACACAAAGATGATGAGCTGGACGATTTGTATCCCAATTCCTCCCTCCCACTACAACCAAAGTCAGCAAAAGCCGAATTATCAGATGGATTTCAAGATTTTCCTGACTGATTATCCTGTGGTGTGGGGTGTGTTAAGAGTTACTTTTTTCTGCTCGAAAAATAGTCAAGGTGGACAAACATGTTCAATATTTACAATAAAAAAATCCTTAAGTGTGTTGTCAACACAGAGGATAGCCAAGTCATGGTAGAGTTTTTGCATAATGTGTTCTAAGAGTTATTCATCACAATAGACAAAGATATTTGTTATCAAGAAATTAGCACTGCAATCTAGTTACCGGATAAGCTAACAGCTAGCTTAGCTTCTTCTACTTCTTATACTACTACTATATTATATTTTTGGGCACTATGGGTGTCTTCCTGTGGCACCATGTTGCTCACGTCAGTTCTGGTACTACGCCAGGTTAGGTGGACAAGACAGATGACTGTCGGTGGGGGGGATCGTTAAGTGTGGCGTGTGGTGAGTACGTAATCGAATTCACCACACATCATCATCATCATCAATCATGTTCATTGCAAAAAGCATAATTTTATTTTATTACTTATTATCTATTATGACGCTAACTTAGCGATTGCTATACTGTGTCTTTCAGTAAACTACTTTTACTCTGATAACACACTTGGGTATAGTAAGTAATGGCCATTTTTTTACAGGGCTCTGCTACTGTTACACACACATACACACACAAAATCTTCTACCAACTGCATCGCAACCTTCGCTCCTCCAGCCACTGTGACGTTATCACCCATGCATGTGAACCGGACCAATCGAATAACAATAATACACAAATCAAAACAAAACAAAAAAAATGCATAAGGAACCCAAATGTAATAGATCGACCCACTATATGGCACTCATGAAAATGTAATTTATTTTTTACTTTTTGTCATTTAGTTTTATCCTTGAATTGATGCAACCCTGTGGGGGGCACAAGTCAATGCAAACTGTAGGCCGGTCACAAGCCCAGATAAATGCAGAGGGTTGCGTCAAGAAGGGCATCCGGCTTAAGACTTTGCCAAATAAATATGAGCGTTCATCTAAAGAATTTCATACCAGATTGGTCATGGCCCGGGTTAGCAACGTCCGCCACAGTTAACCTGCAGGGCGCCGGTGGAAATTCAGCTACTGTGGGTCGAAGACGAAAGAGAGGTGAAAAGCGGGTTCTTAGGCAGAAAGAGAAGAGGAAAGCACAGGGTCTAGAATTGAATGTTGGGACTTTGAATGTTGGGACAATGACAGGAAAATCTCAGGAGCTGGTTGACATGATGTTTAGGAGAAAGGTTGATATTTTGTGTGTCCAGGAGACCAGGTAGAAAGGCAGTAAGCCTAGAAGTTTAGGGGCAGGTTTTAAATTATTTTACCATGGTGTAGATGGGAAGAGAAATGGAGTAGGGGTTAGTTTTATTTTAAAAGAAGCGTTAGCTAAGAATGTCCTGGAGGTGAAAATAGTATCAGATCGAGTGATGAGGCTGAAACTTGAAATTGAGCGTGTTATATATGATGTGATTAGCGGCTATGCCCCACAGGTAGGATGTGACCTAGAGGTGAAAGAGAAATTGTGGAAAGAGCTAGACGAAATAGTTCTGAGCATCCCAGACTGAGAGAGAGTTGTGATTGGTGCAGATTGTAATGGACATGTTGGTGAAGGAAACAGGGGTGATGAAGAAGTAATGGGTAAGTACGGACTCCAGGAAAGGAACTTGGAGGCACAGGTGGTGGTAGACTTTGCAAAAAGGATGGAAATGGCTGTAGTGAACACTTTTTTTCCCAGAAGAGGCACGAACATAGGGTGACCTACAAGAGCGGAGGAAGAAGCACGCAGGTGGATGACATCTTGTGCAGACGATGTAATCTGAAGGAGGTTACTGACTGTATGGTAGTGGTAGGGGAGAGTGTGGCTAGACAGCATAGGATGGTGGTGTATAAGATGACTCTGGTGGTGGGGAGGAAGATTAGGAAAACAAAGGCAGAGCAGAGACCCATGTGGTGGAAGCTGAGAAAGGAAGAGTGTTGTGCAACTTTTCGGGAAGAGCTGAGACAGGCTCACGGTGGACAGGAGGAGCTTCCAGAAGACTGGACCACAACAGCGAAGGTGATCAGAGAGACAGGCAGGAGAGGACTTGGTGTATCTTTTGGCAGGAAAGGAGAGAAGGAGACTTGGTGGTGGAACTCATAGAAGAGGTTAGCTAAGAAGTGGGACACAGAGAACCGAGGAGAGGAGAAAGGAATACTTTGAGATGCGACATAAGGCAAAGGTAGCAGTGGCAAAGGCCAAACAAGAGGCATATGATGACATCTATGCCAGGTTGGACACTAAAGAAGGAGAAAAGGATCTATACAGGTTGGCCAGACAGAGGGATAGAAATGGGAAGGATGTGCAACAGGTTAGGGTGATTGAGGATCACGATGGAAATGTGTTGACTGGTGCCAGTAGTGTGCTGGATAGATGGAAAGAATACTTTGAGGAGTTGATGAATGAGGAAAATGAGAGAGAAGGAAGAGTAGAGGAGCCAAGTGTAGACCAGGAAGTGGCGATGATTAGTAAGGGGGAAGTGAGAAAGCCATGAAAGAGGATGAAAAATGGAAATGCAGTCATGATGACATTCCTGTGGATGTAAGGAAGCATCTAGGAGAGGTGGCTGTGGAGTTTTTGACCAGCTTGTTCAACAGAATTCTTGCGGGTGAGAAGAAGCCTGAGGTATGGAGGAAAAGTGTACTGGTGTCCATTTTTAAGAACAAGGGCAATGTGCAGAGCTGTGGGAACAATAGAGGAATAAAGTTGATGAGTCACACGAAGTTATGGGAAAGAGTAGTGGAGGCTAGACTCAGGACAGAAGTGAGTATTTGCGAGCAACAGTATGGTTTCATACCTAGAGAGAGTACCACAGATGCATTATTTTCCTTGAGGATGTTGATGGAAAAGTACAGACTACAGGGAGACGAGATAGTGAGGGTGGAGGACTTTAAATACTTGGGGTCAACAGTCCAGAGCAATGGTGAGTGTGGTGAGGAAGTGAAGAAACGGGTCCAAGCAGATTGGAACGGGTGGAGGAAGGTGTCAGATGTGTTATGTGACAGAAGAGTCTCTGCTTGGATGAAGGGCAAAGTTTATAAAACAGTGGTGAGGCCAGCCATGATTTACGGATTAGAGACAGTGGCACTGAAGAGAGCTGCAGGTGCCGGAAATGAAGATGTTGAGATTCGTTCTAGGAGTGACCAGGTTGGATAGGATTAGAAATGAGCTCATCAGAGGGACGGCCAACGTTAGATGTTTTGGAGACAAAGTTAGAGAGAGCAGACTTTGATGGTTTGGACACATCCAGAGGAGAAATAGTGAGTATATTGGTAGAAGGGTGATGAGGATGAAGCTGCCAGGCAAGAGAGCTAGAGGAAGACCAAAGAGAAGGTTGATGAATGTGGTGAGGGAAAACATGAGGGCAGTTGTGTTAGAGAGGAGGATGAAGGAGATAGGCTTAACATGGAAAAGGATGACATGCTGTGGGGACCCCTAATGGGAGAAGCCGAAAGGAAAAGAAGAAAGAAGAAGTTTTTTCTCTTGAATTCCTCTATTTTTTGTGCTTATGTTTAGTTCTGTGGGTGTGGTTTTCGAAGAGAGAATGACAAAAAAGTACAAATAGGCAAGTGCACAGACGGGTACATCTCAATAAATTAGAATAGTGTCAAACGCTTAATTTAGTTAGGTGGTTCAATTAAAATAGTGAAACCCATAGCGATGCACTACACACACTGAATTATTTTAAGACTTTTTTTAAGAATACATATTTAATCTTGATGATTATAGATTAAAGCAAATGCAAACCTCTCTAGAAACTAGAATATTACCGGTACATAACAAAAAAACAAATCAAGAAACAATGAACATGATTTTTCTATGTAGAAATTGGGCAAGAATTTGCCCTCTGAAAAGATTTGCCAAAGCGTTTAATGAATCTATGTAATGTATGAATACTGAAATAAATGGACTTTTCTACCATATTCTAATTTATTGAGATATACCTTTAGCATCGGATCTATAAGTACACTTTACAAAGCAAAACTAACTAAACAAAGTAAGCTAGCAATATTCAAGTAACTAACATAGCACTTTCGGTTTTTGCTCGAATTTTAAAACCCAAAATTACACTACTTTCAGTAGCGCAAATCACATTAGACTCCTCAAACAACAACATGCAAATACATCCATCCATCCATCCATCCATTTTCTGAGCCGCTTCTCCTCAGTGGGGTCGCGGGCGTGCTGGAGCCTATCCCACCTATCATCGGGCAGGAGGCGGGGTACACCCTGAACTGGTTGCCAGCCAATCGCAGGGCAAATACAAACAAACAACCATTCGCACTCACATTCACACCTACGGGCAATTTAGAGTTTTTTCAATTAACGTGCATGTTTTTGGGATGTGGGAGTAAACCCACACAGGCACGGGGAGAACATGAAAACTCCACACAGGCGGGGCTGGGGATTGAACCCCGGTCCTCAGAACTGTGAGGCAGATGCTCTAACCAGTCGCTACCGTACCGCCTATACAAATACATACAAAATTAATAAATGCCTTAGGTACTTACATGACAAAGATAAACATATTCCTTTAAATAACAAATGACTCGCGTTTGCTTTAGGGCTGGGTGCCCCCTCTTGCCCCTGCGTATAGCCGGCACCGCTATACACCGACTTCCATGTCTTTATACGGTCAAATAATAATAAAAACAAAGTAGCAAAGCCTATTATCCCCAGACAATACAACTACCTCTGTAAGACTAAAAGATGCATCTTGACCTAAAGGCCCATCGTTGTAATGAAAACATTGCTTATCTTTAGCGGTTATGACTCATCAAGGATTGTACAGCAAACAGATGTTACCTAAAGATAGGAATGGGTCTACTGCAATACTCTGTCCATATATGGCTTTCCAAATCTGTCTTATCCATCGAGCATAGACTACATCTGGTCATATGGAGACAGACAATTGACAATGTTTGAGAAAATTCGATAATTGTTGTAAGGTTACTTTACACTATCTGGACGAAAAGTATTGGCGCACATGGTCATCACACCTACATGAATGGAAATGTTGAGGCACTGTATAACAGCTTCCACTCTTCTGGAAAGTTTTCTATAACTTTGTAGGCACATGCTTGAAAAGAAAAGGGTCAACCTAAAAACTATTCCCACAAAGAATTGTCCAGATATCTTTATCACACACAAAACTAAGATACAGGGGGAACAAAGGAATTTATGAGTCAGCCACTGATGATGGATTGATAAAGAGCTTATGAAAAGAGCTGAATACTTTTGCCCAAATGAACTATATATATAATAAAGGTTAGAAGAGACATTTTGCCATTGGTTTTTAAATCAGGATAACTAAACAAGAAAAACAGTAAGAATAAGAAGGGGAAAAAACTGATTTAGAGCAGTATGAGGTGTGCAATGGGCAAACTCTACTGTACATGCACACTTCTGCAAAATAATCAGATTTCAGGATGGTATCTTACAGCAGTGGGGGTGTTGGGTGCGGTGCGCCTGCGTAAGGACAGACGTTGTTGGCTGCGCAGTGAGAACCTGCGAATTGACTCTCTGCTGCGGGAAGCTAGCGAGCGCAAGGAGTTTGTTCTGTTGAAGTGGCCGGTCCTGACCTCTCCTTGTTCTCTCTCCACTGAACTGGAAAAAAAGCTGAGTGCCCCATGAAAGGAGCGACGGGCATTTCCTACCCATCCTGACACTTGGGAATGCGCCACTGACAGCTTGTCCCCTAGATACTCCATTACAGTCCAAGCAAGCCACACAAAACCAGCTGTGTCACGATGGTCTGTGAGCCGAGCTGTTATCCCAGCAACAAGGAATCATTAAGAGTGCAGGTATGCAGGAACTTTGTCCTTTTCACTTGTATGGGCTACAGGGTCAATACTGCAGCAGTGCGGAAGGTGACTGAACAAAACTGCCCACGTGGTCTGATGCAGTAGCGATGCTTATAGTTTTTGAAGCAACTATAACACCAGCCAGTCTGACTGTAAAAGGAGCAAGCCTCTCTTTGGTTTCACTTGTTAATGTTTTTTTCTGCAGTGCAGTCCCAGAGGAGCCACACGGGCTACGTTTCAGCACATTACTGTCAAGGCTTCAGGCTCTCAGCCAGTGAATTGTGACATTTCTAATGTCTATTTTGACACAGACAAGATATGCTTGCTATGATATTCGTGTAAAGCTAATGCCTGGACATGTAAACGTGATGTAATACTGCTCTACAGCTAGTGTTTACTTATAGCTAGTGCGCCACTAAATACTGTGCTGTTTACCAACATGCTCTGACATTGTTTCTTTGCTTCCAAGTGCAGAAAGTAACAACTACTCATGGACTCGTCTTAACAAAAGTTTTCTATCCTCATGATAAAGGGACTCGGGGAAAAAATACTGAGTAACAATTAGATTTTTAAAAACTCTCGCCAAATCAGCAGGTAGATGCTCATCTGTCCAGATTCCAGCCTCAACTGGAGCCAAAAAGACACTTCTCCCAGGTTTTCTTTCTGAATGAAGCCAAGGTTAAAAAGGTTGAAAAATCCATCAACGGTTAACCTCCCATGGCAGCTAAGCGTTGCTATCCTGGCAAAAAACGAGAAAAGATACAAGAGAAATGGTTGTAAAAGGAACGCTGCTGTGGTAATTTGTATTCCACAAAGAAACTCAGAGAGCAACCACTGGCCGGAGCAAGAGACGTGGTAGGAAAGTCAAATCCAGAGTGGGGGAAAAAATACACTGTTCTCTCCTTGCGTTAATCTGCAGGTACAGACAGGTAGGAGAAAATGCGTCAGCAGTGCTCCCTTCTGTATTCAGGACATTAGGACTCACTGTCAAGGAGAAACTGGGTGGAGAGAGGGAGTGTGGAGTCAGAGAGAGCAAGAGCAAGAATGGGAGGTCCCTGATTCCAAACAGGAGGGAGAGGGGAGGGTAACATATGTTCTGCGCTGCTGTTGCTCGGGCATGTTTTATGTGGTTCACAGCCACAAAAGAAAGGTTTTGGAAACAAATATAGAGGGTTGGTAAAGAGGTTGTAACAGCACAACACAGAATTCAAAAACTTGGCATGATGAAATGTCAACAATAACCAGATAGTGATGACATGAGTGTGAGATCAAGCTGGAAAAAATATAGCTTGATGAACTATGCAGAGAGAATGTTAAACGTGTCTATATGTTATAAACCAATTATTCAACAGTGTTGCCATAAGGAAGTATCACAACACTTTTTAACTGTAAACTTAATCTTGTGTACAAGAAACTCCAAAATAACAATACTGCAAAAACACTTCACACAATTCAGATGAGAGTAAACTGAGACAGAGGAGCTAAAATGCTGCATCACTGTCAAACTATGCCCTCTACAGGTAATCTTTGTAACATACTCGGGAAGCAGCTTCTACAGGAAACAGCTGAGTAATTTGTCCGTTCTGAACAGCTAAAAAGCCCTCATTTCTCTGAATGTGTATAATATTTGCCACTTCTGTAGGGCTTACATAGGTATTTAATAGTGTTAAAGTTACTTTGTAAAATATGTTCAAGATATAGGAATGATGTTATTTGCGTTAATTAAAAATTAGAAATGATAATGGCATATAAATCCTCTCAATGCCTTTTCTTAAGGTTTTAAAATGTGGGGAAGAAAGGTATCACCGTCGGCAATAATACTGCATTCCATTATGCACCAAATGGAAGAAAATAACCACAAATATTTTCTCTATCCTTGATTTGTATTTGAAATACCCAAATGTATGTACAGGAAATTAAAACAAGCTGCTCTGCATTGTCTCTATACCAACCATTTGATCAGTTGTGACTCACAGCTGCTCATCAGTTCCCCTCTTGTGATGATATCATTCAGTACACAGCAGCAGCCAAGCAGAAACCCAACCAGAGACCGCATACAAAGGACATGATAAGTAGCCTAAAGACATACTGTACTTCAGTTATATTTCCGGACATGTGGAGAACGGCCTCCTAGAAAAATCTATATTTGTTGTAATGTTACTTACCCAGGGGAAGTGCAGACTCAAGCAACATGACCACAAGTACAAGTTGTACAACAAAGCTCTCAGCCCTGTGCCCATCTCTGCTCTGCTCAGCCTCACTCACCAGCTTCCCTTCGACTAACACCATGATGTCAGCACACAACCATCACCTCATCTCTGTGACTCTGAGGACCCTCCCTCCAGCAAAGGTATTTTTTGAAAAACAAATAAAAATTTAAAAAAAAAAGAACCTATTTTGACTGGTCATGCAGCTATCGAATATAAATAAAGTAGTAGGATTGCTTTTATCTGGAAGAAGCTTATTTTAACATATAGAAAATTAACTTTTTTTGTTTTCTTTTTTTTTTTTTACTTTGGGTTGTGCAAAATGGTTTATTGGCGCTCATCTCAGGTCACAATGTGTGATTCTCTTCTCAGACAGGACATGACCCCTGACCATGTTAAGGAAGAAAACTAGTAGTCGACTTTTGACCGGGGTTCAATTCGGCCCGGCCTGCGTGGGTTTTCTCCGGGCACTCCGGTTTCCTCCCACATCCCCCAAAAAAACATGCATGGTAGGTTAATTGAGAACTCTAAATTGACCGTAGGTGTGAATGTGAGTGCAAATATTTGTTTATATGTGCCCTGCGATTGGCTGGCGACCAGTTCAGGGTGTACCCCACCTCCTGCCCGATGATAGCTGGGATAGGCTCAAGCACGCCCGCGACCCTAGTGAGGAGAAGCGGCTCAGAAAATGGATGGATGGATGGATGGATGGATGAATAATTGCGACCTCTGGTGGAGAAGATATTTGCAATACCCATGTGATAACAAGCCCCGGTCTCCCATATCTGCCCAAAACAACTAGACCAGACTCTACTATTAATTAAAAAAAGAACATTTACAAATCACTTTTTTGAGGATACTAGGAAATTCACATATGAACAAATAGCATGATTGCTCAATATGTTCATTTGTTTTTCTGTATTTCTATTCATTCATTAATTTCAATACGGTGTCTATCAATTTAAAGAAACTGACTAATTTGAAAAGCAAAACCTTTGATTTTTTTCCAGGCTCTCATATTAGTAGAAGTCCGATAAAATAAACTACACATTCATGTTATCAGTGTGGCTCTTGGGTATGAAGCCAATGGCTGATTCTTAGTAGAGATATATACTGTACTAATGGGGCTCTCAGACTATGCAAATATACACATTAGCATACATGGGTAGTAATGTGCTACATTTACTCAAGTAACATCCATCCATCTTCTACCGCTTATCCGAGGTCGGGTCGCGGGGGCAGTAGCTTTAGCAGGGACGCCCAGACTTCCCTTTCCCCAGCCATCCTTCATCCTTTCCCCAGCCACTTCCGGGGGGATCCCGAGGTGTTCCCAGGCCAGCCGAAAGATGTAGTCTCTCCAGCGTGTCCCGGGTCGTCCCCGGGGTCTCCTCCCGGTGGGACGTGCCCGGAACACCTCACCAGGGAGGCGGCCGGGAGGCATCCGAATCAGATGCCCCAGCCACCTCATCTGGCTCCTCTCGATGTGAAGGAGCAGCGGCTCTTCTCTGAGATCCTCCCGGATGACCGAGCTTCTCACCCTATCTCTAAGGGAGAGCCCGGACATCCTGTGGAGGAAACTCATTTCGGACGCTTGTATCCGGGATCTCGTTCTTTCGGTCACGACCCACAAGCTCGTGACCATAGGTGAGGGTAGGAACGTAGATCGACCGGTAAATCGAGAGCTTCGCCTTTCGGCTTATCTCCTTCTTTACCACAACGGATCGATACAAAGTCCGCATCACTGCAGACGCTGCACCGATCCGCCTGTCGATCTCCCGTTCCATTCTTCCCTCACTCGTGAACAAGACCCCAAGATACTTGAACTCCTCCACTTAGGGCAGGAGCTCATCCCTGACCTGGAGAGGGCACGCCACCCTTTTCCGACTGAGGACCATGGTCTCAGATTTGGAGGTGCTGATTCTCATCTCAGCCGCTTCACACTCGGCTGCGAACTGCTCCAATGAGAGTTGGAGGTCACGGCTTGATGAAGCCAACAGAACCACGTCATCTGCAAAAAGCAGAGATGCAATACTGAGGCCACCAAACCGGACCCCCTCTACACCTCGGCTGCCCCTAGAAATTCTGTCGATAAAAGTTATGAACAGAATCGGTGACAAAGGGCAGCCTTGGCGGAGTCCAACCCTCACCGGAAACGAGTCCGACTTACTGCCGGATATGCGGATCAAACTCTGACTCCGGTCGTACAGGGACCGAACAGTCCGTATCAGGGAGTATGGGGTACTCAAGTAACAATTTGGGTAAATTGTAGTTGTAAGAGTAGTTTGAATGAACCATACTTTTTACTTGAGTATTCATGTGAAGAAGAATCTATTATTTTACTCTGTTACAATGATTGACATGCCGCTCGCTACTTTTATTGAACCATTAGTGCGTGCGCTATTTTTAGACTTCGTCGACTTCCGCAAAGGGTGCTGTTGCGCCAATCCAACGTTACCACGAGTATCATGACTCCAATTTACCAATCAGACGGCACAAGGCTGTCACATGACCGCACACTAACCCTTCGTGAGCCAATCAAAGTGACTCATTTTGGGGAAGGGGAAAAAAAAAGCAGTCGCGTGAGTGTTTATATTACAGACTCCGAAAAGCAACAGTTTTGTCATCCGGCATAGTCTTAAATTGTGACTGCCCAAACGTGGATATTTCAGCCCACTTCTAACTTGAGAAAACAACTTGTAGTAAGTTGCAAATGTTTTTCTCTATCTCGTGCGCTCCTTCACGAAGTAATTTAAGTGAATGAAGCAATGTTTCTGTAGGGCCCAATGCATGTGTTGTTGGTTTTTGGGCAATTTAAAATTGAAATAGTGGCAGGTGCATGTGGATTCCCATATTTTTTTTTTATTAAATTTTATCTGACGTTGTTGCTGATTTTTACTTATTTAATGTTTTTTTTTTTTTTTTTTTTTTTTTTTTTTTTTTTTAAATCAGAAGTTACAAGTTACTCTGAGTAGTTTTTTTGACTGAGTACTTTCTTACTCTGAGTCAAGACAATATTTGGAGAACTACTTTTTACTTTTATGTGAGTCATATTATTCTAAAGTAACAATACTCTTACTTGAGTACAATATTTGGCTACTCTACCCACCTCTGCAGATTAGTGAAATGTACAGATGATTAGGTAGGCATACACACAATAATTAGCTAACAGATGGACTACATTTTATGTAAGGGATTTAAGGGAATCGATGTTCTAAATATTATTAAAACATTTTTTTGAAGCGCAAACGAAAGTTATGGTCAAATTGAAAATTATAACATGTTAATAATATGAATTACAGATTTACAGATTTCAAATTTAACATCACTAGGACGACTCATAACCACTAGAAGGCGGAGGTAGTGACCTTAAACTGTGAGTTCAACATTGTTAGTAGATGGCAAAAATACAAAAATATTTAACCATATTCTGAATCTAAGTGTAGCAGTATCACTTCAGTTGGGTTAGTATTTAGACATGTAACCATGCGGCACTGAGAGAAAAAAAAAAAACATCTCTGCAGGGCACACTTAATGCAGGCCATCTCATGTCGCAGCTTTCCCTGAGCCATACTAACAGGCTTCTGACGACATGCAAACAAATTGCTTAAGCCAATCTTGAATTGCAGGCAGGAGAAGGCATTTACCACCACTTGAGAGAGAACATCGTGTAAAATGGGTGGAGGTGAGCCTTTGATGCCATACCTTAAACATTAGTCACTAATTATCCCAGGCACATTCAGTTGCCAATGTCATTTTCCCCCCAAAAAATATCATTTTTGATTGAGCAAGATCTTAACAGACACTTAACATGTTACTTTACTGTCTGTACAAAGCTTGGAAAGCAGTAGCCCAAAACACTTTTTCATAGGTTTGTGATATATGTTTTCATTATGAGTTTACTTTCATGAAAAAAATGCAATAAAATATCTTGCAGCTGCTAAAGCCAAACTTACCCAGGTTTGGTGATCCTGTTCTCTGTGAGCGCTACGACTCCTTATTCTAAAAAGACTTTTCTCAAGAGCAACACCAGAGGGGGCTGATCTACGTGACATACTGCGAGACCGCATCCTGTTCAGTTCCTTGCAACAGAAAGAGACCAAAGAGAATTTTCTGCTCAGAGATTTTTTTATATATATACCTGGTTGCACTCAAAACTTTATAACCCTTTAGGGCCTTTTGTTACTGTAGACTAGAACACACGTAACAGCAAAGGAACAATGTGGAACAAAGTAGGAAGGACAGCATACCCACATAGCCACTTTGCACTTTTTAAACTGTTAAGTCAAACGCATTTTGTATGATTAAAAAAAAGCCTCTCAAAAGGACGTGCATATTATCTTATTGCTATATTATTGTGGTTTGACAGAATTATTTATAAAAAAAAATCAACGACATCAGAAATCACATTTCAATGTAATTTCAATGAATTGCTTGATTGCAGTTATTACCTCAAAAGGTTGTGCAATAAAATATTAGGTTATATGGGAACTAGGCTTTACATGATCAGGATCATTGGGACAGATCAGCGAGTTTAAAAAAATTATAACAGATCACAAGATGGAGGAATAATGTGTCTATTTAAATGACCTGTTCATTTACTGTATATACTTGTGTACTTAATTGCTCAAAAAATTATATTTACAATAAATGTATCTTTGTTCCTATATTTATGCCAGTGAGGCATAGTGACAGACAGAACAAATGAATGATCTTCTATTAGATGGCAGGAAGTAAATACAGTAATTAATATATCCACTTTTTGTGACATTTTTGTTTGTTGGTGTGCCATGAGATTTTTCAATTGTAAAATATGTTCCTTGGCCCCATAAAGGTTGGAAATCACTGCTCTAGTCAGATCGTGTATTCTAATCAGTCAGGTCAAACCAACATTCCATGACAGAAATAATGGGTGCCAACTTACTGTAATTAAATTACTTTATTTTTAATTAAATTACTTCACCCACACCGAAACTTTAGAGCATGATTCGACAGAAGAGCGGCATGTTTACGTCTAACCGTTCGTGCTAGCAGTAGCTTGCTAGGCTACATAACATTTTATTTGCCTGCTTGTGAGCCGTATCGTATTAAAAGTACGTAAACATACCTCAAGCAAGCCTTAAACGAACGTCCTCTCCTGTCCTGAGCACCGGTGACCACCAACACACGTTTTCCCCCATTTTGTCCTCATAATATAGTTGGCACAATGCACTCTTGTCATCGCCACGGTAACGAGTGTATCCGGTCGCATTTGAGTTGACAAGCTAAAGCCCAATGATCGTAAAAAATGGGATGCGGTGGTATCGGAATACAATATTTTATTGCAACAAGGCTAAAATTAAACTAGCTTTTGGATTCAAATATACTGTGCACGCGGCGACGCGGAGTAAATGTCTTTTGCGGAGCCGATCAATGACGTCATTGAAAAAAAAAATTCAATGACTTCATTGATCGGATCTGCGAATGATGACATTAAAGCCGAACAGCATAAAATGCTAAATTATCGGCCGATACCGATCAGCCCGATAAAATCGGTGTAAAGTCTAATGGGAACCATTGTTTTTTATGTATAATTCTATTGGACCACAGATAAAGTAGTGTCTTATATTCATTACGTACAGCAATAGTCAGTAAATTTGTATTTACTGCACAGTACGATCACTTTTGTCACATTCAAGTTATTTCAGTGACCATTGTGGGTTTTCTTTCCTTAATGGAAGGGTACCAACAATTTTGGCTACATGTGTCGTACATGGTCAATGTTAAACACAACATTATTCAATGATATGTTCATGCAAATGTCAATTAATAGAAACAATATACAAAAATAACATTTTCTCCATTAGATTAAAGATTTTATAGATCCCTCTAATATACCTGGGATCCCTGGGATCTCCTGTGGTTCCAGACCTCTTCCTGGTTGTCTTGGGATTTTAGTTCTCTGGGTAACCAGACCTGATCAACGGGAGTACTGCTGGAGACTCTGGTTGTTGCCTCTCTTTGGAAAAAAGAGTCCAAGTAAAGTGGCTCAACTTGCCTACGGCGCCAGTGGCGTTGTGAGGCCGGGGACTGTCCGTCCTGCCTAAAAAGTAGTTGGTCTGGGCTGACTTTGGTTGTGTGTTTTCTGGGCTCATGAAGGGATTTGTTGTAAGCCACCTCAGTTGGCTGTAGCTCCAGTGGGTCATGGGTGGATAGCGTCCACACTGGACTTGTGAAGTCAACTGAAGTCTGTGGGGGTGCCTTCCACGTAATATCTCTTTCAGGTGCAGGGTGTAATATAGTACCAAAGTTGGAGTCTACTTCTTGAATACTGGCAACAGACAGTAGATCTTGATTGGAGTATGGCTGAGATTGAGATATAAAAGAGTCCACATCAAGAATGGAAGGTTTGTAGGGCTCTTCAGCTCTGGGAGAGGGCTCCTTCCATCTTAGTGAAGGGTCAATGTGTTGAGAGGTGGCAGCTCTGAGCAAAGAGTCTACATCTACCACTTTGGGCCTCAAAGGGGACTGATCCAGCCTTATTCTCTCATGTTCCTCTTTAATGTGTTTCTCCTTTAGTCTGTGTCTCTCTGCTTCTTGAAGTCTGGCAATCTGTCTCATTTTCTCTGCCTCAGCCTTTTCCATCTTCTCTCTCTCTGCCTCCCATCTAAGCCTTTCATTCTGCGGGGCCTGTTGTATTAGCCTTTGGTACTGTTTCTCAGCGTGGAGTTGTTTTCCCCTTTGCAAGTCTCTCAGTCTGTCCAGCTCTTTAAGCTTTTCCCTCTCAATGTCTTCCTCACACTCCCTCTCCATTTGTCTTTGTTTTTCCCATTCCTTATCAATCCCTTTCAGTCTTAGCATTTCCTGTTCTAACGCCATTTGTCTTGTTTTCTCAGTGTTCTCTCTGAACCACTGCTTCTCAAGCTCAATAAAATGATACCTCTCATTTTCTTTCTGCTTCAGGTTTTGGTGGGAGAGCCTTCCTTCCTCTCTCTCTTTACCTCTCTCCAGTTCCTCCATTCTCTTGTTCCTTTGCATTTCCAAAAGAAGTGTCTCCCTATCTAGCGCTGACTGCCTCTCTTTTTCTCTCTGTCTTTGTCTTTCCCATTCACGCTGCCTCTCTTGTTCCAGTTCTTGCTGCATATGAACTCCCCACTGTCGCTCCTTTTCCTGCTCCCTCAGCCTCACCTGTTCTTGTTGTTGCTCAAGTTCTCGCATTCTCTCCATTTCTTGTTCTTTTTGCCTCACTTGTTCTTGTTGCCTCTTAAATTCTCGCTGTCTCTCCATTTCTTGCTCCCCCAGCCTAACCCTTTCTTGCTGTCGCACAGGTTCTCGTCTCTCCAATTCTTGCTGCATCGAAAGTTCTCGCTCTCTCTCCATTTCTTGCTCCCTCACCCTCAACTGTTCTTGCAGTTTTTGCTGTCTCTCCATTTCTTGCTCCCTTTGCCGCAGTAGTTCTTGCTGCCTCTTAAGTTCTCGCCGTCTCTCCATTTCCTGCTCCCTCAGTCTCCCCTTTTCTTGCCGTCTCTCAAGTTCTCGCCGTTTCTCCAGTTCCTGCTCCCTCAACCTCACCTGTTCTTGCTGACGCTCGAGTTCTTGCTGTTGGTCCATTTCTTGCTCCCTTTGCCTCAATTGTTCTTGCGGTCTCTCAAATTCTTGTCGTCTCTCCTTTTCATGCTCTTTCTGCCTCTCAAGTTCTCGATGTCTCTCCATTTCCTGCTCCCTCAGCCTCACCTGTTCTTGCTTCCTCTCCTTTTCTTGCTCCCTCAGCTTCAGCTGTGTGTTCTGTCTTTCAACTTCTCGCTGTCTCTCAATTTCCTGCTCCCTTTGCCTCAGTTGTTCTGCGTGCCTCTCAAGTTCTCGTCGTTTCTCCTTTTCATACTCTCTCTGCCACTCAAGTTCTCGCTTTTTGTCAATTTCCTGCTCCCTCCCTCTCATCTCTTCTTGCTGTCGCTCCTCTTCCTGCTCCCTCAGCCTCATTAGTTCCTGCTGTCTCTCAACCTCTCGCTGCTGCTCCTCTTCCTGCTCCCTCAGCCTCATTAGTTCCTGCTGTCTCTCAACTTCTCGCTGCCGCTCCTCTTCCTGCTCACTCAGCCTCATCAGTTCTTGCTGCCTCTCAAATTGTTGCAGTCTCTCCTCTTCCTGCTCCCTCAGCCTCATTAGTTCCTGCTGTCTCTCAACTTCTCGCTGTCGCTCTTCTTCCTGCTCACTCAGCCTCATCAGTTCTTGCTGCCTCTCAAATTGTTGCCGTCTCTCCTTTTCCTGCTCCCTCAACCTCCTCAATTCTTGCTGTCTTTCCTTTTCCTGCTCCTTCAACCTCACCTGTTGTTGTTGTCTCTCAATTTCCTGCTCCCTCAGCCTCATCAGTTCTTGCTGCCTTTGAAGTTCTCGTAGTTTCTCCTTTTCCTGCTCCCTTACGCTCATCTGTTCTAGCTGTCTTTCCATTTCCTGCTCTTTTTGCCTCATTAATTCTTGTTGCCTCTCCAGTTCCTGCTCTCTCTGCCTTTGTTTTCTCTCCTTTTCTTGGTCCCTCTGCCTGTGCATTTCTTTCTGTCTCTGCTTTTCAAACTCTCTTTGCCTCTCTAGCTCTCTTTGCCTCTCTACTTCCTCCCTACTCTGCATCTCTTGTTCTTGCTGATTTGCCTTTTCTTGCTTGAAACACAACTGCCTTTGTTTTCCCATGTCTTTCTGCTGTCCCAACTCCAATTCTTGCAGACTGTGGGTTTGAAGCTCTCTCTGTTTTTGTTTCTCCCTTTCAAATGCTTTACGCCTTTCAAATTCTCTTTGCATCTCCCTTTCCTTCATTTGTGAAAACTGTAAAAGGGCTTGTTTCTCAATTTCCATTTGTCGCTGTTTGTCCCCATCAATAACTTTAATTTTGCCATTTTGCCTTTCATCCTCCTTTGTTTGCGCTCTTTTTACTACTCCCGTCTTTATATCTGCTGTCGGCATATCCAGCACTGATACCACCTGCCTGGGTGAAATGTGGCTCATTCTCCTTACGTCTTCATATTTGCCTTGTTTTTTTTCTCCAGATGTTTCATTTATTGACAGATTCCTCTTAATTTCAGCTACCTTACCTTGAGAGGTTACCTGTCCAGAACCTACTGCAAAATCACCAGAAGGCACTGCTGAATCTATAATGTCAGATCCAGTATCTAAAGAAGACACCGACTCCTGTATTTGTCCGGTCAAGGCAAAATAGGTTGCCTTGGGTTTTGGCTTTTCATCTATCTGCAGTGTTTTGATGAGTTTAGTAGCTCCAGGTATTTCCTTGTGGTCTGCTTCTTTCTGTCTGTCTTTATCTTTATTCAAATCCATTTCTTTTTCCCTTTGTGAGTGGTTTAGCGTGGCATTTTGCACACCGGCTTCTTGAGCCACACCTGCAGTAGGCCATTTCTGCAAGGATCCTATTCGCAAGTATCGAGGTTGTTGCTCTATTGCCATTGCTGAAGCTGGTTCACCTTTTATTAAACTAGTTGTTTCCATCATTTTCCTGTTCCCTTCTGAGTGTCTGGAGTTTAAGGTCATGGCTTTATCTTCCCACTGAGCAGATGGAATGCTCTCACTTACTGCCCTGTTCTCTCCCATTCCTTGCACTGTGTCCATGGTGTGGTTCACTCGCAGGATACTTGGAGAAATATAATCTTTATACATGGCAGTCACCAAAGTTCCTTCATCCTCTTTGCTTCCTACTCGTAAAGGTGGGTTACTCAATAAGTCAGCGCCATTTGTCACACTAGATCTCTCCACAATATTATCAAAGAAGGATGCTCGTTCTGTCTGCATTTCAACAGTCGGACCACTTTGATTGCTGGTAGCACTTGACGCCTGTTCTGCCTCTGTACTTTCTGTAATTGAGTTGATATTTTTGAGCTGATCTTGGAAATCCACACCCATCTGGTCACTGTTGTTGACTGCGTCGATCTAAAAAAAAAAAAAAAAAAAAAAGTATCAGAGGTATATAGTAATACACACATTATATTCATTATACGGTATATGTAGTATGTACAGACATATAATATTGTAATGTAACAGATATAAAGTCGATGCACCCCTCTTCATATGCCAGGTTTTTGTGACATAAAAAAATGAAGCCAAGATAAATAATTTTATAACTTTTTCCATTAATATCGTGGCCTATAACATGTACAACTCCATATATTTTTGTGTTTAGTTTTTTTTAGAGGGGAAGTAAAAATAAACGATAGTAGTTGCCAGTGTTGCCACAGTTACCTTGAAAAGGTAACTTAGTTTACTGATTACTTGATTTTAAAAGTAGCTAAGTTAAATTACAAATTACTTTATTACAACCCTAATTCCAATGACATTGGGACGTTGTATTAAACGACTAAAATCAGAATACAATGATTTGCAAATCATGTTGAACCTATATTTAATTGAATACACAACAAAGACTAGATATTTAATGTTCATATTGACAAACTTTGTTTTTAGCAAATAATCATTAACTTAGAATTTTATGGCTGCAACACATTCCAAAAAAGCTGGGACAGGGTCATGTTTACCACTGTGTTACATCACCTTTTCTTTCAACAACATTCAATAAACGTTTGGGAACTGAGGACACTAATTGTTGAAACTTTGTAGGTGGAATTCTTTCCCATTCTTGCTTGATGTACAGCTTCAGCAGTCCGGGGTCTCAGTTGTCGTATTTTACACTTCATAATGCGCCACGGATTTTCAATGGGCGACAGGTCTGGACTGCAAGCAGGCCAGTCTTGTACCCACACTCTTTTACTACAAAGCCACACTGTTGTAACACGTGCAGAATGTGGTTTGGCATTGTCTTGCTGAAATAAGCAGGGGCATCCATGAAAAAGACGTTGCTTGGATGGCTGCATATGTTTCTCCAAAACCTGTATGTACCTTTAAGCATTAATGGTGCCTTCACAGATGTGTAAGTTACCCATACCATTGGCACTAACACAGGCCCATACCATCACAGATGCTGGCTTTTGAACTTTGCGTCCATAACAGTCCGGATTGGTCTTTTCCTCTTTGGCCCGGAGGACACGACATCCACAATTTCCAAAAACTATTTGAAACGTGGACTCGTCGGACCACAGAACACTTTTCCACTTTGCATCAGTCCATCTTAGATGTGCTCGGGCCCAGATAACCCGGCGGCAATTCTGGGTGTTGTTGATAAATGGCTTTTGCTTTGCATAGTAGAGTTTTAAGCTGCACTTACAGAGGTAGCTCCAAACCGTATTTAGTGACATTGGTTTTCTGAAGTGTTCCTGAGCCCATGTGGTGATATCCCTTACATATTGATGTCGGTTTTTGATGCAGTGCCGCCTGAGGGATCGAAGGTCACGGGCATTCAATGTTGGTTTTCGGCCTTGCCGCTTACATGCAGTGATTTCTGCAGATACTCTGAACCTTTTGATGATATGATGGACCGTAGATGACAAAATCCCTAAATTCCTTGCAATTGTACGTTGAGGAACATTGTCCTTAAACTATTCGACTATTTTCTCATCCACTTGTTCACAAAGATGTGAGCCTCGCCCCATCTTTGCTTGTGAATTACTGAGCAATTCAGGGAAGCTCCTTTTATACCCAATCATGGCACCCACCAGTTCCCAATTAGCCTGTTCACCTGCGGGATGTTCCAAACAGGTGTTTGATGGGCATTCCTCAACTTTCTCAGTCTTTTTTGCCACCTGTCCCAGCTTTTTTGGAACGTGTTGCAGCACGTTACAAAAAAGAACGTTTTTTTTTTTAATTCTAAGTTAATGATAATTTGCTAAAAACAATAAGGTTTATCAGTTTGAACATTAAATATCTTGTCTTTGTAGTGTATTCAATTAAATATAGGTTGAACATGATTTGCAAATCATTTTTATTTATGTTTCACGATCAGGATTTTTGGGGCAGATCACTGATCAGCGAGTTTAAAAAAAACGATAACCGATCACAAGATGGAGGAATGTGTCAATTTAAATGACCTGTTCATTTACTGTATATACTTGTGTACATAATTGCTAAAAGCATTATATTTACAATAAATAATGTATTTTTGTTCCTCTATTTATGCCAGTGAGGTATAGTGACAAACAGAACAAATGAATCGTCTTCTATTAGATGGCAGGAAGTACATACAGTAATTAATGTATCCACTTTTTGTGACATTTTTGTTTGTTGGTGTGCCATGAGATTTTTCAATTGTAAAATATGTTCCTTGGCCCCATAAAGGTTGGAAATCACTGCTCTAGTCAGATCGTGTATTCTAATCAGTCAGGTCAAACCAACATTACATGACAGAAATAATGGGTACTTACTGTAATTAAATTACTTTTTTTTTAATTAAATGACTTCACCCACACCAAAACGTTAGAGCATGATTCGACAGAACAGCGGCATGTTTACGTCCAACCGTTCGTGCTACCATTTGCTTGCTAGGCTACATAACGTTTTTGTTGCCTGTTTGCGAGCCGTATCGTATTAAAAGTATGTGAACATACCTCAAGCAAGCCTTAAACAAACGTCATCTCCTGTCCTGAGCACCGGTGACCACCAACACACGTTTTCCCCCATTTTGTCCTCATAATATAGTTGGCACAATGCACTCTTGTCATCGCCACGGTAACGAGTGTATCCGGTCGCATTTGAGTTGACAAGCTAAAGCCCAATGATCGTAAAAAATGGGATGCAGTGATTTTAATGCAGGAGTCTGACATAGTGCAATCGTGAAAGAGCAAATTTGTCTTGTAGTCTGATCCGGCCATTAAGAGTTGTCTGTCTCAGACGTGTTGTCTGTTCCACACCGTCGACATGTTATCTTTTTTAAATAACTTTATTGGCCGTCAGATATTTACAGGACTACGCCAAAAGACACGCGACAAGGCTGAAAATAAACTAGCTTTTGGATTCAAATATACTGTCACGATGGCGACGCGGAGTAAATGTCTTTTGTGGATCAATGACGTCATTGGCAAATTATGACAAAGCCGATCAGCATAAAATGCTGATTTTCGGCCGATGCCGATAAAATCGGTGTAAAGTCTACTATTCACTGGTCACGTGTTCCTTTTTCACTTGGAAAGCCAAAAAAACTCTTGCCACTGGCTGAACCATTTGTACAACCAAATGCCACACAATAAACTATTGTTACATCGTTAAATCATACGACAACAAATATACAAGGACAGGAACAACAGCATGGAACAATAGCACACAACGCCGAATGAACAGGATGTTTGGCTTGTGTGACGTCACAGCGCCGGAAAGAAACGAAGACCGAAAGGAGCGGGATGCAAAAAACAGAAGGCGCATTCTGCATCATCTATATCGATTTTACTGCTGCATATCTGCCATATAATCACTTCAAAATGGCAGATGTGGTTTGTAAGGGGCTTCTAGCGTTATCAAGAACATTTTTTAAATCTTTGTCCTCTGACCTTTAAGTGTGATTTAAAAAAAAAAAATGTAAATAATTTTGATTTTGAAATGCCACATAAGATTTTTACGAACGTGGTTTAGTTGGTGTCCTGCGGTGGTCTAGTGTCCCCCAGAGCTGATTTGGTTCTGGGATAACTCGGGCATTTTTTAAAATAATCTTTTGAAATTAGGGTCAATGGCAGACATATGTGGAGGTTTAAATTAGATTTAGTAATATAATGCAACTTCAGAACCTTCCTGGATGTAATCCTGGCACAGTGTTCTTTCTCTCGGTGGTGGATTCGTTGCCATACAACAGAGTTAGTATTTTGTTTGATTATTTTAAATCCAAAGCATTGATGTCTATGTATTATTTGTCAGGCTTTTATTTTGAAGTCGGCTCAAGCAGCTCATTGGCGGCGTTACTGTAATGTCTAGTATAAACTATCGTTGGGGCAGCTGCCTTGACTTCATCTTTCCAACTGGGGGCTGGCCTGACCGCAGTGGTTTACTGGGGATTCCAGCAGGGTCGGACCATAGACTGTTGGATTCCCATAAAAATGACTTGGAGTCAAGTCATCAACGGAGACAGCAACACTGCTGCCAAGCAGATGGAGGGACGGGCCTTCCCACACGTGAATATTCTCAACTTGTGTGAGTGTGTGTGTGAATATCTTGACAACTGCGTTACGTTTGTCTCACAAATAAATGCCCGCTGATCCACAAACGCACCTTCGATAATTCATAAGCAGAACTGAATATTTACAAATGGCAAGTCATGATAAAAGCACACACAAGATTAAAAAACATGTGTAAATCGCAGATATATTTGTGGATCTGAAAAACAAGTATAAATCAGGGATATAATTGTGGATTTCAAAAAGACGTGTAAATCGTGGATATATTTATACAAATTATTTGGAGGCAAATCTCTCCCCATACAGTTGCTCATTCCTACTGAGAACTTGGGCTATCCTCTTATTTTTTCAGTTTTTATTACCTCATTTAACAGGTAATTATTGACAAAGAGCAACACAAACTCTGAACAAAAATCTATACATCTCTTACCCTCCTTTGAGGATCTTTGCTGATCTCATGATATTCTGTAGGGTCACTGATTGAAACATTGCCAAAGTCAGACAATCTCTCGGGTGAAAACCTGCCAAACACAAATCAGACAACAAAAACCATGCATGACAATGGAACTGATAGACCAAAAATGTGTATCAAAAGTAAACTAATGCATTGGTGGCAGACCTTACTTTTTAGTGAAATCAGCGGGCAGGTGGCGGGGCTTCATTGCAGGTTTCATGACGGGACTCTGGGTTGGAGTTGTATCCTCTGTAAGCTGCTTGATGAGCTGTTTAACCCCCACTTGTGGTTCACTTTCAGGGAGTGTCTGCTCTGGAGAGAGAATATCTGATATCTGACGAGAAGACACCGTCTCAGGAGCAGAGGAGGAATCAAGCAGGAGATGAATTCGTGACTTGATGCTAACCCCTCGCTGATCCTCAGTCTCTTTAACGATCATTTCTTCTGCAATGTTGTTGCTCTGCTCGTCTGAGGTCGATTGTTTACCTTCAACATCAGTGGTCTGTCCCAAGGTACTGATTTTCTCCTTCTGGGTTTTTTGTGAAAGTGATTTATCTTTTGGAGTGCATTCCTTAACGTCTGATTTGGTCGCTTTACGGTGCAATGACAGACCAATAGATTCAAACTTGTATGTAAGATCAGATGAAAGAGGGTTTCCCCCAGCCAAGCGTGGAGCAGGAACTGGTATCTCTGGATTTTTAAGAAAAATAGCAGATACAGGTCTGGGCCTGGAACCACGGGGTTTGGGTCGGGGTGGGACAACTGTCAGAGATTTATTTTGTTCATCCTCGTTCTCAATCTGATTAAGAAACCCCAATGACTTGGCTCTGGCAATGGATGCCCCTCCCTGCATGGGTGTCATCTGGTTCTTAGGTTTCTGTCTCTCTGCTGGCAATGGAGGCGTTGATTTGTTGGCATCTACAGAGTCAAAAGGAGGGGCTGGTTTAAATGGATGGACAGGCTTGGTTGTTTGCCCAGTATTCACCTTAGTTGATGTTCTAAATGAGGTTGAGGCAGGACGACTGGAGTTGATTGACACAGGCCTTGGCTTAACAATGGCAACTGGTTGCTGTGGTTTTGGACTGTTGGGAAGCTCTGGTTTGTATCCAGTGGTGTTAGTGGATTCTGGTCTGGGTTTGGTTTGCGGCTTTGGGGCAGGTATGGGCTTAATACTGTTTTTATTCTCCACAGCAAACGGTTTTGGAGTCAACCGTGGCTTGGGCCCAGGGACAGGTTTTTTGGGTTCAGGAGTGATGATATGCGACTGATTGATTGATGGACTTGTGTTGCTTGAGTTGGTCAGGGGACTCAAGTGAAGTCTTCCTCCTGTCATTGTCCTTCCAGCCTCCCCACTGTGTACCTCCACCTGTGCAGCCATCCTCTTCAACAACACCTATTAACACAAACATTGTTCTCAATGGCCGAGCAAAATGGTACTAAAATGGTACCTCACTGCAATTATTTGATCTGGCCATTATGGTGCACTTTGTGTAGGGAGTGTCTTGAGTGGCAGCAGAGAAATATACTATTTACTCAAGATAATAAATCACTCTAGAGCAATAAAGCACAGGTGTACACAGGTGTAAGAGAATAAGGACTAGTGCTAATCATCAATCATGGATCATTACTTTCTCCATCCAATTATTTTTTACAGCAAGAAAAGCTTTTATTAATTGTGAATAACTGTGCCTTTTCAGTGATGACTTTATACAGTCATTTTATTGTTTATTATAAAATATATAAAATTAAATATTAAATAAATATTATAAAATATAGGCGGCACGGTGAACCTGATGACATTCCTGTGGAGGTATGGAAGCATCTAGGAGAGGTGGCTGTGGAGTTTTTGACCAGCTTGTTCAATAGAATTGTAGCATGTGAGAAGATGCCTGAAGAATGGAGGAAAAGTGTGCTGGTGCCCATTTTTAAAAGCAAGGGTGATGTGCAGAGCTGTGGGAACTATAGAGGAATAAAGTTGATGAGCCACACAATGAAGTTATGGGAAAGAGTAGTGGAGGCTAGACTCAGGACAGAAGTGAGTATTTGTGAGCAACAGTATGTTTCATGCCTAGAAAGAGTACCACAGACGCATTCTTTGCCTTGAGGATGTTGATGGAAAGGTACAGAGAAGGTCAGAAGGGGCTACATTGTGTCTTTGTAGATCTAGAGAAAGCCTATGACAGAGTACCCAGAGAGGAACTGTGGTACTGTATGCGGAAGTCTGGAGTGGCAGAGAACTACGATAGAATAATACAGGACATGTACGAGGCCAGCAGAACAGCGGTGAGGTGTGCTGTAGGTGTGACAGATGAATTTAAGGTGGAGGTGGGACTGCATCAGGGATCAGCCCTGAGCCCCTTCCTGTTTGCAGTGGTGATGGATAGGCTGACAGATGAGGTTAGCTGGAATCCCCGTGGACCTTGATGTTTGCAGATGACATTGTGATCTGCAGTGAAAGCAGGGTGCAGGTGGAGGAACAGTTAGAAAGATGGAGGCATGCACTGGAAAGCAGAGGAATGAAGATTAGCCGAAGTAAGACAGAATATACGTGCATGAATGAGAAGGGTGGTGGGGGAAGAGTGAGGCTACAGGGAGAAGAGATAGCAAGGGTGGAGGACTTTAAATACTTGGGGTCAACCGTCCAGAGCAATGGTGAGTGTAGTCAGGAAGTGAAGAAACGGGTGCAAGCAGGTTGGAACGGGTGGAGAAATGTGTCAGTTGTGTTTTGTGACAGAAGACTCTCTGCTTGGATGAAAGGTAAAGTTTATAAAAAAAAGTGGCGAGGCCAGCCATGATGTACGGATTAGAGACAGTGGCACTGAAGAGACAACAGGAAGCAGAGATGGAGGTGGTGGAAATGAAGATGTTGAGGTTCGCTCTCGGCGTGACCAGGTTGGAAAAGGAGATAGGCGGCACGGTGGAAGATTGGTTAGCACATCTGCCTCACAGTTCTGAGAACCGGGGTTCAAATCCCGGCCCAGCCTGTGTGGAGTTTGCATATTCCCTCCGTGCCTGTGTGGGTTTTCACCGGGTAATCCGGTTTCCTCCCACATCCCAAAAACATGTGTGGTAGGTTGATTGAAGACTCTAAATTGTGCATAGGTGTGAATGTGAGTGCGAATGATTGTTTGTTTATATGTGCCCTACGATTGGCTGGCGACCAGTTCAGAGTGTACCCCGCCTTTCGCCCGAAGATAGTTGGGAGAGGCTCCAGCACGCCCGTGACCCTAGTGAGGATAAGCGGTACAGAAAATGGATGGATGGATGGATTGATTATAAAATATTATACTATATCTTTCATCAATAAATGCGTACATTTTATGGAGCAGGTTTCAACCTTTAAATAGAATGTGTCGTGAAAATTGATGAACCCCCCAAGAATTTTGTTTATTTACATAAAGGTTATTTACCACACTTATCTACATTAAACTAATCTTCAAAGCAACCCTTTAATTTACTTACAATGCACTACAATAAATATTTATCATGCTTTCAAAAGTTCATTACAATAAAGATCATTGGGGGTGGATAAATGGGGTCGTAAATGGTGTTGGACCTGTCCATTTATTATGATAAAAAAATGTTCAATCAGGTTGAGGGACATTGAGCGACAACTGCTTAATATTTAAGGAAAATATACATTGATAATAGGGGCCAAGAATTAAGTCTAAAGATAAATCAGAGAAATCTTTTCAGCGCTCTATTCGCCACCATTTTCAATTTGTATAAACTTTCAGAGATTATTGTGGGCGGCACGGTGGTCGACTGGATGACACATCTGCCTCACAGTTCTGAGAACCAGGGTTCAAATCCCTGGCCTGCCTGTGTGGGGTTTGAATGTTTTCCCCGTGCCTTTGTGGGTTTTCTCTGGGTACTCCGGTTTCAAAAACATGCATGGTAGGTTAAATAAAGACTCTAAATTGCCCGTAGGTGCGAATGGTTGTTTGTTCATCTGTGCCCTGCGATTGGCTGGCAACCAGTTCAGTGTGAATCCCGCCTGTCGCCCGAAGGTAGCTGGGATAGGCTCCAGCCCGCCCGCGACCCTAGTAAGGATAAGCGGTACGGCAAATGGCTGGATGGATGGATTATTGTGCAATGTCAGCAGACCGAAAATCCTGGAATTTGAACGCATTCATTTTTGAGGATATCTGAATCTTGATGGCCACGGTAGACTGTTGCACAAGTCAGATGTCAGACCCACACACCTCGTGACAGGGTTGAATTAGACGGAACTGGACAATCGATAACGAATTACACTCAGCGACTGACCCTACCCACCTCCCGATGATACTGAACTTCTGCAAAAAGCGACCTCTGGCGTTCATATCAGCAAACAACATTTTTAAACGCCACTGACAGCTTATTTTGCTGAACCACAAAAAACATGGTGCAATTGTCAAGGAAAAATAAATGAAAGGATTTTTGGTCGCTGTATCTATATTTCTCTGTCAGCGTAAAATACAGTGAGAGGAAACGAGGAGCGAGCAGAACCGAGAGGCAGTGTATCAAGCCTCACATGCATTTTCATGATAATGTTGTCACCAGGTTTCAAGATGGCGATCGCGCATCTTTCAAAATTCTCCAAGATGTATCTGGAGATATTCGACAGGCTGCTGGGAAAGATCGCTCCATTTATTGTCTATATGAACACAAACTTTCATGCATCCATTGTTCCAGCAGAAAGACTCTTTTATAACACTTTCCTTTGTAGACACCTACATATAAAATCATAAATATAGTTATTTTTTTTTTAACACTATAAACACACACACACACACACACAAACCTTCACGATGGGGGGCTGAAACTCGGTTAGGTCCCGCAAAAGTGAATTTTGTTGTGAAAAATCATGTGATATAACCTGCCATTTTAATTGGCTATAAACATCTGTGCTGTTGCTACACCGTTCCCTTTCTATTCGACATTTTGGAATCGCAACCATACTAGTTGCAGATGGTCGGCAACTCATGAGAGCCAGTTGAAGAACCACAAACACTGCATGGCACGACCATCATTGCTTGCGATGGGCGCTTAACATAGGCTCGCTTTTGGTGGCCTGTGACCTTTTTCAGGAGGCAGCTGGCTCCTGAATTGGGCCCTGTTGGTGGCTGGGGCCCCCATGCTCTCCGGGGGTTGTGGGGGCAGTGGGGCGCACTGGGTGGGGGGTGGGGAATTGGGCATGGGAGGCGGTGGTCCGGTACTCGTGCCCTTCCCTTTGGGACTGGTCGGGGCGCTTCAGTTGGGCTAGGGGACAGGTGGAGGGGGCTGGGCCCACCCCACCCTTCCTCAATGTGTCAGCTCAGCAACTCCACACATGCATGTTATATGGTGTTCATTCACTAATAAATTCCATAGCATTGCTGTATAGGCTTTAATTGTTTGTGCTGGGATCACTCATAATAACACAGGTTATATTAAGAGATCAACTCACAGGTTCTTAGTGGTGTTTAGACACTATAAAAAGCATCCCACCGCACCCATCATCAGTAGCACTGCCTTGCTCATTTCCCACATCCTGTCCTCCCGTTTTCTGTCCTCTCATCTTGTTCTATTGGTTAGTTGTTGCATGTCCTCAGCGGGTGTCTTCCCCCCACCCCATCCACAAATAAGAACACGATTTGATTAGACTAACTATTGTTCAGCTGTGGTTCGCACCACTATTCCCCTTGTCCGTTCTGTCCCTCTGTCTGTCCCCAAAAACTCGTTTCTGCCCGGGTGCATTTTCAATAAACATCAGAAAAATTTAAAAAAATAAGCAGAGGGAGTATTCAAACTCCCTTGTCGTGCAGCACAAAAGGCATACAGATCCACCATTCTGCATGGCCATGAAGCTGGACAAGACATGTTTAAAATATAATAATAATAATAATAATGTTTAAAGTGCAGTGAATAAATACAAAAACATTTTACCTGAGCAGATGTCACGCGTATGCTGTAGATCTCTGGCTTTTGTCGTAAGGCTGGAGTGATGTCATATCACACAGGAGGAAGATGTTGAAGCTGCCTAAGAGCAAGAAACCCCAAGATTTTATCTGAGTACGCTGTGCTTCAGGCTGCGGTATATACAACACAGCACAACCACTGGACGACAACAATTTGAGAATAATGTTGCTTCAATCAATGAATTTACAACACTGCAGATTGTGATAGGAAACACTTAGCCACAGTGGAATGCCAAACATTTGCTTGTACGTTTGTCTCGTAACACGGGAAGTGTTGATTGCAACTGTCCAACACATAAATGTCTAACACACAAAGTAACAAACCAATGAAAGTCACTAATTTCCCTTAGCAAGACGTAATGCTTGCTGAAAACCATTAAACATTCACCTTTAAAGTCTAACTATTAGAAGTCATTCGTTTTCTTTGTTTTCTTTGCCAAGCATTGCAACAGATCAAGCCTGTCGAATTCTACAACACATTATACGAGCCAACAAAAAGAGTACTGTAATTCATTTCAGGGCTGTCAGACGGAGAGTTGTAACCAACTGTGATTCAGAAATGTGTCTATCAGCATAAAGTCCAAAGGACTTTTTTTGGACACCTCTACGAATTCGCTTTCGAGAACACCTCAAACTAACATCACAAATCAACATACCATCGCGCCAAGTCCAATTTTAGCAATTTGTATTCCAAATTGACACATTCAGTTTTTTTTTTTTCAATTTGAAAATGTGCATCAAGTGCTAAACCTCCCCGTACTAACTGTACTCGACAAGCTCCAACAGGACACTCGGTGCAGATTAGCAAAAGTCTGTGTTAGCCTGCTAAAGTGAAGACCATTTAAATTAATTCAGATATGGACAAATGTTTAAAAAGTACTATACGACAACAGTAAATACATATATATATTTTTTTTAATTAAAAAAAAGAAAATTTAGCTCATGCGGTCAAGTAAACTGAGCATGCGAAAGCTAACTCAAGACAAGCCAAACTAATCAAAATGGAAACACTGACTGAACCTGTCTTTCGCTGTTTGATGCGAAACACACGGAACTTACCTAACAAAGTCCTTTCTTCATCTTGCCGAGTCCAAATATCTTTACAAATAGGCTACATTGCTGTAGAAGTTAGTGGGGTAAATTCAAATCGAAACAATTTATTTTTTTCGTTTTTTTTTATTTTCCAGCTACTTAGCAGGTTCACTTTGCTAGCCAAGAGGCTGCTATCCTGTCTCAGGTTGCGGTGTTGTTGACAGGCAGGTCCCGACAACGCTCGACAATTCGACTGGTTGGGAAGCGAAATTACATTACAAAGTGTTTCCGGTCAATAGTTCCAAAATAAAAGCGAAACCAGTACAATGTGTGAGCAGTGTTGGGGAGATTACTTTGGAAATTGCAAATAAAATTGGAATTTACAAATATAAGTTAACCTGTTAAAATGTAATAGTCGTGTAATTAATTTAATTACTTTCTCGAAGTAGTATAATTATATCTTGATTATTTTTTATTAATTTTCAATGAATGCATCAACAGGAACCTTGGATGTTTCCTCTAAAAAAGTGGATTATATCCTTAAAACTATTTTGAAATTAACCACATAATAGTTCTTGACACAAATAACCTTTTTAACAAAATGATGGATTGTAAATACATAATAAACAATGTTTCTTGCATTATGTGTACAGCATGTGGAAAATGACACCATGTTGACCTAATGACACGTGCACATTTTACACAATAACATCTTATATCAAAACCCAGATAAGTTAATGTTCCATTAAAAAAGCCCCAAACTATGAAGATAAATCTGTTCAAGTCAATGCTCTTTTCTATGTTCAAGTGTAACTCAAGGTGGCGATTTCGAGGTCATACAGTATTTGGATAATATGTCATGTTCGAAACTATGACAGAATGGCACGTGACTAGCGAGAGCCAGAGCCAATCACAAGCATCAGCTTTAGAAGGAGGAAGTGAAAAAAAATAAAAACTTTTGCAGCAATTTTTCATCCATCCATTCTCTGAACTGCTTATCCTCACCAGGGTTGCAGGTGTGCTGGTGGCAATTCCAGATGACTCCGGACGAGAGACCGTGTACACCTTGAACTGGTTGCCAGTCAATCGCAGGGCACATATAAACAAAAAAACATTTCCACTCACATTCACACCTATGGGCAATTTAGAGTTTTCAATTAACCTACCATGCATGTTTTTGGGATGTGGGAGGAAACCGGAGTACCCAGAGAAAATCCACGCAGGCACAGGGAGAATATGCAAACTCCACACAGACAAGGCCGGATTTGAACCCGCGTCCTCAGAAGTGTGAGGCAGATGTGCTAACCAGTAGCTCACTATGCCGCCAACTCCACACAGAAAGGCTATATTTGAACCCAGGACTTCAGAGCTATGCACTATTTTTAAATTTAATAAAGATTGTGATCCTGGAAATTTCCAAAAGGGACTAATTTAAAATTTTCGCCCAGCAATGTAATGGACTATAATTACATGTAATTAAATTACATAATTATATGTAATGGACTACAATTACATTTCATATTTACAACCCCAATTCCAATGAAGTTGCGACGTTGTGTTAAAAACAATACAAATAAAAACAGACAAGCCAGCAGCGTTTCTGGGTGTTGTCGATAAATGGTGTTTGATGAGCATTCCTTTTTTGTCACCTGTCCCAGCTTTTTTTGGAACGTGTTGCCATAAAATTCTAAGTTAATGATTATTTGCTCAAAACAAAGTTTGTCAGTTTGAACATTAAATATCTTGTCTTTGTAGTGTAGTCAATTAAGTATAGGTTGAACATGATTTGCAAATCATTGTATTCCGTTTTTACGTTTAACACAACATCCCGACTTCATTGGAATTGGGGTTGTACATAACCTAGTTACACAGTACAGACCGTACAGAACAGTATTCAGGCACATGCACAGGTAG
Organism: Phycodurus eques; assembly: GCF_024500275.1. NCBI lineage: Eukaryota > Metazoa > Chordata > Actinopteri > Syngnathiformes > Syngnathidae > Phycodurus > Phycodurus eques. The sequence continues at coordinate 29,346,922 of NC_084527.1, forward strand.
ATCTTAGTGATGCTCAAAGCACTTGCCTTTTAACCCTGGATGCCTCGTAAAAGTGCCCTTTCTGATGAAACCCAATTATTTGTCTTTATTCACCTAGTAGAAAAAAAAATTAAAAATTACTTTTATTCCACCTGATCACGATTTGCCCCATTTGTTTATAACCGTGTTGATTTAACCAATATAAGCTGCTGTTTTTTCCCTTTAAGCTACGGAATAATTTTGCCACTATCGATTGTCCATTGGCATGTGTGTAAACAAGCTAATTTTATAGACGAGAAAATCTTTATCAATTGATCAGCGTCTGCCAATCTGGACAAAAACAAAAAAACACCAGCCACAGTCAACGTAAGTTGAATGTAAGCACAAAGCAAATTTTATAGTCGATAAAATGTATTATAAATTCACCAGTTTATGGACTACCCTCATGTGGAGTCATACACTATACATGATGGCTGGCATTGCTTACTTGAAATTGACACCAGTTAAACTAGACATTGTCAGAGCATGTTGTTTTTTGTTTTTGGCATTAACTTGATGCTGAACAAAACAGTCACTTGTTTGATTGTGCATAATTGTTTATTCATTTTATACCTGCCTATGCATTTGTTCAAAATAAAGGTGAATTTAAAGAACCTTGAAACAAAATCTCCATCCACTTATTAAAGAGTCACAAACACTCTTCAAAATAGCACAAATTCTCCAGCTTCACAAAATTGCAACACTGAAACTAAATTAATATCGTGACCAAAAGTCAATAAGAAGGAAATAGAGTTATGTGCATTAAATTTGGTTTACCCAGAGAATATGTTGGAGCTTTGCTGCACTCTAAGATCTAATCTCGTTACTGCAAAACTGTTGTCACTCCACACAATGGTTGCGTTTTCAAATGGTCACAAAATACTCGACCAATAGTCTAAACCCAAATGTACTTCAAGGGAAAATCTTAATTTGTTTGATGAGAGTACAAGATCTGGTACATCTGAGCACTGAGAATCCTGGAAAGATTTCAAAGGTGCAATGTACCTGCAGCTGGCTGACTGCTATTCATATCATAAAGCACCCCAAATTCATCTCATCCAATGTTAGTAACACATCTTAATTTCCAAGCAGCACCCAATAGAATGCGCACAAAATTAAAATGTAAGAGTGAACTGGAAAAACACAGCCTTGGTGAATACAATGACCAACACGGTCTAACATTTGGGTACAATTTTAAATCATTTTCAAAATTAAGAACTCCCAGAGAGGATTGCAAAAGTAAAGCAGTTATCCAAGAAACCAAATCATTATATTTATTTCAGTGTTGTCTACTTTGTGTGAACCATGGATGTGCTGAAGAGAAGTTTCTGTTTTTTCTTTTTCTTCTTTCCTCCCTTCTCATCTGTAAAAGAAAAGGAACGGATTGTGTTACTCAGTTACTTGAAATATGCTTCGATTCTTTCAAAAATGTAATTCAGAGATGGCCAACCTGAGACAACCACGGGTTGTGGAGAACATTCCGGACTGTCTAGCTGCAGAAGTGCCTTCTCAAATGCTTGGCTGAAAGAGTTCTGAAAGTTGGGCACTGGAGCACGGTCTGACCCGTCACTCTCTCCATCACTGTCTGCTGCTGGCAGCGCTAACAGCGTACCTGCATGACAATTCACACTATTGACTGGAGGGAGCCCTTAGAAGTCTCTCGTCAATTGTCACAAACCCGGTTTTACAGGAAGTGAAATACAATACAACTAACTCTTGTGTGTGTGTGTGTGTGTGTGTGTCCGCCCCCCAAACACACCCATCAGTAGGTATTGTATCCCATTAACCAAGTACACTTGCACTGACAACGTAATCTGTGACTGCAGAAATCTTCATTTGTACTTCTTAAAATCGTATCATCTCAGCAAATGATAATCATTTGACAAGCTGATTTTTTAGATCAACCTATTAAGACTGTACTTAACACTTAAGTCAAACTACTTTCATGATATTAACACTTCATTTAAATAGCAGGCTTCACAACAAGGAATGTACCATTGCATTTTGTTTTTATACATTAAATTTACATTGTTTGAAAATGAGTACCTTTCTGTGTGGTGATTCTGGGTCCGTCCGCTCTGGCTTTCCCATCTCTCAGCATCTATATGGAATACAGCAAGTGTCACAATGTAAAATCTATATGCGTGCGTGGGGATGAAAATTTTCAATTTTAATTATCACTGCAATGTGTTTCTGGAAGTCATGGTTGTCTTTTTGGCTTATCCCATTTGGTGTGGCAAAACATAGAAGAAAGATGCAAACCGTAGAAGATTGTTATGAAGCATGCCAAAAGCATTAAACACTATAACAGTGGGACAGGGTGGTTTTTTTTTTTTTAAACCTTTAAAAAAAAAAAAAAAAAAAACTATGGCAGAGGTCTAGGCCTATTTTGGATTTTTATAAAACTTCACAATATACAGAAAATGCAGGAGGGGAAAAGGTCGGAAACACTTCAAATAATATGCGTTATCTTTAAATTTCATGGCGTTTTAAATGCACGAAATCTTAGTTTGTTGCTCTTTTCAGTTTCTGATGTGCAAAAACTGCATCACGTTGCTGAGATTTTTCATATTTAAAAAAAAAACTGCAATGCTTTAGGATAGAGAATTTTAAAACAGTTTTATCTTTATATAATCAACAACAGTAAGTATTCAAATAAGCGTTTTTCACACACCTGTGCAAAAGACATGCAGTGAGAGTCATCCTCCACACTAGGAGAGCTTTGTCCATTCAGACTTGGGAACGTCATTCCAACTGAAATACGGAAGAAAAGTTTGGTTACTTAGGAATTCCTGATTCTCATATGTGAGTGAATGGGATAGAGTGGTAGGCTCCCATAATAAAATGTACTTCGTTTTGAAATAGGGATTAAATGGTCATTTCACAATTGAATTATTGTTTCTACCCTACTAGCTCTGCGAGCAGTAACAGCAGAAAGAGAATAGAATGAACTGTAACGGAAGATGCGACTCAGACAGCAAGTAGAAAACATATGATGCGGTGGACGAAAACTTATTCTTTAAATTATAAAGACCAGGACAGAAGTGTGGCCGTATTCATATTTTTGTTATTTAGAAAAGACCAAACTTCAGATTCCAGCTTTCATTTCATGGTATTTACATATAGGTGTGTTAAACAACTCAGTACAGATCACCTTTTTTTTTTTATAAATGTCGGCGGTGTAATGCGTGGATCAGACTACAAGACAAATTTAGTCTTTCACGATTGCATTATGTCAGACTACTGCAATAAAATCTTGTATTCCAATACCACCGCATCCCGTCTTTTACAATCACTGGGCTTTATCCTGTCAACTCAAACGCGCCCGGATACACTCGTTACCATGGCAACGACAACTTCAATGGATCGCGCCGCGTGTATAATAAGAACAAAATGGGGAAAAAACGTGTGCTGTTGGTCACCGGTGCTTGGGAGAGAGAACTTTAATTCAAGGATTGCTTGAGGTATCTTCACATTCTTTTAATACGATACAGCGCGCAAGCAGCCAACAAAACGTTATGTAGCCTAGCAAGCTAGTGCTAGCACTAACGGTTGTATGTAAACATGTCAGCAGTCTGTCGAATCATGCTCTAATGTTTCGGTCTGTGTGTGTGAAGTAATTTAATTACAATAATTTAATTACAGTAAGTTAGCACCCATAATTAGTCATGTTGTAATGTTGATTTGACCTGACTGATTAGAATATATTACCTGACTAGAGAATACTTTTGAAGACTCAGTATACAGTACACAATACAGTAAATGAAAAAGTCACTGAAATAGACATTGCTCCAGCTTGTGATCGGATTGGTGATTGTTTTTTGTTTTTTTTAACCTCGCTGATTGGTGATCGGCCCCAAAAATCCTGATCGTGTAAAGCCTAGTTTTGGGTCATTGTCTTGCTGCATGATAAGCTTCTCACAATTAGTTTGGATGCAATTTTCTGTAAATTGCCAGACAAAATGCCTTGCCAACCTCCACAGGGCAGGGGTGAAGTTATCAGAATCCACTGTTCGAAAAAGACGTCAAGAAATATACATGCCATACCACAAGATGCACACCACTCATCAGCAAAAAGAAATGGGAGGCCAGATTGGATTTTGCAAAGTAGTACAGAGATGAGCCACAAAAGTTTTGGAACAAAGTTTTCAAGACTGATAAGACCAAGATTAACCTCTACAAAAGTGATGGAAAGGCAAAAGTATGAAGAAATAAATTATCTGCTGATGATCCAAAAGACACAAGCTCATCTGTGAAGCATGGTGGAGGTAATGCCATGGTTTGGGCTTGCAAGGCTGCTGAGAGAAAGGGCTCACTAGTCTTTATTGATGATGAGAGAAAGGGCTCACTAGTCTTTATTGATGATGTAACTCATGATGGCAGCAGCAGATTGAATTCTAAAGTCTTCAAAACCATTTTGTCTTGCACTTTACAGAAAAATGCATCCAAACTAATCGGGAGAAGCTTCATCATGGAACAAGACAATGACCCAAAACACACTGCCAACACAACAAAGGACTTCATCAGGGGCAAAAAGTTGAAGGTCTTACGACTGGCCAAGTCAATCACTGGACCTTAAACCAATATAGCATGCATTTTACCACCTGGAGGGGAGACTAAAGGGAGAAACCCCCAGAAACAAACAAGAACTGAAACAGGCTGCAGTAAAGGCCTGGAAAAGCATTTCTAATGAAGAATGCGACAGTCTGGTGAAGTCAATGGGTCGCAGTCTTGATGCAGTTACTGCAAGTAAGGGTTATGGCACCAAATATTAAATTCTATTCACTTTAAGTTAATTCCATAATGTCTGTTCCAATGCTTTTGCTCACTTGGAAAGTGGGTGGTTTCAAGCAAAAGGTGCTCTGTCCTGAGTTGTTCTGAGATGAATCTCACAAACTCAACATCTGCTTCTCACGTAAAACACTACTACTACATGTTTTGTTGTACATTTGTAAGACTGAAAAGAACTGGGAGCACAACTTTGGCCGTAAGTATCACAAGCTTTAAAAATTCCGACTCACAGTGAAGGTGGACACGTCACCCACACTGTCAACATGGTGTTTTACACACCATACTCATATCTAACTTTATCTCTACTTAGCTAGATAAGTCTTGTGACATGTACTCAACACTAGCTGAATTGAACTACTTTAAAAATATCTGTAGAAATAGTTGCATCCTTTCTTTTTAAACTGAGATTATTGATTAGCATTCCAGATAAGTTCCATCATGTATAACTAGTGTTGGCAGTTGTCAGGTTGGCATTTCGTAAATAATTCATTATTTTTCAACCATGATTTTAAATACAAATTCTCCAATTATTTTTGCGTATATATCAACTATTTGTATTTCTTAACTTCACATTGTGCATAAAAGATAAGGGATTAATTTTAAAACCATGTAACAGTCTGTGCATTGTCACTTAAGCAGCCAGCATTTTAGCATTTTGTGACATTAATACATTAGGTTCATGGGTGCGCATTTATGAGTTTAGACTAGCTGACTAAGAAAAATACATTCTTTTTACTACTACAAGTTTTGGAACTGTTCAATTTGTTCAAACTAACAGAAACCTCGAGAGAAAACAAGTATTTCCTTCATCCGACTTCAGATCATCAGATGGTAGTATACTGTACTGGCCATATGTCACACAGTGACTACACTGAGCAAAAGCACCTGTAAGTAACTTTATGTTTGCTAATTGGTTGCACACTGTATTTGTCAGCACGTTACTCTTGCTAAATGACTGCGTACTGTATTTGTCAGCTTCGTAACAAACAAAGCCACACATTTGACGGTCCTCAGAGACTCTACCCAGGGCTAACGTTATGTCAGTAAGGTAGACTCATGTTAAAATTTGCTGATTTGTGCTCTTAATTTCACTTTCGTCTCTTGGGTCCCATGACGAGGTGTCTTCGGCGGAGAGAAATAGCCGCGTTACAACAAATGAGTGCTTGCCTTGCATTACGCAATGAAATGCTTTCACACGCTTTTTTCACCATTTTCTGTCTTTTTTTCTTCTCAATTCTGCGTTGCGTCGCATATCCCCGCTGTGTTCCCGCTCCTTCAACCGATGAACCTCTCTTTCGCATTTTACTTCCCACGCAGCGGTGATGTAACGGCGTTGTGTTACATACGCCCCTACGTACATCAGTCTCGGATAACGGACACGCAATCAACAAGGTGTCCCCAGCAACCTCGAACCTCTGATAGTTTCGGCATTCTTGCCTTCTGCCCCGCTGAGCCAGGCGGTCACAAGAAGCCTGGTTTATGTCACCCGGACCCTAAACTAATTAACAGCTCCCCTAGAAACCTGGGCTTCCAGTCATCAAAGACCCCCCCTTTGTGCGCAGAACCAAGATGCGTCTCCAAAGATGCGTCGACCAAACGTTTGAAAAACTTGCTGTTCAAAGCATGCCAAAATAAAGTTCAAAGAACCATTTGCTCCTTTGAAATGCAGACAAGGCCCTCTGGGACAATTGATGGAACACAAGCGACACCGATTGGCGGTGGAGTTACTGCCAGCCGTGAGCTGTGCCACAGATTTCTCCAAATTTGAATGACTTTGATATTTTACAAACTTTGAATGAATGTTCCCAGTAGAAATCCTGACACCTATGTCACTAATGATTGTTTGCCACAGGGCTGATGTCAAATCAACTGAATCAGATGAGATGTTTCACCTCACAAAACACAAATGTCACATCACAAATATTAACCACCACATAAAATTGAAACACTCATTGCATAGATTAACCAGGGTGTGTACAATGCAAAGCTGGGAGGCGATGTCTTCATCTTAAGAGCCAATCTTTTATTTCTACTGCTTTAAAACCATAAATAATTCTAGGATGAAAATTAATACTAAGAGAGGCGTGGGCCAGCCCCTCTCTCGTCTGTGCAAAAAAGGCTGAAGCCACTTTGTTCTGGGCTCGTTTTTCTAGGCTCGCTCGCTTCTCGTTTTTCCAGCCTCTCATTGTGCAACCAGCCGCAGACCCTGGCACAGCCAGAGAGCCCCGCCTCCCACCACGAGGAGGCGGCCGAGACGCATCCTTCCTTCCTTCCGAACTCGGAGGGCAGAAGCACTCTGCGGCGCCCCGAAACCACGCTTTGTTGCGCGTGGGGTAGGTTGCTGATAAAAGATCAGTTCGGAAGGAGTTGCGGTGCAAGTCTTCACTGAGCCCGTGATGCACACCGTCACTTAGGCGCTTCGGCCACCCTATCCTGGCTTTATCTGTTTTTTTATTCCTTCTTTTTCCGTCAAATACACCTGTTCGGCGACCCGGTCCAGCCATCTAGAAGACTGACCAGCCTGTCCAAATTATGTTCTACGCAACCGAAGTGCAGCGTGCTGCTGCTGCCAGGTACAAATTGGTGCATAATTATCATAAGTCACAGAGACTCCCAGCCTCGTATTGCGACCTGCATATCCTCATGTAACACCAACATCACAAGTTCGTTCCTTTACGAGACAAAGAGTTTGATTCTAACGTTACAAGTAAATTGAACTAAACCGGAAGTAACCCCTAGCTTCCGGCGTATTCTGTCCAAAATTAATAAAGCTTTTATCCAAAACCAATATACGCTACACTGTGATAAAACTGTGATTTACAGTTTTGCTTATCAATGTCTTTTTTTGAGGAGCAAAATGCGAATTTTAACTCACAAACTGTGATGCAAGAGCGCTTAATTTGAACCTTGTAGCAATTTTCCATTTCATGCATGAAAATGTTTTAAAAGTTGTTTTACAATTTCAAATCTGCGAAAAGTACATAAGGTTGCTCATTTTCATATTTTTTTGTATTAAACAAAACTTGTTGCAATGTTGTTTTTTTTTTGCGAGTACTTTGGTCACTATAATCGTGATGTGAAATATTAATACTGTTTCTTCTCTAGTTTGAAAAAAGAAGTTAGGGTACAATGTTCATATACTAACAATTAACTGCTTGCTGAGTGCAGATGCTATAAAATGATGGATCTTACCAGAGGAAGGACTGCTGCTAAGGGGAGACAGAGGAACTAAAGTAAAATCAGGATGGACCAGGGGACTGCTGTTGAGAGGCGGCGACCCGAAAGCCGGGAAATGTTGAAGGTTCTCTAGTCCAATATGCACCTCAGGATCTAAGAGGAGCATATATAAATTTACCCACTAGGGTCTGCGTTAAAAGATTTTCAATGCAGCTGATATACTTACATTTACCCTGCTTCTTGTTCTCTTCAATTTCAATTCGCTTCTCTCTGCGCTTCTCGTCTCTTGCTTTCTTCTGTCTCAGGCGGTTTCTTTTCTCCAATTCATCTTCAAGTTTGTTTGAAAATTCATTCGGTCAAAAGTTAAATACATATAATTTAGTTCCTGTGAAACTTAGTGCTCAATTTTGATAAAGTGGCAAATGAACATTAAGTGTTCCATATCTGATATCACTATTTACATTCACTGAACTAATGAAACAATCCATATGCAGAAGTCCAAAACACACATGAACAACAAAATGGCAACATTGACCAGCAGTAAACATGAATACAAATAAACAAATGAAATAAACATGAAATGTAATGTTTAGTGGGCCTGGAACGACTTTTCAAAGTCTACACACCCCTGATCAAATGCCAGGTTTTTCTGATGAGGAGGAGAGAAGAAAAACAAACAAAAAAAACAAACAAAAAAAGCCGATTTCAACACTTTTCCCACCTTTGTGACCTATACCTTTACAACTCCATTGAAAAACAAACTGCAATATTTTAAGAGGGAAAATGAAAACAATAACCCGGTTGCATAAATATGAACTAATACTTTGTTGAAGCACCTGTGGCTTTTATTTACTGCGCTCAAGTCTTTTTGGGTAGGAGTCTATCCGGTGTGGCACATCTTGATGTGGCAATATTTAGCCACTCTTCTTTCCAAAAACACTCGAAATGTGTCAGATTGCGAGGGAATCTCCGATGCTTCAGATGACCCCACAAATGTTCACTCAGATTCAGATCTGGACCATTCCATTCTTGTTATTGTATGGGTGCTTTGCTTATAATCATGCTGAAAGATGAAGTTTGTTTTTTTTAACAGAATGACTGAGTTTTGTGCTAACACTGACTAGTATTAGGAACGGTTCATAATTCCCTCCACCTTGACGAAGGCTCCAGTTCCATACTTCACTAACCGTATAGCGTTGTTATGGTGAGGAGCAGCGCTGTTTCTGCCAAAAACACATTTTGGAACATATTTTTCTTTTCTTTGCAAGTCTTGCCACTCCATAGTCCAGCCATATGAATGCAGGAGATTGACGTCACATAAACAGCCAGTACTTGCCAGAACTTTCTGAAGCTCCTTTAATTTTGTTGTTGCCCTTATGACAGCCTCATTTACTGACAATTTATTTTCCTCAATATTCATCCATTTTGGTGGGGCGTTGGGTTCTTGGTAATGTCACTGTTGTGGCACTATATATCACTATAACCTACCATTTGAACAGGGGTGTGTAGACTTATATCCACTGTGCATTCGTCTGTCTAATGACGCTGGAGTCGCATTGGATAGTACCTGATAGATTTATTTAAGAAATAGAAAAGGGCTTTTTCTGATCTAACACCCAATTATTTTTCCAGCCTGCTATGACAAATCTCAATTGTGCCAGTTGGGAGCAAAAAGCAAACAAAACAACAACAACAACAAAATCTGTATTGCGTGACTTGGATGGTGTGGTTTAAAATGCAAATACAAACCCTCAAATGCGTCCATGGTTTCCTTGGACAGGATTGGTTGCTGCAAGGATAACTCACAGATGCTGAACTCACATGTGAGTGGCAGATGAGACAGGTAACGATGGCGACGCCGGATCTCCTACAAAAAAAAAAAAAAAAAAAAAAAAAAAAAAAGGTAAAACTTGACAAATCATGAAGGCAGTAATATTAGTGTTTCCCTTTCCCAAACTGATTTCGCATTTTCGAGATTGATGGTACGTGTTTTTTATTTATTTATTTATTTTTTAAAGTGGTCAAACATTAAGTTGACCTTGGTATTGGGCTGTTCATGTAAATAGATACATGAAATTCCTTAATTTTCCCCCACGAATAAATGAGTGGGGAATACAGCACGATACAGCTCTATAAAACTGAGGTCCGTCCAGCTTTGTTTCTGGGTATGGTGCCCCTCATTTTCCTCTTGACAATACCTCATAGAATCTCAATGGGGTTTAGATCCTACGAGTTGGCTGGCCAGTCAAGGACTGTGATGACATGGGCATGAAACCAGGTTTTGGTACTTCTAGCGGTATGGGCAGGGGCAACTGCTGGAAAATGAAATCTGCATCTCCATGCACATCCTCAGCAGAAGGAATCATGAACTCTTCTTAAACATTCTAGTAGACTGTTGCGGTGACCTTGGATTTAAGAGAGCAGAGTTTACCAACAACTGCACTGGACATTGCACCCTAAATCAGTAGTGACTAGATACAGTGGATACGGAAAGTATTCAGACCCCATAAATTTTTCACTCGTTATATTGCAGCCATTTGCTCAAATCATTAAAGTTCTTCCCCTCATTAATGTACACACAGCACCCCATACTGACAGAAAAAAAACCTCTTTTTGCAGCTTTATCTAAAAGTCGGGGCTTTATGGCAAAGTAGCTCGATGGAGGCCTCTCCTCAGTGCAAGACATATGAAAGCCTGGATGGAGCTTGCTAAAAGAACACCTGAATCAGAATAATCTTTGTTTGCCAAGTATGTCCAAAAAACAACAAATTTGTCTCCGGCAGTTGGAGCCGCTCTAGTACGACAACAGACAGTCAATTGACAGAGAACACTTTTGAGACACAAAGACAAACAGTCACTGAGCAGTAAATGGTTTTTAGGACTCCAAGATGGTGAGATATAAGATTCTCTGGTCTGATGAAACCAAGACAGAACTTTTTGGACTTAATTCTAAGCAGTATGTGTGGCGAAAACCAGGCACTGCTCATCACCTGTCCAATACAGTCCCAACAGTGAAGCATGGTGGTGGCAGCATCATGCTATGGGGGTGTTTTTCAGCTGCAGGGACTGGACGACTGGTTGGTATTGAAGAAAGATGAATGTGGCCAAGTACAGGGATATCCTGGATGAAACCCTTCTTCAGAGTGCTCAGCACCTCAGACTGGGCCGAAGGGTCACCTTCCAACAAGACAATGACCCTAACCACACAGCTAAAATAACAAGAGTGGCTTCAGAACAACTCCATGACTGTTTTTGAATGGTCCAGACAGAGTCATGACTTAAACCCAATTGAGCATCTCTGGAGAGACCTGAAAATGGCTGTCCACCAACATTCATTTAAGGGGTCTGAATACTTTCCGTACCCACTGTATTTCATACTGGAACACAAGCAGCTTCCATTCTGTTCTTCACCAGTCTTCCGCCAAACCCTTGGACCTTGATCCCCGAATGAAAGGCACACTTTACTTTCATCGGAAAAGAGGACCTTGGCCCACTAGCCAACAGTCCAGTCCTTCTCCTTGGCTCAATTGAGACATTTCCTACATTGGCTTAGGCTCAGAAGTGGCTTGACCCGAGGAACCAGACAGTTGAAGCCCATCTCCCAGATGTGTCTGAATGTGGTGGTTTTTGAAGCTGTGACTACCGCCTCATTCTACTCTTTCTGGATCTCTGCTAGGTTCTTGAATCTTCTCTGTTTGATGGCCCAAAATATCTCCACACAGATGTGAAAGACTCATTGGCAGTTGTAGAAAACGCTTGATTTCAGTTGTTGCTGCTGAGGACGGCCAAACAACCAGCTATTAGGTTTAGGGGGCCATTATTTTTTCCACACATGGCCAGGTAAGTTTTTTTTTCTTAATAAATTTAATAATTCAAAAACTGCATTTTAAGTTCACTTGTGTTATATTTGTCTGACACATACATATGTTTGATGGTCTTAAAGTGGGGAAACTGCAAAAATATAAGAATTTGAGGAGGAGGCCAATACTTTTTCATGGCACTGTAGATTGACCGGTAAATTGAGAGCTTTGCCTTTTGGCTCAGCTCCTTCTTCACCACGACCGACCGATACAGAGTCTACATCACTGCAGACGCTGCACCGTTCTGCCTGTCGAACTCCCGCTCCATTCTTCCGTCACTCGTGAACAAGACCTTGAGATACTTTAACTTCTCCACTTGGGGCAGAATCTCTTCACCAACCTGGAGAGGTCCACCCTTTTCCAACTGAGGACCATGGTGTCTGAGTTGGAGGTGCTGATTTTTATTCCAGGCGGTTCACACTCTGATGCGAACAGCTCCAACAAGAGCTTAAGTTTGCAGCTTGATGCAGCTATAAGAAACAAAATCGTCTGCAAAAAACAGACGTAATACAGACATCGCCAAACCGGACCCCCTCAGCACCTTGGCTCTGTCTAGAAATTATGTACATGAAGGTAATGAACAGAATCGGTGGCAAAAGGTAGCCTCGGCGGAGTCCAACACCCACTGGAAAGGTATTTGACTTACTGCCGGCAATACGGACCAAACTCTTTCACCGACCGGTCTTACAGGAACCGAACAGCCTGTATCAGTGATTCGTGTGCCCCACACTCCCAGAGTACCCGCCACGGGAATCCCCAGGGGACACGGGCAAACACCTTCAAGTCCACAAAACGCATGTAGACTGGTTGGACTTCAAAGACCCTGCTGATGGAGTAGAGCTGGTCCACTATTCCACGGCCAGGACGAAAACCACCACTGCTCCTCCTGAATCTGAGATTTGACTTCCTGACGGACCCTCCTCTCCGGATATGCCTGAATAGATCTGACCAGGGAGGCTGAGGTACCAGTACCCCTTCTTAAAGAGTGGAACACCACCCCGGCCTGCTAATCCAGAGGAACTGTCGCCCGTGTCCATCCGATGTTGCAGAGGCGTGTAAACCAGGACAGCCCTGCAACATCCAGAGCCTTTAAGAACTCCGGGCGCATCTCATCCACCCCCGGGGCCCTTCCACTGAGAAGAACTTCAACCCTAGAGATAGGAGAACCCGCCTGCTTCCTCCTGGGAAGGCATGTCGGTAGAATTGAGTAGGTCTTTGACGTATTCGGCCCACTGACTCACAACATCCCGAGCTGAGGTCAACAGTGCCCTATCCCCACCATACAGAGTGGTGATGGTGCACTACTGAAGGCTGTTTTCAATGGCCTCACTGAACTCCTCTCACGCCTGGGTTTTTGCCTCAGTGACCATCAAAGTTGAGTTCCCCCACCATCGGAGCCAACTCACCACCAGGTGGTGATCAGTTGACAGCGCCGCCCCTGTCTTCACCCGAGTGTCCGAGTCCAATGACACAACCCTACAGTCGATCATAGAACTAGTGTGTGTCCTTGTGCCAGCTGAGGTAAGGATGATGTGAGTTTTTCCCATTTATTTTTACTTTATATTACTGTAATTTAATATGCTGTTTTATAAAAATCATTTAAAAAATTATTTTTTTAAAAGGCACTGTACTATATCTGGTTTAGTTTTCGCTGACCTCAGTGACCGTGTGTCCCTCAATCTCCACCACTGTGGCAGTGATGGAGTCTGGGCTGGCCTCCAAGCTGCCATATTCCCTCAACAGACAACGTACATTCACAGGATGCAAGAACATCTGCTGGCAGTCCTCAGCTGGAGGAGGAAAAAACATCATAATTATTACAAAAGGAAAGTTGGTGATTAGTAGTTTGATTTCAGTGCCAAGCAATCTTTTTCTTTGTGCTTGTGACAAGCAAAATTGCAGTTTGCTCCCTACTAACCAACAAACACAACCTGTAACAACTGATAAATAGAAAATCACTATTATGGCTTTGACAGAAGCACTGGAAAATACTAACCTTGGTAGAAATAATAGAAGGGTCCGTGCACCTGGCTGGTTTGAGTGTGACTTGGTTCTGCCTCTTTGGTAGAGTTTTCTTCATCAGAAAAGTGGTGTGGGGCTGAATCTAACACAGCATCAGGAGGCTCTTCAAGCACACTTTCCAAAGTATCTTCAGGACACTCCGGGAACTCTTCAGCTGGTAGGACTTCTGCCACCTCATCATCAAAAGCAGAAGCGTACTGCAGCACAGGCTAAAAGAGAGCAAGTAGAGGTGAATCTCAATAAATTTGAATTAGAAAACATGCATTTCCTGTTGTTTATTTAAAAAACTCAAGATTCACAACGAACTATTTTATGATTTTATTATTTTGATTATTTTAGCTGACAGCTAACAAAAAAACAAACAAACACATTTTACCATCTCCAAGAAATGTGAATGTTACATAATAAAAAAGTCAGAGATTTTAACATGGAAATAAGGTTGGAATTAGTTTTCTGAAAAGTATTTTCTTGTGTTGAATGGAGCTGTAGTATAATATGAGTTTCAGTTTTGGAATTACAATGCTGAAAAACAATGAACTCTCCTACAGTGTTTTCATTATTGAGATGCACATGTATTAATGGAGATTGTGGCAGTGGCTAAAGCCAGGAAGGTTAAATTGGGAAAATAAACTTGATTCTCCTTGAAGTATACCTTGGAAAAGCTGTTAATTGCCACCACTCCATCTACAGGAGAAGCAGGTTCCTCAAGAGCGAGAGAAGACAACTCAAAGCTGTTGTCTGCATTGGGATGCTGCTGCTTCATCAAAATTTCCTCTCGCTCCTAAACCACAAAGAAACAGAGTAGCCATTTTTTTTAATTGCAATACACCCAGAAATAACTTGGGATTGTCATAATAAATTATGATTAATCTCGACATTAGCCGCTTCATTAGCACGGAGTGGAGCGGGTACGGACAGTGTTATGGATGAAATGTCTCACAACTTGGCAACTTTTTTTTTTTTTTTTTTTTAAATAAGCCCAGTTAGCTCAGTCGGTAGACCAACAGTCTTTATCTCATTAATTGATCATCAGTTTTTCCCATCGTCAAACAAAGAAATGTAATCAAATGTCCATCCCTGATATGGACTACATAACATCAGGCTCAACTATTTCTTGCAAAAATATTATTACATAGGCTTTCCAAAACCGCTGGGGAAGCACGCAGACTTTTACCTGCAAATGGCAAAGTGCACTCTGAATGAAGCAGCCTTGAGCATCCTCTTGCTGGCATAGCTGAGCCTGCAGGACTGCCTTCTCCTCTGCCACCAGGCTGAGGACTTGGGTGGAGGAGGTTAGCAGCAGCTTGGAATACGGGCTCAGCGAAGCATCTAAAAAAACAAAGTAGTCATTTGCGGAATGGCATCTTGTTTCTCAATTTGGCTTTCTACCCCACAGTAGCAAACGTGAGCCGACGTCTCCTGTATTTGTCTTAACTTGAAGTGATTTTGTGAATAAACTAAACAGGAAGCACATAATGGACCACAGCACACAATAGCGTAGAGATAGAGGAAGGCAATAGGTATTCATTATTATCATAATGTGGGACAGTAGATAAATGTATACTTACGTTAACAAAGTGGGTACGGAAAGTATTCAGACCCCCTTAAATATTTCACTTTTTGTTATATTGCAGCCATTTGCTAAAATCATTTAAGTTCATGCAGCCATTTGCTAAAATCATTTAAGTTCATTTTTTCCTCATTAACTGATTCCCTGCCAATACCGTCCAAAGATGTCATTAAGAATCCATCTATTCCCTGCCAATGCCGTCTAAAGACGTCAATGCATTTTTTTTTAACGGCGATGGGTGAGGGAGGGTCTTGTGCAGTTTGTGTGATCGGCAAGCCTCTGGGTAACTGCAATGACGATTGGCACCCTGTTGAGGGCAACAATGCCTTGAAGTGAACGTCCCTTCCTCAGATTGAAGAACAGGAAGAAGAAGGAGGGTGTGGGCCAGCGGGGTGTAACAGACAATGAGAAGAGACAAACATAATGGCGGAAAAGAGAAGACAAAATAAAAATTTAAAAATCTAAAAAATAAAAAAAAAAAGGTAATTTTTTTAAATTTATTTTTTTATACTTTCAGTACTAGAAATTTATTGCGCCAAGGAAAGAAAGATACCGACTGACAGGAATGAAGCCTTCGATCATGCGGGAAATAAAGGATGACGCTGGAACACGGCGATCGCGCAAAATGCCGGCTCATACATATGGCGAGATGCTCTCGGCCGCTTGCTGACCAGGATTTTAATAAGTTGGATCCGGAATCGTCAGATAGTGAACTCCCTTTTGGTTAGCCAGCCGAGCATCATCCCGAGTTTTTGCCGACAAAGACAAAGGCAAAGACGAAGGTAAGTCGTTTGCAACTCGCGTTAGCTACCTTTAGCGAGCAAACACGCTCCTTCAATCCTTGTTCCATAAAAACATAATTTAGTCCCACTACGACCCTAGTGAGGATAAGCGGCTCAGAAAATGGATGGATGGATAGTTCACATTAAAATGTAACATCTGTTGCCAGTACTGATATGCATTTTCCATTTCCTCCATCTTGCAGGAATTCAACACCCGCGAGTCGAGCGTCTTTTATGATTGAGACGAAGAAAAGTAATGTTTTTTTTTGCCCTTGCAAAACATCAATATTTGTCTAAGTCAACAAGTTTCTTTATGATTAACATCAACAAATGTTAACTATTGCATTGTTTCTTCACCAAATTGAATAATATTGAACAATCGTATCACTCCCATACTTAAATTACACCTATTGTATCATTCTGCCCTTAAGGATATTGTTTTTGAATGGAATCGTAACCAGTGGATCTCAATATGTATCGAATTGGCCTCGTGCCAGAGATTCCCAACCCTATCAACAATATCATTCATGGTGATAGTTTCTGGGAAATTATTGTTCTAAAAAAATTCGTCATCGTGACAGGTCAAGTTCCTTTTGTTTTGCTCTTTTTATAGGAATAAGGGTGTGTATATTTTGAATATTTATGACTTATGATTGTCATATATTATTATAGTACTACAGGTATAGCTGTTCTATGGGATTGTAAGGAAGTAGAGATAGAGTTTTACTTCTTCCTACTCCTTTTCAAATATGTATGATTTAACTTTATATTTACCTATTGTTCAAATCTTGCTTGGTTGTCTTTGTGTTACTTTCTTACATGTTCAAAATAGTCAATCAAAACTATTGTCTGTGATTATTCACCTCCAAATCGTACGGGCTCCTCCACTTTCACCCACTGAGAGCTGGGCATGGCCACCACAGCCCCCTTTTCCCTCCGCATGAGGCGCATGGTTATTACGTCACCAACCACATACTGCCTGGTCTCCATAGCAACCACACTGCAACAAGAATCATACATTTATTTTACAACCATAAATATATACTACTTATAACCAGTGACAATTTCTGGCCTAATTTTGTATAGCCTCTCAGTTAGCTGACAAGTAATATTTAAACTGTAGATAATTATTTTTCGATTACCTCTTCAAGTCCACTGTGTGAACAGCCTCATAGCATATGGGGCACTTCGACCAAGTCTTGTCACTTAAAGACAGGTAGTGCAGTATGCAAGGCCAGCAGAAGATGTGTCCACAGCGCGTAATGCGAGCTGCCACAGGTGGGTAGAGGCAGATGGGGCAAGACGGCACCTCATGACTGTAGATTCGCTGGATCGAAGAGAAAAAAAAAAAAAAGGGAGGGGGGATTTTCCTTAAATGTTAAAGGCCTAGGCAAAGAAAATATAAAATATCCTACACTAGATTGTAAGGCACTAACCACTTGCTGCACACAGTCCCAGTTGACCAGAGTATCTGGATCAGTGAAGTGAGCCTCGTAGTCCTGGTCATCAGTCACCACAAACTGGCAACTAAAATACACACATCAATCGTCAAACTTGATGGAGAACATATGGATCTTGCCTCCCCATTCATGTTACTTTTTTATTTGCTTACTTGGCCTGCAGGAAAAGCTCCTTGTTAAAGGGCTTGTGCTTATGACCCCATTTATTTCGGCGTCCCCAACATGAGTAGCTTCCATCTCCGACAGCACCATTACCTCCACGAGGTTCAAAGGTGAAGTTCAACAGGTGGTTCAGGCTTATTTTTTTCGGTCCAGCAAACTGAGCCGGGCTAAACTCTGCCCGGCGCGTCTCTGCTACCTGAAAAGGCAAAGTTGAAAGGAAAAAGTGGTGAAACGTGCTGACATAGTACATGCGCAAGGTTATAACGACAGAAATGTGGGAATGAAATACTAACGTCCTCGCGTCGTCCTCCACCTGCAACCCCATATTGCCGTCCTCCACCTCTCTGGGGGGGTCTCTTGTCAAAATTCTTGTTTTTCTGTGGATTGGTGCGACGCGGGCCAGAAAGGTTTTCTGCTTTGGGAAAGGAGGGCTCCCGCTTGCGGCTATAGCGCTTACCGCCACCATTATTCTTACCTTCTGAAAAACAAAATAACATTTTAAAAAATGTATGAGTTGCAAGAATACATAATTATCCATGTAGGTGTCCTCATTTCACTGCAGCACTGGTTGTAGAATCAATACAAAGTATCAAAGTTTATGCAAATGCATTCTCCAGTTTATAGTTTGACTTATATTTGTCCATATCATGGGGCAAATTACAGTACTCTTAAAACTAACATTTGTTGGTGAATTTTACATTCTGAGTGCACTTCCAACAGCAAAGGTGGATATCTAAACAAATTTTGAGACGGACTGTTCCGTCTCCAGAACGCAACTCAGTGCTTAAAACTGACTTTCTAGTCATAAAATACGTGACTACTAAATGGCATGAGAAAAGTATAAATAATCTGACGTGAGACCCGTGAGACTGCAACGCAGTATACCGCTGTAACTTTGTAGAGTGGCTCAAATGTTTTGACAGCGATGTCAGCCATGTTAGATAGAGCTAAGCGCTACGACTAGGCCTTAATAGGCAGTCGTGCTTCCAAACTCGATTGACACTTGCTAGATTAAATGTCGTTGTTGTTTTTTTTTACCTGCTTTGGGTTTAGATTCCCCTGGGGTTGACCCAGAGGAGTTGGAACGAGGTGGAGCCTTGGTATTGCTGCTGCTGTTCGGGTTCTTCTCCATGTTTGTCTCCGCGCAGTGAACGAGGCCGAGCTTCGAGCCAAGAGCCGCGGAGGTCTCGAGCATCAAACAAAAAAACAAAGGGATAAAGTGGGCTGCAATGAGTGCGGGTCAGGCGGCGAAGGCCCTGATTCATATCGCTCAAACGCGGACAACCCATCACGGCGACATCTTCACAACAAAATAATCCAGAGGGGAAAAAAAACAAGAGACACGATTTCGGCGTCTCAAGTTAGGAAGGCTTTGAGGAGAGAGGACGAAAACTAGCCACACGGGGCCAAGACCCCCAAAATGAAGCGCCACTCGATCAGACCAACAGTTAGCCGAGCCGATGTACAAATGCTCTAACAATGTCACTGTATCAATGAATAATTTGTTCCCCAAAAAAAATACAGTTAAATGCGCTCCCACGAACGGCGACGGGTCGCCGCAGAATCTTCCTGAGAGACCCGGATGTTTCTCGTCGCTGGCTGCAGAAAATGTATTCAGTGCATCTTGGGAAATGGAGTTCTACTTGCTGGAACTACCTCGATTCGGAACTACGCAACAAGGCATCACGAATGTGCTTTTCTTTCTTCGTAATTTGATTGAAAAAAATATAGGTCATAGTCTTTAATTGTAGTGATTTAACCAATCAGGAATTTTCAACGGTCATGTGCCGATTTAACGTTCACGCGAAGTTCAAAGTTGAAAACCGAAAACGTAATATGATCGATAATAATTAAGACGTTGAAATTGCTTTATAATTTGTGCAATTCGTATTTTAGTTTTACCACGTGGAAAACAGGTTCCCGACAACGTTAAAAGACAATATTATTTTGAACATCACAACCAACTCTTTACACCAGTAGGAGGCTACTCTAAACACTATAACTCATCAAACTAGTTAAAGCCTTAATTCAGACTCATCAAACACCTTCGGAATGAATTAGAACAGTGGTTCTCAAACCTTTCACACCAAACAGCGCCTAAGAAAATATTCATCCCTACAAAAACCACCATCACCCCAGGTTTTAAAAAGTATATTTAATATTGTAAACAACTAACGTTAGGGACAGCCTTGAACATTAAAACTGCAACTGTACTTAAAACGTCATTCAATTGAAATATATTGCACCTCAAAGTTAAACATGTACCAAAATGTTTAAAACAGGATTCTTAAAGAGTACATGAAAATGCATTGTACTTAAAAGTGTACTTAAATATGACTGCTTTTGATATTCTGGAGTTTGAACAACGCAATATACAATGTTGTCATTTTGTGTTGACAAATCTGCATTTTCCAGTAATTGCAAGAGCTTTAAAGCGATTAGCCAAACGTATTTTAAACCAGTCGCTTCTTTCTTGAATTAAGTTTAAGTTTCTTTCATTCAAGTTGGCAGTTGATTTGCACTTTGACCGAAACCAATCTGTGGTCACCTCCAATGTCAAATTTGTTTAGGGCCTTCCATATATATATCCATATATCCATAAATACCCCTTTGTCATTCGACATGAAGTAGTCTACTATTCTAGTGTTACCTTTGGGGCTTTTCCATGTCCACTTTCTGTTCCATTTCTTGTTAAAGAACAAATGAATAAAGTATAAGCCTTCTTGTTCAGCAAATTCTTTTAAGCTTTCTCCTCTTTCGTCTCTTGATCCCATTCAGTAGGATCCAATTGATTTCTCGACAGAGTTAAGGCCAATCCTGGCGTTAAAGTCACCCATGACGACTCGAAATTTGTGCTTCGATTGACGATAAAGACGGCATAAATCTGTAAAACGCTTCCACCTAATTGTCGTGTGGCTGATGGTCGCCGCATATATTTGTATCAAATGAAGCGAGTAACGCTTTCTCATAGAGATGGTGGTTCCTGTGGCAATTCTGTCGGAAACACTTTTGACGCAGGTAACGTAATTGGCGATACGTTTATTAATAATGAAACCAACTCCACCATTGCGTCCGCTTTCTGATCCTCTAATAAAATAGATAGCCATTATCGAGATCAACATAGCTTCATATTTCCGACGTATTTCACAAAGTCCAATTATATCTCATTTGATGGCTTCCAGCTCCTGTTGTAGCTCTTCTAGTCGAGAATCGTCCTTTACTGTTCGCACGTTGTGCGTCCCAAAAATAAGGTTTTGTGCATTATGTCTTTTTTGCTTCTTTCTTGCTACTTCTAAAGATTGTAATTTGGTTTGACTTAAAATGTTTGTAAGAGTAATCGTATTCTGGTCTAACATAGCCAAGTCCATTGTCCATAGGCAGCCATAATTAGCCCGGTGATTCTTAGCACCTTCTGCCGCCAAGCTTGTCTGCCCCTGCCATAAGCAGAGGCTCTCTGGCCTTCGGGAAATGAGGGCCGTGTTTTTTTGTTGTACTGCCATGAAGAAGGTAAAAGGCCTTAATCGTCCATGAAGAAGGTAATAGGCCCTAATCTGCCACGCTGGCAGATTGCCCAACTTTAGTCCCGTAGTTTTACCTACAGGTAAGCCCCTAAGCAATGACAACACATTAGGCATTTAGGGATATAATATATATATGCACACATACATAAAAAAAATAATTCATTTTCTTCTATGTACCACTAGTGCCATGCATAACACACTTTGAGACTCACAAAACAAGAGTATATAATGTGAGTCAAAGGCCTTTTCGTTCAACACGATTGACGACTCAAATGTCAATTCTGGATGGATGGCGAAAAATGGCCTTGTACAGAAACACAATAAAGGATCTGTAAACAAAGGACCACATTATTTCCTTGTCTTTATTTGTTGCTGTGTGTTGACCAGGTTCACCGGATTTGTAGTTTAGCTATATAAAAACATACTATCGAATAATTTAAAAAAACTTGGAACATCCAACAAATACATCCAAATGTTTCATTTTATTGGACAAAAAATAGCACACAAGACGATGAAAATGAAGAACAAAAGTCTCATCGTAAAACTGATCACCGTGAACCGCGTTTGTCAGATTACGCTTCGTCTTCAACATCATCATCATCATCATTCTCTGGTTCATCTTCAAATGCTCCTTGTATTATGGAGCAACTTAGGATAGCTTTGCGAATCTGTTTCTTTTCTTCTGCAATTGAGAAAAAAAAACTCAACTTCTTTTAACAATCTTTAAACCACAGGTGCTTCTGAGATAACATTTCAGCAGTTGTGAACCCCCGGGTTAAACAATTTTTTAATTCAGGGTTTTGTAAAGGTACAAAGAAATAGGGTCAAAAACCGCTGCTGCAAAATAAATTATTGCACTTCATATAGACTTCTGAACAATATAGTGGATGGTATAGTCAAATTACTAATACGTTGCATAGGAATGTACAGTGCTGTGAAAAAGTATTGGCATCCTTCTCAAATTCTTATGTTTTTGTAGTATCTCCACTGTAATGTTTAAGATCATCAAACATATGTATATATTATACACATAACCCAAATGAACTGAAAATGCTGTTTTTAAATGGTGATTTCATTTATGAAGGGGGAAAAAAATGAAGGTTACCTGGGTCTGTGTGAAAAAGCAATTGCCCCCTAAACCTAATAACAGTTGGGTCATTCTCAGCAGCAACAACTGAAATCAAGCGTTTTCTTTAACTGGCAATTCAAGATGCCACCTGTATGGAGAAACTACTCGCATGCATTGCTCTGGTGTGATATTATTGGCCCTTTCCGCCACACAAGCAGTCTTTAAATCGTGAAGATTCCGTGGGCTTCTTTTAAGGACCTTGAGTTTCAGTTCTTTCCATAGATTTTCGATTGGATTCAAGTCAGGTGATTGGCGGGGCCATTTTTTATTAATTATTTTTGTTAAACCTGTCCTGTTCAGCTGTATGGCCTTGCAGAATGGTGGATCTGTATTCCTTAGTGCTGGAACAGTTTTTCTGTGCAACAGGGGAGTTTGAAATACTTGAATACTAATAGCCTATAGTGTGTCTATTGAACTTAGTGAATGAACACCATGTCAAATGCATGTTAGTCAGCCGGTGTACAGAGTTGCACTTTGAGGAAGGAAAAGCAGCCCCACACCATCATGTTCCCACCTCTGAACTTCACCATTGGTATGGTGTTTTTAGGGTGATGTGCAGTGCCATTTCTCCTCCAAAAGAGGTGTGTGCATTATGGCATCCAAACAGCTCAATTTGTATTTAACTGGCTTGTCAAAAGGATGTTCAGCAAACTTTAAACGAGCTTTGACATGTTTTTTTTCCCCAGCAATGGGGTCCTGCGTGGTGAGCGTGCATACAGGCCATGGCTGCGGAGTACTTTACTCATGGTTTTCCTTGTGACAACAGTACCTGCAAATTCCAGGTCTTTTTGAAGCTCTCCACAGTTGGTCCTTGGCTCTTGGACAACTCGTCTGATTATTCTTTGCACTCCTCTGTCAGAAATCTTGCAAGGAGCACCTGATCGAGGCAAATTTATGGTGCTACATTCAAGCCTGATGTAATGAGACACTTTCCAAAAAGCTCAATTTTCATCTTGTCAGTCTATATAATATTATCCCAAAAGTCATCATTCAGATGTGAGACGTGCCTTTATCTTCTATTTGGTCAGGAGTGGTTGGCCTTGGAAATCTGCCATTTTTGCCTAGTAGTTTCCTTATTGTTGTGTCATTAACATTGACCTTAACTGAGGCAAGGGAGCCCTGCAGTTCTTTAAAAGTTGTCCTGAGTTCCTTTGTGGCCTCCTGGATGAGTCATTGCTGTTCTCTTGGGGTAATCTTTGGAGGCCGGCCACCCCTGAGAAGGTTCATCACTCTTCCATATTTTCTCCATGTGAGGATAATGGCTCTCCCTATGGTTCGCTGGAATTCTAAAGCTTTGGAAATAGCTTTTGTTGCCCTTTTCAGATTGATAGATCTCAATTACCTTATTTCTCGACTGTTCTGGAATTTCTTTTGATCGTGCCAGTTTGTTGCAGTCCTTTTAGGTCTTTTGTCCAACTTGATTTTGTCAGGACAGATTATTTAAGATTATTTTTAAGTGATTTCTTGACTGCACAGGTGTGGAGTAATCAGGTTTGGGTGTGATCAATGAAAATTAACCAAACGTTGTGATTAACCCTTTGCCTTAATTAATGCAATCACCATTTAAAAGCAGCATTTGAAATTGACTTGGGTTTTATTTGTCTGATATTTACATTTGGTTAATGATCTTAGACATTAAAGTGGGGAAACCAGGCAAAAATACAAGAATTTGAGAAGAGGGCCAATCATTTTTCACAGAACTGTATTTAGCAGATGTAAGTCTCACATGAGTGAATTAACTTTGCTACTCAAATATTAAAAACAAGTATTCCAAATTATATAACAAACTACATTGTCATACTATTATCATGTTTATTTTATCCAAGCCTTAAATGACAAGACTTACCTTCATTTTTACAATTTGGGAGCATTCGATGGAGCTGCCGTGTGTTGTATCGTATCAGAAACTTCTGACAAGTTCTGATTGTTCCTTATGAAATATCAAATTGAATTAATGGCTAGATTGAAAGGGCTACAAATTTAAATACACAATTTAGCATATACAGTACTTAAAGTCTCAAAATTAATTTAAATTTAAGGTAAATATATGTTTAACAAACATAAATCTGAAATACAAGATGATCCTTTTCTTACCTCCTATGTGCAGACAGTTTAGAAAGCATGGTATTTTCTGGTAGCGGGTTTCAATACTGGTGATGAAAGGCAATGCTGACCACAGCAGTTTGTAGCTTCTTTTAGGGAAACGCAGGAATACCATTCCTGTTTGGGTATTCAGGTATTTCACTGAAAAGAAAACAGTACACATCATCTGCCTGCAACCCCGATTTATCCGGTTGCCAAAATTACAGAATGGAAACAAATGGACAAAAAAAGGTGAAACACAAACTCTGAACCAAATTTACCATCTCCCAATAAAAGGTATCTACAGTAAGTGATTGTTCTGTTAGACAGACATAGGGCAACAACTAATGAAAGTAGGTTTTATCACACCATGCATCTCTATTGGTCAACAGAAGTGGCCTTGAAATCAAGTACAGTACTACTTGTACTACAGTACAAGTACAGTACCATGTGTTAGACCAATGTTTCCTCGTGGGGTGCACGAGCAGATTGCGGGGGGGTATGTGGAAACAGGCTTGGACAGGTGTCACAGAATGCATGTACTGGTGTGTGAACGATAATCCAGTAGAGTTACTGAAAAAGAGACAATCACATTACACGTACGTGTATTTAAAATTTTGATGGTGTCACAGAATTACATTTTTAATAGGGGCGAGAGAGGCCGGTTGTTGATTTGAGCACCCGCTCACTTTCCCACTAGTGGGTCGAGCAACCTTGTCAGAAGTTTAGCAGAGCAACAAGTTGGGTAAATGGTGACAACACAGCTAAATGGACCGCAGCCAACACAGCCACTGGCTGAATGGCTATATTGCCTTCCCAAAATCGGCTTTTTAAAAAGCCAAGGAATGGACGGTGATACTGGATTATGTTCACTGGAGGGATTTATTTATTTTAGATTACGTTTTCAAAGAAATATGAGGTCAGAAAGTCATTCAAGTACGGTACGGAAAATGGTTAGATGGATTACCAATACCCGTTGCTAAACCTGTCACTGGGAATAATTTTTTTTTTTTTTTTTTTTTTTTTTTTTGTCATTGTTTTTATTTTTTTATTGTTTTTAGGCATTTGCTTAGTAAAGGTTGGGAAACAGATCGGCTACAGAATGCTTGGCCTCGATCTGCCTTGGTTGTCTGGCTCTGGTGGATACATTTGTTTCCTAGATTAATTTGATATTGGTTTTAATACAAGTCATTTTATAGCATTTTAAAATTTATCTTATGTAAGAAAGTTTACCGCAGAATCTAATGCTGCACATCGCCGCCCCGTAGTCGCCGTGTATGCGGGCCACCGCTTCTTTCACCGCTGCGGCGATAGCTCTGTCATTCAGGAACAAGAGACTGCTTCTGTCAGACACGTTAATCTCACAGAGTAAATACCTGTCAACAAAAACAGTTTCAGAAACGGATCCACCAAGTTAAACTTTTACTGAATTTGTTAGTGAGTTCTCACAGTTTACCTCGATTTAACTCTCACCATCGTTGATCATTTCTTCTTCGATGAACGCCAGATTACGTCAACAAAATAAATCTAAATCTAGCATTGCGAGTTTCGTTAGCGCCGCGTGCTGGTCATTAATGATAATGATCAACAGTAACTACCTTTATTTTTATGGATTAGGTTTTCTTTCTTGGAATGAATACAATCGCAAAGAGAATACTGTACAACATTTAGGAAGAATGTGTGCTCGGGAAAATAAAGGCTGATGTGATGTAACCAATTTAAGCAAGTAATTATCCACCCAGTTAAAATAAAACGGGAGGACCTGGGACACAAATCACTCATACCCATTTGGTAACTATGACAACGCACATTGTTCTTAGCCAACCGCAGTCGTACTTTTCCGTCATCAATACACGCTTTACGCCATCTTGGAATTACAGCCGCAATTTGTCCAGGGCGCTTTCCAATAAAAAGCACATTTGTTTTTTTTTTTTCAGCCCCATATCGCCACGGTGCCTACTATGCACGGTTCTCGGAACAAAGCGGCACCAACAGTCGGGAAGGGACACACGGACGCAGAGATCGGCACAGAGTCAAACCGGAGGGACCGAAAAGCTGTTGGAGGGATGTTAAAGAAGCTGAAGTCGAGGCGCAGTCAAACGGATAAGTGGCCCGTGGTAACAGAGGATGAACTTCGGGCGCTCGGAGAGGATATTTCGCCGGATCATGTGCTGGGACTCCGGGCTGTCACGGAGGGTACGTGAACGGTTGCTTTCACGGCCTAAATGTATCGCGAGACGTCAAACACCACTTGTTTGTTTGTGGTGTATGCTAAGCTATCTGTATGCTAAGGGACGAGTCTCCTGGTCAGCTTTCTCGCTCTCAAAGGTGCACAATGGGAAAGAGAGGCATTTATTTAAGATTTAACGCAATACAAAACTTTACGCACGAAGCTGGGACGTGTAAGTAGGAGGTACGATGTGAATTTGCCATGCGGTGTTAAATTATATCCAAACATTTCGTTCTGAATCTGAACGTATATACTGTTGTATACTATTGTTTTTACGGTTTAGTTTGTATCAACCTTTTGGGTAAGAGTATTACCTCAAAGTAGCTCTTAACGTTGAATAGAATGTTGGGGTTTGATAATTGCCATTGAATTGGGTAATCCCTTCATGATTAAACGTTTGTTATTATTATTAATGGTAAATATTTTAATGCATGAACTCTTATACAATGGGCACCAGGAACTGTGCGTATCCCTCCCTTTAGGGAGACAACCTGACTCATTCTGACTCCAACCATGGGGTCTGTCATCGGAGCCTCAGTCAATGTTAAATGCCTCTCATTGTTTTGGCCTTTTCCTGCACCAGACAACAATGGTGTGACTTCCCTCCTCAATCGGGGTGCTTGGTTCAAGAGCTGTGAGTCTACCCTTTGCAATTGTATTTCTTAATCCAGTGCCCAAGGAACGAGAAAACAGTTGTGGGTGACAGCACAGCAGAAAATGACCAGTATTTATGCGTCATATAACAATTTAAGTAGAGGCAAAACAAATTATACAATGACAAATACATGTGTTCAAGGAGCATTTGTAAAATACCTTCTTTTCTTTGAACTAATATCCTGTTTCCGATTACAGACTATCTTTGCAAACCTGAAGACAATATCTACAACATCGACTTCACACGTTTCAAGATCAGAGATCTTGAGACCGGGACAGTACTGTTTGAGATCGCCAAACCCCCTAACAGCGGTAAATCGTATGATAATTGAATCCAGCAATTAACACATGAGTTGTGGGTATGCGTTTGTGTACAGTCCCTTCCAAAAGCACTGGAACGGCAAGGTCAATTCCTTTTTTTGTTGTCTACTGAAGACATTTGGGTTTCATATCAAAAGAAGACTATGAGACAAAAGTTCAGAATTCTAGCTTTTATTTCATGGTATTTACGACTTAAACAACTCAGAATTTTGTATGAACTGAGTCACTTTTCAAGTGACAAAAAGTATTGGAACAAACATTATTAAATTAACTTAAAGTGAATAACATTTAATATTTGGTGGCATAACCCTTACTTGCAATAACTGCATCAAGCCTGTGACCAATAGACTTCACCAGAGTTGAATTCTTCATTTGAAATTCTTTTCCAGGCCTATACTGGAGTCTCTTGCAGTTCTTGTTTGTTGCTGGGGGTTTCTGCCTTCAAGTCTCCTCTTCAGGAGGTGAAATGCATGCTCTATTGGGTTAAGGACCGGTGATTGACTCTAAGACATTCCCCTTTTCCCCTCTAATTAAGTCCTTTGTTGTGTTGCAGTGTGTTTTGGGTCATTGTTTTCAGAATCAGAATCATCTTTATTTGCCAAGTATGTCCAAAACACACAAGGAATTTGTCTCCGGTAGTTGAGCCGCTCTAGTACAACAAACAGTCAATTTACAGAACACTTTGGGGACATAAAGACATTGACAGAAAACAAAAAGATGCAGAGTCCTCTAGCACTTAGAGCAGTTCGAACGACTAATATTACAATAGTCCGGTGCAATGACCATTGTGCAAAGGGCGCTGAGACTTCAAGGAGTGTATGCGGTTTAAAGTGACGAGTAGTGCGATCATCTGGGACAATGTTGGTTGTGCAAATGTTACAGATACTCCTCAATCAGTGTGCAAATGGAGCAGATGCTACTCTGGCATGAGTGGCCAGTATATGCAAATAGTGCAGCATGGCGAGACAACTACAGTGAGTGCACGAGTAATACATAATTGGCCCCACAGAAATGTGACAACGAACTCAAGTCAAAAAATTGCCAGCTTGTTGTAATGGAATTATAGGTTAGGTGTTTAAGAAGTTGATCGCAAGAGGGAAGAAGCTGTTGGAATGTCTACTAGTTCTAGTTTGCGTTGATCGGTAGCGCCTACCTGAGGGAAGGAGCTGGAAGAGCTGGTGACCGGGGTGCAGACGGTCCGAGAGGATTTTGCACGCCCTTGTCTTAGTTCTGGCAGCGTGCAAGTCCTCAATGGTGGGTAGGGGGGTACCGACAATCCTTTCAGCAGTTTTGATGGTCCGTTGCAGTCGGAGTTTGTCCTTTTTTGTAGCAGCACCAAACCAGACTGTGATGGAAGAACACAGGACCGATTCGATGACCGCTGTGTAGAACCGTCTCAGCAGCTCCGGTGGCAGGCCGTGCTTTCTCAGAAGCCGCAGGAAGTACATCCTCTGCTGGGCCTTTTTGAGGACGGAGCATGATTTGTTGCATGATGAAGCTTCTCTTGATTAGTTTGGATGTATTCTTCTGTAAATTACCAGACAAAATGGTTTTGTAGACTTCATAATTCAATAAATCATCAATAAAGACTAGTGAGCCCGTTCCAGAAGCAGCCATGCAAGCCCAAGCCATAACATTACCACCACCATGCTTCACAGATGAGCTTGTGTGTTTTGGATCACAAGCAGATCCTTTCTTTTGCCATACTTTGGCCTTTCCATCACTTTGGTTGAGGTTAATTTTGTTCTCATCAGTCCATAAAACCTAGTTCCAAAACTATTGTGGCTCATCTCTACTTCTTTGCAAAATCCAATCTGGCCTTCTGATTCTTTTTGCTGATGAGTGGTTTGCATCTTGTGGTATTGCAAGTATATTTCTTCAGTCTTCTTTGCACAGTGGCTAGTGATACCGTCACCCAAAGACTGTTGTCTTTGGGTGTTTCTTCACAGCTCTCACAGTGTTTCTGTTAACTGCAGTTGATATCCTTGGCCAACCTGTTTGATGTCTGTTGCTCAGTATAACAGTAGTTTATTTCGTTTTCAGGACATTCCAAATTGTTGTATTGGCTATGCCCAATGTTTGTGCAATAGCTCCTGATTTCCCCTCTTCTCCTAGCTTCAGAATGGTTTGCTTTTCTCCAATAGACGGCTCTCTGGTCTTTATGTTTGCTTAACAGCAAATGCATTTTTCACAGGTGAAACCCAAAGCCAAAAACAAGCACTATCTAATGTTTAAGCAATCAGTCTAAAAGGCAACACCTCAGCAACTAGAAACACCCATCAGTCACATGTTCCAATACTTTTGCTCACTTGAAAAGTGGGTGGGTTCAAACAAAAGGTGCTCTGTCCTGAGTTGTTTAACACATCTCGATGTAAATACCATGAAATAAAAGCTGGAATTCTGAAGTTTTGTCTCATATGTATTTATCTTTTGATCTGAAACCCAAATGTCTTCGGTATACAACAAAAACAAAGGAATTGACCTTTCCATTCCAATACTTTTGGAGGGGACTGTATATATATATATATATATATATATATATTTGGGGTGGGATTGTACAGGTAACCAATGGTATGGTGTTTACCTCAGTTTTTGTGCCACGGTATGGTATGTGTTTTGCGCATAAAGAAAGCATATTTTTTTTCTCAAAGATATCTCTTGTCAATGAGAACTGCATTTAGTAGTTTACTGAATAATGTAATTTATTTCAAGTTAACCGTTATTTAAACATAGCTGTTTCAAATGGTAAACTGCCTCTTTTTCCCTGACTAATCGTTTAACCAGGGCAATACAGTTGTATAGAATATGTATAATGGAGTAAAACATGGAAAAATGTAAACAAAAAACACTACTTGGGTAAGAGTTGGATCAGGTGTCGGGTGATTGGTCATGGCTGCATCCCGCTCTGCAGGCATGACCAATCGACCCACGCTTAATCCAACTGTTACACTTGTTGAAGGTCAGTGATCAAACTGCACATCTTTGACCATAAAAAAGGCTGAAAATCTTTAGCAATAAATGCTCCCACTACAGGGGTGATTTTCTTGTTGATCCTATGTGTTGCGGTAGGTGTGTCAAAAGCAGTCTCAATAGACCCTTATTGTTTTGCTGGTGTTACCTTTTCAAGTTGTTCGACTGTCATGTGTCCAGAAAGCGTTATTTTAGGATACCAACACAGGAGAAGCTTAATTATATACACCAGCGATTTCAATAAAGTCAGTGCTTCTCTTTCTCTTAGGAAATAAAGTAAATTGAAACAATAAGTGCCAGAGTCAAAGTCCCATCCTCTTAAAACATTAATTGTAGACAGGCAATGTTTTAAGTAACAATTTAACATTAAACTGCAAAAGTATTAATTTTGATAGTGGTTCTTTTAACATGCTGATTGAATCTCATGAGATATGCCAATGTCACGCATGATGTTGGTTCAAGCCTACATGTGTTTGTGACTTGGCACATGATCAGGCATTCACCAACTGTAACTCCAAACTGTAACACTTAAGGAGAATTTGACTATGGATGTTCCACTGTATTTAGATGCTGTATTTTTAAAAGTGGTTTGAGAATACTATTGCGATTACTTAATTTTACCAATGCCTAGTTCAGTATTTGTTCTTATTTATTTCGAGTGGGGAATTCTTTTTCTTTGTTTTGCGTATCAATTCACTTAAATTTCCCACTGACCCTTTGAAACAGCAGGGGACAAATAATTTAAAAAGTTGACACATTTAAAGACCTACAAAATTTATTCATGATACACGTTTGGCAAATAAGTACCTTCTGATGACAAAATTGCACAATTTTCCTTGAGCAACACAATACAACCATTAAATTTTTTTTTTTTTTTTATATTTTTGTATTCAACAAATATAAATAGGAATTGCAGAGAGGTTTTGTTTCAGTATTCTAATGATAATTGCGTGATTCAGTTAGTGCAGTTATTGTGGTTATTATCACGAAGTGACTGTCACCCCAATGTCACCCCAATCTGTATAATTTGATTTCCGAGCAACTAAACCGGTTTTGTCGGTCAGGTCCTATAGAGGCTGAAGAGGGGAGCGGAGATTTTGACGTCAGTGCCGGGCGTTTTGTGAGATATCAGTTTACACCAGCCTTCTTGAAACTACAGACTGTAGGTGCAACGTAAGTACTTTGATCATAACTTTGTTTCACACAACTAGGAACACTTGTCAGTATTTGAACAAGAAGTCTATGTACAACTGAAGTGTGAACTTTTTTTCTCTGTTTGCAAACGTCAGTGTGGAGTTCACCGTTGGCGACCGTCCCATCAACAACTTTCGTATGATTGAAAGGCATTACTTTCAGGGACGCCTTCTCAAGAACTTTGACTTTGACTTCGGCTTTTGCATTCCCAACAGCCGTAACACATGTGAACACATTTACGAGTTTCCACAACTTCCAAATGACCTCAGTAAGTCCTATTTTTGTATTTGCATGGTGCCTAAACAAGACATAATGTTGATCGATGTGTCCATGTTAGAACAGTCCTGCCATTTCTTCCTTCTTTTTCCAGTTCACCAAATGGTGGAGCACCCTTATGAGACGAGATCAGACAGTTTCTACTTTGTGGACAACAAGCTCATCATGCACAACAAGGCAGACTATGCCTACAATGGTGGTCAGTAAGACCTTAAAAAGGACAACTGTGCAATACACCCGAGGGAAGGGATTTGTTTTGTATGAATCCTGTTAGAGTTAGGGTTTTTTCTTAAGACAGAAGAATTTTACCTCCATCAGCAGAATCAACAGCCCACATCTGCCATCTGATGCTTTCATGAATCTATTAAGAATCTGACAGGGATTTAGGACACTGAGGAAAATTCTGTTAAAGTTTGTCATATAAGTATCTTGTTAAGGTTTGCGCACTGTTTGCCTTTACTTTGCGTCTCTGCTGGAAAGGGACAAGCACAGACCCCTAGTGATACAGGTTCTGTTACAACTCAATTTGCTTCAGTATAATAGGTTTCTGTTGAAATAACTTAAACTACCTTTCACAAGTGACAATTGCTCCTCTTAAGAATAAGAGCACTGAGTAGAAGTTGTATAGTATTGATCGTGATAGGTCCTTTTCATTCACTCTTAAATATTAGTATCAGTTTTGCATTGTTGGGACTTTAGTGTGAAATATTTAAGGTGAATGTGCTTGATATAACATGCTTGGTTAATTCTGGTAGTATAACCATCTTTACAATAAAAATGTTTTGTTGACATCAGGTGTCATGTTCCTACATCGCCATGTTTTTTTTTGTTTTTAGAAAACAGAAATCCAAGTCTTCCCGTACTTGATCATGGTGCACGCCTGAGAGTGTCATGTCACTTTGGTTTGATTTAATTCACTACTATTTGCAAAATTATATATATTTTTCCCCCCTATTTCAGCCATACAAAACTCAAGGATCTATTTGGAAGGCAACACTAACTCCCACTCTGGAAATCTTTAGTATTGCTTTAAGTTAATAATCAGATGACAGTTGTGGAAATCCTTCCATTAGCACAGGATTTTGACTTTTTTGCATTCATTGAAACAACTTTATGTGCCTTTCATCCCGACGGTCATTGTGAAGAAATTTGTGAATTGTCATTCCCATGTGTGACAAGATTACAGAGAGCTCGCGGTAATCGAATCTGATGACGGGAATATATTTTATATGCTTACATGCAGGAACTCGTGTGAAAATGGAAAATGAATCACATTTCCTAAACTCTCTGAATGATCTAAAAATCTAAAATTGTGCAAATGTGATGACCTGTGGTAAGCATTGTTTAGCTCAGTAAAACATAGATTGGGATTGTTTAATTAGAAATCTGTAGTATTTGTTTAAAAAAAAAAATGTGTTAGTCATAATCAAAATCGGGATGTATTATGTTTGGTGATTGTGGTTGAATTACTTTTTAACTGCTCTTGTATTGTAGATGGCAATTTAACATGATCAAGTAATTGCTTTTTGTATAGTAGTCAATAGTCATGTTAAAACTGCTTTCAATAAAAAGTAAAAAGTAGCATGGATCCAATTTGTACCACTCTCTCTTTAAAGTTACTGATGATAAAGGAATTTTGCAATTGAGATTCACTTCTTTAAAATGTAACAAATAAATGCCTTAACAAAGCGTACTGTCAGGGGGTTTCAACTTTTTATAGCATCCACTTTGCATTGCAATATGTCTCCTTCTCATGAGTATGTACTTCTTATCCCATTGCAAAGGCGCTCATTTACAGTGGGTACGGAAAGTTTTCAGACCCCCTTAAAGTTTTCACTCTGTTATATTGCAGCCATTTGCTAAAATCATTTCCCCCTCATTAATGTACACACAGCACCCCATATTTACAGAAAAAAATGTAATTGTTGAAATCTGTGCTGATTTATTAAAAAAGAACAACTGAAATATCACACAGCCATAAGTATTCAGACCCTTTGCTGTGAAACGCATATATTTAACTTGGGTGCTGTCCATTTCTTCTGATCATCCTTGAGATGGTTTTACACCTTCATTGGAGTCCAGCTGTGTTTGATTATACTGATTAGACTTGATTAGGAGAGCCACACACCTGTCGATATAAGACCTTACAACTCACAGTGCATGTCAGAGCAAAGGAGAATCATGAGGTCAAAGGAACTGCCTGAAGAGCTCAGAGACAGAATTGTGGCAAGGCACAGATCTGGTCAAGGTTACAAAAAGATTTCTGCTCCACTTAAGGTTCCTAAGATCACAGTGGCCTCCATAATCCTGAAATGGAAGACGTTTGGGACGATCGGAACCCTTCCTAGAGCTGGCCGTCCGGCCAAACTGAGCAATCGAGGGAGAAGAGCCTTGGTGAGAGAGGTAAAGAAGAACCCAAATATCACTGTGGCTGAGCTCCAGAGATGCAGTTGAGAAATGGGAGAAAGTTCTAGAAAGTCAACCATCACTGCAGCCCTCCACCAGTCGGGGGCTTGATGGCAGAGTGGCCCAACGGAAGCCTCTTACCAGTGCAAGACACATGAAAGCACGTATGGAGTTTGCTAAAAAAAAAAATACAAAAAACACCTGAAGAAATCCAAGATGGTGAGAAATAAGATTCTCTGGTCTTATGAGACCAAGATAGAAATTGTTGGCCTTAATTCTAAGTGGCATGTGTGGAGAAAACCAGGCACTGCTCATCACCTGTCCAATATAGTCTCAACAGTGAAGTATGGTGGTGGCAGCATCATGCTGTGGGGGTGTTTTTCAGCTGCAGGGACAGGACGACTGGTTGAAATCGAAGGAAAGATAAATGTGGCCAAGTACAGGGATAACCTGGAGGAAACCCTTCTCCAGAGTGCTCAGACCCTCAGACTGGGCCGTAGGTTCACGTAAAAAAAAAAAAGACAATGACCCTAAGCGCACAGCTAAAATACCAAAGGAGTGGCTTCAGAACAACTCCGTGACTGTTTTTGAATGGCCCAGCCAGAGCCCTGACTTAAATCCAATTGAGCATCTCTGGAAAGACCTGAAAATGGCTGCCCACCAACGTTCACCATCCAACCTGACAGAATTGGAGAGGATCTGCAAGGCGGAATGGTAGAGGATCTCCCAAATCCAGGTGTGAAAAACTTGCTGCATCATTCCCAAAAAGATTCATGGCTGTATTAGCTCAAAAGGGTGCTTCTACTAAATACTGAGCAAAGGGTCTGAATACTTATGGCTGTGTGATATTTCAGTTTTTCTTTTTTTAATAAATGTTTTTTTCTGTCAATATGGGGTGCTGTGTGTACATTAAAGTAAAAAAAAAAAACAAATGATTATAACAAATGATTTTAACAAATGGCTGCAATATAAAAAAGTGAAAAATTTAAGGGGGTCTGAATACTTTCTGTACCCACTGTATATTTGGTGTATTTGAGATGGGATAAACAAGATCCGCTGCAAAGGTATTTAACCCAGCACATCTTTGTATAATTGTATTAAAATTATGAATTATAATTGAACTTGTCATTCTTTTTTTGAGGCTGCACATTGGATGACTGGTTAACACAGCTGCCTCACCATTCAAGGTTCAAATCCAGCCTTCTTGTCTGGAGTTCTTGCCTGAGTGGATTTTCTCTGGGTACTCAGATTTCCTCACATTCCAAAAACATAGATGATAGGTTAATTGAAGACCCTAAATTGTCCGTAAGTGTGAGTGTGAAAGGTTATTTGTTTATATGTACTCCACAATAGGCTGGCGACCAGTTCAGATGGCTCTCGCCCAAAGTCAGCAGGGTTGGGTGTCAGCACACCCGTGACCCTGGTGAGGATAAGCGGTTAAGAGAATAGATGGATGGATGGATTCTTTGTTGATCCCTGTCAATCAAAGCCGTATGTACAGTCACCTCCAAAAGTATTGGAATGGCAAGGTCAATTCCTTTGTTTTTGTTGTATACTGAAGACATTTGAGTTTCAGATCAAAAGATGAATATGAGACAAAAGTTCAGAAGTCCAGCTTTTATTTCATGGTAGTTACATCTATATGTGTTAAAAAAAAAAAGCCAGGACAGGCTACCTTTTATTTGAACCCACCCACTTTTCAAGTGAGCAAAAGTACATTATAACATATAAATAACATTTAGGCGGCAGCGACTGGTTAGAACGTCTGCCTCACAGTTCTGAGGAGCGGGGTTCAATCCCCGGCCCCGCCTGTGTGGAGTTTGCATGTTCTCCCCGTGCCTGCGTGGGTTTTCTCCGGGCACTCCCACAACCCAAAAACATCCTTGGTTGGTTAATTGACAACTCTAAATTGCCCGTAGGTGTGAATGTGAGTGTGACTGGTTGTTTGTTTGTATGTGCCCTGCAATTGGCTGGCAACCAGTTCAGGGTGTACCCCGCCTCCTGCCCGATGATAGCTGGGATAGGCTCCAGCACGCCTGCGACCCTAGTGAGGAGAATCGGCTCAGAAAATGGATGGATGGATGAATAACATTTAATATTTGGTGGCATAACCCTTGTAATAACTGCATCAAGCATGCGACCCATTGACTTCACCAGACTTGCATTCTTCATTTGAAATGTTTTCCAGGCCTTTACTGTCGACTCTTTCAGTTCTTGTTTGTTTCTCAGGGTTTCTCCCTTAAGTCTTCTCTTCAGGAGGTAAAATGCATGCTCTATTGGCTTACGGTCTGGTGATTGACTTGGCCAGTCTAAGACCTTCCACTTTTTGCCCCTGATGAAGTCCTTTGTTGTCCTCTGCCCTGTGGAGCTTTGCAGTGATGTCATTGACTGTTGTCTTTGGGTGTTTCTTCACAGCTCTCACAATGTTTCTGTTAACTGCAGTTGATACCCTTGGCCGCCCTGTTCGATGTCTGTTGCTCAGTACACCAGTACTTTCTTTCTTTTTCAGGACATTCCAAATTGTTGTATTGGCTATGCCCAATGTTTGTGTAATAGCTTTGATCGATTTTCCCTCTTCGCTCAGCTTCAAAATTGTTTCCTTTTCCCCCATAGACAGCTCTCTGGTCTTCATGTTTGCTTAACAGCAAATGCAATTTTTACAGGTGAACCCCGAAGCAAAAAAAAAAAAAAAAAAAAACCCCAGCGCAATCAAATGTTTCAGTAATCAATCTAAAAGGCAACACCTGAGCAACTAGAAACACCCATCAGTCACATGTTCCAATACTTTTGTCAAAGCAAAAGGTGCTCTGTCCTCAGTTGTTGCACACATCTAGATGTAAATACCATGAAATAAAAGCTGGAATTCTGAACTTTTGTCTCGTATTCCTCTTTTGATCTGCAACACAAATGTTTTAGGATACAGGTACAACAAAAACAAGTGAATTGACCTTGCCGTTCCAAAACTTTTGGAGGGGACTGTATTTTTGCGATGGGTTTTACTTCTATTTAACTGGTATGACAAATTTATTTTTGCATCGTCTGTAATTTAGTTTTTGTTTTATCCATTCGTTGTCCATACTGCGTATCCTCATTAGGGTCGGGGGTGTGCTGCAGTCTAGCTTAAAGTTAAATAATCCATTGATTAAGAAATACCCGAAAGAAACGGAAATGAGAACAGTTTCCGCTTTGGTTACCAACTCCGTTACCCACAATCCTCAGCTGCAAACAGGAAACATGAAGGCACGTGTGTTTTCATGGCGGGCAATGCAGCGAAGATGTTCGGTAATGCGAAAGATTCCAGCAGCAGTGACGACGAAGAGCTGAAAAGATGTCAAGAAGCAGTTTGGGATACACGAATAAGTGGAGCCAGTGGTATGTTAATTTTTTATTTTTTTATTTTTATAAATTTACAATATTCTAATGTCAGTATAAACGTTTTATAGATTACTGTGCGACAGCAATATGACGTAGCATACCTAAAACTAACGTCAAGATTTAAAATCCAAATTTCTTAATGGCGATGAGCGTCTACCTCAACCTCAGTTTTTTTTTTTCTTTCTTTTTTCTTTTTTTTTTTTTTAGGCATTGGCAATACAAAACAATCAAAACGGTAAGTAAATCATGGAACCATTGTGCTTTCCTTTATAGTAATCTCATTTTCACCTAGATCATGTCTAATGACTAGCTTCCCTCAATCGTAGTACATTACAGAAAACTTTGCAAAATATACCGTCGACCTGTTTAGCAACCTTTTTTGAGCCGAGGTAAACCCTACAATATTAGATCACCACGGCACACCACCAAACAATACTACAAAAAGTATACATAATGATGATCTCATTAAATATACACAAATTTTACTTTCACAGTGTGAAATCAGGGCCTCTTTAGTTGAACACAAAGCTTATTTTTGCAGGAATTGAAGAAGACGTACTTCAGATCGCAAATAATTTTTGGACCAAATAAGTGAAATTGGATATATTTCTCATCTCATCGGATGTTGCAGTTTGAGTGTACTGTATGGGAAGATGACTATTGTAATTCTGTGGCGCGAAAAAAAGTCTTGTAGTTGCTGACCATGAACATGATGGCAACGGGCTCCAGGTCACCCAGGGATTTCAAACTCATGTCGCCAAAAAGTTAGGACAATTTCTTGACAGGTAACCTGTGTTTTAAAAAAAATATATAAATCAGTACAGTATATTAAAAATGTTAATTTATATGCATTTGTCTCAGTTGCTTTACAGAAACCCAGGCTGACATAGCAATCTGTAAGAATCTGACAAAATGTGAAGATGATGAAGGTAAACCTCTTCCCCTCTTAATGTTCTTCCATGTTTCCTTGTAATTGTTGTATCTCTGTTTGAATGTGTTATTTTTCTTTTAGGGTTTCTTTTGTTCTCTACGTCAGTCCCAAGACAGACAACAGACGATCCCCCTCCTGCGGTACGACGACAACCTGTTCCCAGCTCAAGGTTTGTATTGTTACATTGTCATTCAGAGGGCACTGTTTTGCACATTTTGTAGCGAGATGTTTTATTGCCAGTGGAGGCAAGTAATAAGCAGACATGATCTTTGAGTGGAACCGCTAGTCATCAGGCCATTAGATATGGATATGGCCAACATTTTGGGGGGAAACATGCCTGTAAATGTACAGAATTACACAGGGTTCATGCACATAACGAGAGACTTCAGCATATCTCACTCTGATCTCTTAATTTAGTGAATTCAAAAGTATTAACATTTCATGTGTTTTGCTTGTTAAATGCATGTGGCCTGTCTCAACAAAGCTTTTTAAGAAGCTTGAACCAAAAAGAAGTAAACTATACACTGAAACTTCGGTGAATTTAAAGCAGTAAGACTCCTGTGTCCTCATACGCATCGTCACTTGTTGTCGGTGTTAAGCTGGAGTGTGTTATTGTTCTACTACTATTACTATGACCAATTGTTAACATATTTTTAGACTTGTATTACAGTTACAGTATGTTAAAAAGTGGAAGGAATTTGGCACCTCTGTGACATGGCTCACTTTTACTTGATTCCGTCGTCATTCATCTTTACGTTTGATAGTTTTTTCATTTTAAACTGTGGTTAATTTATTTTCACACTCGTATGACTCAGATGAGTATAATTATTATTTTTTGAATGCTTAACAATAAATGCTTTTTGACCCCGGCGCACATTTTTTTCTGTAAGTTTTTTTTTTTTTTCCTGTGGGAAAATTTGTTTTAATATCTGATGAATCAGAGGCTGATCAGTGTGATGTAAATAATTCTATTCAACTTTAGAGGTTCCAGTGAAGAGTGTCTCAAGGGTTAACAGAGGCCTTTTAATCTCCACTGGGCACCTATAGTGTGATGCAGTTTTTTGTTTTTTTTCCCCCCATACCTCAGAACAATAGAGGTGAGGTACTCAATATGGTGGAGGGGAGGCGTGGTGTTGTCTGATGCCCCGCTATGATGGATGCAAAAAGAGCCTGTGAAGGAATATAGAAAGGGGACTGATGCCAGAGAATAGGGAGTCATCATGAATTCACTGTCCCTGGCAGCCTCATTAGTGGTAGAACTTACTCTCACATTGGTCTGTTAAACATCATGGATGCCATAAAGAGGACCCGCATGACTGCCGGCCTTCCATAAGAGCAGGACCTTTGGTTGTAAAGGGCTGCCACACATTTTTAAGAAACTTTGAGGTAATAATGTCATCAGTGGAGACGAGACAGACTGTGTGAGGGGAAAGCTTTCTCTTGGGTAAAAAGTAAATTAAGGTTGACGCGTGGCATCATACAAGATAAGAAAATCATGCCAGACCTCAGCTCAGTGAGCAATGAAAAGCCTAGCTCCACCTGCATGTTTTGATTTTTTAATGACATAACAAAAGGCTACCAGCAAGCTGGAGAAATATGAAAACCACAGAACTGAAAATGAAACTTGCACAGTATCTGTTGCAGTGGGATAAATAGTACACAGGCGTATGTCACGACAACTCGGTACCATATGGAAGTAGCTAATGGCAAAAGGAACACTGGAAAACTGTTTAAGTCTTAAGTAATCTCTATATAGTTGTCATTCGTTATGGGTGATAGCAAAATGTTTTACATTTATTTCCAGTACTTCACATCTTTTTACACTTATGTAACATTACTGATGGGTTACATTTCCGTGATTTCAGTGGGAAAGAGTCATTCTTAAAGAGCTGTTGCTGAATCTGGGGAAATTATTGTGGGGATGTCTTCTGAGATAGGGAGTCGCTGTGAGGAAAGTATTGATAAGTGTTTCACCGGCACGATAACAAAAGGGAACACCTTTAATGAATGAGATTTATGCTCATTAATGCAACGATTTACACTCTGTTTGGTCCAGTGACAGTGACAGTGAAGTGGAAAGGAGGCTGAAGGAGGCAGCTGTGTCGTTGAAAGATCTCTTGCCATCATCGTCACTTGTTTCCTCACCCACGGCAGCAGCACCTCCCCAGTTGGGAAAGAAAAAGAAGGAATCATCTGACACTGAAGATGACAACGTTGCGAAGAAGAAGAAAAAAAAGAAGATGAGGAAGCAGGCAGGAGATGCAGGCGGCAAGCATGTGGACTGCGAAGGATCTCCATGTGCTCAAAACAACTGTGACCACGCAGGTTCAAAGCAGGAACACCACAAAGTCAAACGGAAAAAGAAAGCGTCAGAAAATGACTAATGGGACTGTAATGTAAATGTTTCTTTGTACAGTGTCTAAAGCATTAAAAGATTTGACGAAAACATATAAGAAACAGGTCCCATCTTTACATATAGTCAACATTGCTGATAGTTTGTCACAAAAAATGTGTTTATAAAATGCTTATGGTATTGAGTTAACATGTTTTAAGTGAACATACAATTTTTCAAGATTCTAAAAGAGTATTTAAATAAAATACATTTTGTTATAAAATTTGGTGATTTTGTGTTTCTGTGTAAAAAGTAAGTCTCCAACACTGATC
Organism: Phycodurus eques; assembly: GCF_024500275.1. NCBI lineage: Eukaryota > Metazoa > Chordata > Actinopteri > Syngnathiformes > Syngnathidae > Phycodurus > Phycodurus eques. The sequence goes on from NC_084527.1 coordinate 29,388,517, forward strand.
CTCGTTCATATTCCAGCTATGTTTTATCTGGGTTTTTTAAAACGTCTCAACAACTTGTGGTCCTCGCCTCAGAACTTGGTGACGTTAAATGAGAGGCAACATTCCTTTCTGAGCAGCTCCTTGGTGTTGGGGAGGCATTGCTGGAGCACAGCACTACTGTGATGTAGAGACCATTTGTGTAGGGATGTACGTGCTAATGTCTGTTGGTGAAGGTGACAGAAGGTGAGACTGGTGACTGTCTGTTGTCTGGGAGGCAGGATACAGGTCTGGGCTCTGGCTGGATGCTGTTGGCGAAGCACAACATTTCTCGATTTATCTGGGCGGCAAATGATACGGGCGAGTAAGAATCACAATAATAGTAATACCGGTACTAAAGTGACAATACAACCATTTTGATTGATTTGAGTGTGATTTTAGACAGTCTTGTACTACCTCAACCTTATTTTACCACAGATGTGTAGCAGTGGCCTGATTGATGAATGAAAAAAATGGTAAGTGACACTTGCACATGTAATCAAGCTCAGACCTCGCCAGCTTTATGTAACATACATTTCGAGTTGTCGTAGCAAATCACGCCACTGTTACAGTAGCATTTATAGGCCAGAGGTTCACTGTCATCATGCAATCTCCACTCAGAGCCACCTACCTGGTAAAGGTGTGTGTGGCTGCAGGTGCAGAGAATTTTCCTGCAGTGAAGGGTCTGTCTGCTCCTCAGGATCAGCTGTTAAAATCTATCCAAAAATATCATAGTGGCATTTGAGAAATTCCAGCACACAGAGATCATTCATGTTGTGATGACCTGTGTACTCAAATTAAGTCACCTGTCTGACAGATGCAAGGCTGGTTAGTGTCCCCAGACTGCTGCTCTCAGTGATGACCATGGCCTGAGACAGAAGACTAGACGAAGGGTACTGTAGCGAATCAGTCTTGCTATACACTAAAATCAAAAGCAGAATGAAGTGCCACTCTCAACAAAATATGCTGAATTATGCTTGCTGCTGCAGCCATACTGTGACTTGGCAGCTGTGCCATGGTCGCCATAAATGGACTGGAACCCATTTGACTTTGGAGCTGCTGTGGCATTGGCTGCTGGGCGTGAAGCTGCTGCTGCTGGAATGAGATTGGCTGCAGAGTCGTGAAACCACCTCCCATGTTGTTTATGACTGGTACCGTTTGAGATTGTGTTGAAGCTAGACCTGAGAATGGTCAGATGAGTGTAAAGAATTGATGGAGCCATCTAAAACTCGCCATTTAAAATGTACTGTTTACCAATGAGAAGTGAGGACTCTCCTAGGCTCATGACGCTGGGCAGAGAAGCCATGATGAGGCCTTGCGAGGATGCGGGGGAGGAGGACAAACTGTGGAGTGAGGTCAGAGTGCTTACAGGGGGAAGTGGGCCTCCACTGGAAACCTAAGACCAGATGGCAACATGATCATGATGGCCCCCAATTGTTGAGCAATATCAGGGGGTCATGGGACACTCCCTCACCAATTTGGGATGGTGGCTCTCAAGGAGTGTGTGGCTTGGCTCTAGCTGGACAGGACTGACCAAAAGGTGCCCCACACTTTCCCCTCCAATACCTCTGGCTGACCTCAGGGTATCACAGTGGATTTGATGGCTGTATTTGGCACCTGGGAAATAACACAAAATCACCAAACGAACGCCTTTTGTCACTCTGTCACACACAGTACTGTAAGAAAGGTGCCACATCCATATCAATGAGAGAATTACTCATTTAAATGAAAGGTTAAAAGGGATTTCATATGTGAAAGTTTAAAACTATTACTGAGCTCTGGACTTGAAGAAAGGTTGGGGTTCGAAGAAGAACCCGTGTGGCTGGTGAAAGGCCCATCAAGAGCTAGTTTGTGCCGGAAGGCTTCCTCTTTCCTGCGGTTCGCAAACCAATTGTACACCCTGACCTCAGTTACCAGGTTGGAGCCCAGGCCAGCAAGCTGTGAAGGGGACACCCCCCTCTGCAGACACTCTGCCCTGGAGGAGGAGGAACCACAATGAGGTTTTTTTTTAATTTTTTTTTTTAAGTGCAGCTCATTGATGACCTGCATTCACTATACAGCAGCCGAAATAAGTATTTAACACGTCACCATTTTTCTCATGAAATATATTTTCAAACGTGCTATTGACATGAACATTTCGCCAGTTGTTGGGGACAACCCAAGTAATCCATACATACAAAGAAAGTAGAACAAAAAAGTTCAGAAATTAAGTTGTGTGTAATAATGTGAAATGACACAGGGAAAAGTATTGAACTGGTATTTATTTAACACTTTGTAAAAAAGGTTTTGTTTGCAATGACCACTTTAAAATATGGTGAAACTAGTCACATACATTGTTCTGGTGTGGTTTTGGCCCATTCCTCCACACAAGCAGTCTTCAAATCTTCAAGGTTCCGTGGCCTTCTTTTATGGACCTTGAGTTTCAGTTCTTTCCATAGATCTTCGATTCGATTCAAGTCAGGTGATTGGCTGGGCCATTCTACCAGCTTTACTTTTTTTCTTTGAAACTAATTGAGATCAATCCTGATGAAATGTCCACCCTCATTTCATTTTCATCATCCTCGTAGATGGCAGCAGATTTTTGTCAAGAATGTCTCGGTAGATTTGCCCATTCATCCTTCCTTCAATAATGTGAAGTTTACCAGTACCATTTTCTGAAAATCCGCCCCAGACCATCATGTTCCCACCACCAAACTTCACTGTTGGCATGGTGTTTTTTTAGGGTGATGTGCAGTGCCATTTCTCCTCCAAATGTGGTGTGCATTGTGGCATCAAAACTGTTAAATCTTGCTCTCATCAGACCAGACTGTATTATCCCAGTATTTAACTGGCTTGTCTAAATGTTGTTCAGCGAACTATAAACGAGCTTTGACATGCTTTTTTTTTTTCCAGCAATGGGGCCTTGCGTGGTGAGCTCGCATACAAGCCATGGCGGCGGAGTACATTACTCACTGTTTTCCATGTGACAACAGTACCTGCTAATTCCAGGTCTTTTGGAAGCACTCCACAGGTGGTCCTTGGCTCTCGGACAAATCTTCTGATTATTCTTTGTGCTCCTCTGTCAGAAATCTTGCAAGGGGCACCTGATGGAGGCAGATTTATGGTGGTATGATTGGCTTTCCACTTACGTATTGAGGCCCCAACCGTGCTCACTGGAACTTTCAGAAGCTTAGATATGCACCTGTAACCAATGCCATTGTTATGTTTTGCAACAATTAGTTTGCGATGGTCTTGAGACAGCTTTTTGCTCTTACCGATCATGAAATGTGTCTTGACTCACACCTTGGCCATGATACCTTTTTGTAGGCCATCAATTTGGATTGAACCAGCTGATATTCATTTGCACTGACATGGGGTTGAATTGAAGTTTGATTACTGATAGATTTTAGGTGGCTTTCCATGCCTTTTTGCACCTCCCTTTCGTCATGTGTTCAATACTTTTTCCCTGTGTCATTTCACATTTTTGCACACAACTTAATTTCTGATCTCATTTGTTGTACTTTCTTTGTATGTATCGATTGGACATTTGGAAGTATATTTAGTGAGAAAAATGGTGACGTGTTAAATATTTCTGCCGCTGTATTGCTAAAAGTATTCGCTCACTCACGTGCCTTGATTCCCATAAGAACTTAAGTGATAGCTGAACTTTAGGGATTAAGAATAGTATGTTACTTGAGTTCATATGTGAGACAAGGCAGATGAGCAAATGCTTTTGGCAATATAGTGTATGTCAGTAATTCTCAACTGGTGGGTCTGGACCCAAAAGTGGATCGCAGACCCATTTTGGGTAGGTGGCAGACATCTGGTAAAAACAAATTTCAAGTTCCTACACAGAACATTAGGTAAGTGGACTAATGTTACTTCAGTGGGGCAGCCATGGCCCAATGGTTAAGATGCCACCGTGGGGGGCATAGGTTCAAGACCCCGACTGGACCATCTGCCAACATGCCCCGGACTCACAGCTGTGGTGTCCTTGAGCAAGACACTGATACCCCGAAATGCTCACTGGGCACGTTGTTCAAATCATTCAAGTTCATTTTTTTCCTCATTAATGTACATACAGCACCCCGTATTGACAGAAAAAAATTGACTTGTTAAAATCTTTGCTGATTTATTAAAAAATAAAAACTGAAATATCACACAGCCATAAGTCTTCAGACCCTTTGCTGTGACCCTCATATATTAAACTCAGGTGCTGTCCATTTCTTCTGATCATCCTTAAAATGGTTCTCCACCTTCATCGGAGTCCAGCTGTGTTTGATTATACTGATGGCATTGATTAGGAAAGCCACACACCTGTCTATATAAGACCTTAGAGCTCACAGTGCATGTCAGAGCAAATGAGAATCATGAGGTCAAAGGAACTGCCTGAAGAGCTCAGAAACAAAATTGTGGCAAAGCACAGATCTGGCCAAGGTTACAAAAAAAAATTCTGCTGCACTTTACGTTCCTAAGAGCACAGTGGCCTCCATAATCCTTAAATTGACGACGTTTGGGACGACTGGAACCCTTCCTAGTGCTGGCCGTCGGGTCAAACTAAGCAATTGGGGGACAAGAGCCTTGGTGAGAGAGGTAAAAAAAAGAACCCAAAGATCACTGTGGCTGAGCTCCAGAGATGCAGTCAGGCGATGGGCAAAAGTTCTAGAAAGTCAACCATCAGTCGGGGCTTTACGGCAGAGTAGCTCGACGGAAACCTCTTTCCAGTGCAAGACACATGAAAGCCCTCATGGAGTTTGCTAAAAAACACCTGAAGGACTCCAAGATGGTGAGAAATAAGATTCTCTGGTCTGATGAGACCAAGATAGAAATTGTTGGCCTTAATTCTAAGTGGAATGTGTGGAGAAAACCAGGCACTGCTCATCACCTGTCCAATATAGTCCCAACAGTGAAGTATGGTGGTGGCAGCATCATGCGGTGGGGGTGTTTTTCAGCTGCAGGGACAGGAAGACTGGTTGCAATCGAAGCAAAGATAAATGTGGCCAAGTACAGGGATATCCTGGACGAAACCCTTCTCCAGAGTGCTCAGACCCTCAGACTGGGCCGTAGGTTCATGTAAAAAAAAAAAGACAATGACCCTAAGCGCACAGCTAAAATACCAAAGGAGTGGCTTCAGAACAACTCCGTGACTGTTTTTGAATGGCCCAGCCAGAGCCCTGACTAAAACCCAATTGAGCATCTCTGGAAAAACCTGAAAATGGCTGCCCACCAACGTTCACCATCCAACCTGACAGAACTGGAGAGGTACTGCAAGGAGCAATGGCAGAGGATCCCCAAATCCAGGTGTGAAAAACTTGCTGCATCATTCCCAAAAAGACTCATGGCTGTATTAGCTCAAAAGGGTGCTTCTACTAAATACTGAGCAAAGGGTCTGAATACTTATGGCTGTGTGATATTTCAGTTTTTCTTTTTTTAATAAATCTGTAAAAATTTCAACAATTACATTTTTTTTCTGTCAATACGGGTGCTGTGTGCATTAATGTGGAAAAAATGAACTTAAATGATTTTAGCAAATGGCTGCAATATAAAAAAGAAAAACAATTTTTAAGGGGGTCTGAATACTTTCCGTACCCACTGTAGATGTTATTTCACATTTGTCCACGATAGGACCCAAACTGTCCCCCTCATTTTCCAAAGCTCAAGTCCTTACAGATGAGCTACTATGATTGTAAAGTGCCTTGGAACTAGACTGCATCATATTGAGATATATTTTATATTTATATGTATATATATATTTATATTTTAAGAAGAAGTGGTCTAGCTTTTCCCAGTGAAACTATGACATGCATTAGTGGTTCTCAACTGCAGTAGTTGTTGGAGAGATTCTAATCTCTTTCCCGACTACTGTCAGGTGCCCTTGAGCAGGGCCCTGCTCTTTATCGTATGCAAAACAAATATTCAGAAGAGTGTGAGTTGAATTTCCCTTTGATTGACATGACTATAATAAATAAACATTTTTGAATCAATACATTTCAGATAACAACTGAAGATTGTATCACTGTAAAGGCAGTTGTTTTGATACAACTTGTATTTTGTGTTGGATCTTTTTAGATTGGGCAGCCGTAACACATTCATAGCCACAAAAAGATTCTAGATTGATTTTGACTTGGATATATTTCCCACTGGGGTTGAAGATCGTGTGTGAAGACAGTTTGTGAAGACTTGTACGTTTATATAATGTTGACTGGATTAGAGAGCAGATTAAGTGACACAAAGTAAATCTATGATGCATGAAAATGCTACTTTTGTGTCCCACCTGTTACACTCCTCCACTAAGCGTTCTCTCTCCTCCTTGCTGGGGTTTTTTTGGCGTTCATAGGCATGGAAAAGTATCTGCAGGGAAGCTGGACCCCATTTGAATCTGTTTCTCCGACCCTTCCTGGAGTCCTCACCCTGCTCCTCCATAGACGTGAGGCCATGTTTGGCATTGGTGAATTCTAGCAAGTAATGGTCACATACTTTTACTTTTAGATTTTGAAATCAGACATTATGGCTCATACAGCCCTCAAGCTGCTTGTACTCACGCTGGCTGATTTCACACTGCTTCTTGACGTACCAGCTGTACAGTGCAGCTCTTTTCTGGTTCTTCATAGGCGTGCCTTTGTTGAGATGCTGGGAAAGGTGTGATTGATTGAGTCCTGTGGACTCTACCACTTCTCTTTGAGGGAGATTATGTTGCTGCATGTAGCTTTTCACCATTTTTGCAACATGCCACGGGTCCTCCCTGTTGGAACCAGACATACAAAACAGACCCATTTGGCTCATTCATTCATCCACTCATTTACTATCGCTTATCCTGTTTAGGTTAACGGATGAGTTGGGGCGTATCTCAACTGACTTTGGGCAAGCGGTGGGATACACCAAGGACTGGTTGCTAGCCACTCACAGGGCACATAGAGACAAATAACTATTCAAACTTACAATCATCCCTATGGGCAATTTTACAGTCTTCGATTAACCTGCATAACATACAGGATTATGTGGGAGGAAACCCTCACAAGCACATGGAGAACATGCAAATGGCACACAGGGATAAATTTGAGTCCAGAACCTCTCTACTATTGAGTGGTCACATTTATGTTTTTACATCCCTCCTATGCTTTTACATCGTTCATCATATGCATTTATAATATTGATGTCTGATATAGAAGAGTAAACTGCTACTTACTGTAAGTAAAAGTCAAATGAAGTAAAATATCTCAGCCCTCATCACCCACAACTTTAGGTATATTTATAACGGATGTATTGAAATTACACTGGGATAATGATGCTTCCTTTATTGTTCTTACGGTAGGTTCACTTTAGATTTGTTATTTTCACCATACAATAATGACTGTATAAAAGTAAAATTTCACTCAAAATGTAACAGGTTGCTCCTTGGCCCATGTGACTGCTATGAAAAAGGGTAATTAAAATAAGAATGCTAGTGGTACCCTAAGACTTTTTGCATAAGACCTGATGTATACGGGATACTTACCATGAAGTCCTGCTTCAAATAAATATAATGGCCTTCATATGTTGCAGTGTAGTTTTTCACCAATGTAAACAACAGCCACAATAAATAACGTAATTGTCAACTTTATGACAGTGACATTTGTTTTAAATCTGCTTTTTTTGTCTTTGTGACTCAACACTTCTGCTACAGCTCTTGTTCTACGCCCTTAGAATGTCACCAGAGAGTGTAACTGAGATTTTACTTCATTTGTTGTTTATAAAATGCTGGAGTTTATTTTTGTAAAGTATGTCCTATATTGTAATTCAAAATAGTGATGAGGTTTTTTATTTTTTATTTTAGAGGGAATACTGAAGATCTATTGATTTCAAAAGAGAGAATAAAAAAAATCTTAAAACAGATGTCAGATGTGATCACTTGGAAAGAAGTGTCCCGGGAGCATTATTGACAGAGAGAGCGATAAGAGGAAGTACACAGGACCAAAGTCCAACTCCTTCAGATCAGCAGTGAAAACATCTAAAGCATACTGAGCATGGAAAGCCTTATTTAAAAATTTCCAAAAGTAAGACAATAATAGATGAAAAACGTACAAGTAACAACAACAAACATGTCATTAGTTCTGTAATGAAGTCCGGTTCAAAGTAAAATATTGTTTTGTCTTAAATATTGTCTTTTGAGAAACTTTTACTGTCAACATTTCACTTTTAAAGGATTAGAAAATGCAGTATTTCAAGCAGATACTGTATTAGAAATGAGTTATTCAAATGTTAAGATACCTCACGTGTGGCTATGCAAACATTGACTCAAGACCAGCCCTTCTCCATTAATCTTCACCTGCATATGCATGTAGCTTATTTATTAAGAATTGGCCACAGAATAATGATGGGAGTGGGTAATTAGTAACTAGCAAAGGAGGAAGCCTCTTTAAATTGGCTTCGGACACCAGAGCGAGGCAGACGAGCTGGAGAAGGAGGGAGCAATCGGGAAGAGAGGGAAACCGAGCTTGTGAGGTGTCCCACAGTGAACATTTGCAGGTTATGTTCTCAGGTAAAAACTAAGGGGGAGTAAATGCGGCAACAAGGTGGTGGTCAGCACATTTTCAAGATATTTTCCTATTCCCCGCATTGGGAGGAAACAACTCTGTGCAGACTTCAGTGCTGGGATCAAACTTACCGCACGAGCTGTTCCACTTCAGCCCTCAGTTTGGCTGCCTCCTCTGGGGGGAACTTCTCCAAATCTCGGAATATCGGTGGTGGGTAATCCATTTCTCCCTCCTCGGAGCTCTCCCCATCCCCCCTCTCTCCCTTGTCTGTTCCGTTCGCCCTTTCTCGTTCCAGTTCCCCCATTGCATGGATCAAGACATCACGGGACAGGCCCGATTCTAGCAGGGCCCAGACCAGCTGTTCCTGAAGGGCCGTCAGACGGCTGGACCTCGCCATGGCAGCCCCGGCCCTCTCCTCACCCTCCATTACTCTGATGCCTTACCTGCTCCCGCTTTGCAAACAAACTCTCTGCTCTCATGTGCCGGTTACACACTCAAAGCTTGGCCGGATGGGCAAAGCAGGGTGCCATTATATTTGTAATCCCTTTTAAGTGGAGACAAAAAAACTACACTTTCTTTTCCTTGATGTTTACTTTCCTCTCGATGAATCCTGAGCTGCCTGGTTTTAACTCTCCACCTGCTGTTTAGCTTTCAAAGCTCAATTTTCTTTTTTTGAACCTTCTTCCTCTTCACCCCCTCCCCGCCGCCTTGAACTTTGTCCCCTCTCCCTCATTCCTCAACAGTGACCAAAGTACACTCACAATTAGTTGATAGAAAATAAAAGTGACAACGATGCAGTCTCCAGCAAAGTTTAAGAGGCAGCAGGTCCCCTCTCAATGTAACTGTAATAATCCAGTCCTGTATTATTACAAATAAAGACAAAATTGTGTAACACACAAGAGCCATTATCTTATTTTTTATATATATGAATATGAAAAACTATGGTCGTTGTGGAATAAGGTTCCATGTTGCAGTTTTAAAACAAAGTTTGCCACGCAAGCCAAATGAACTCCGCAGCTTTGATCTGTATTGGTTGTCACAAGAGGGCCCTATTGAGCCATGAATATTCAGTGTGTGAGTGTGTGTGTGTGTGTGTGTGTGTGTGTTTCGGCGCGCAGGTGGACTATGCCAAAAATATTCGCTTACCTGCCTTGAGTCATACAGTCTATGATCTGAAGTGACATCCCCTTCTTAATCAATCGCCTTTAATATGATGTCACCCTTTACCACTATAACATCTTTAATTCTTCTGAAAAGGCTTTCCACAAGGTTTAGGAGTGTGTGTAGGGAATTTTTGACAGTTCGTCCAGGAGCGTATTTGAGAGGTCACACGGTGATGTTGGATGAGAAGGCCTGGCTCTCAGTCTCCGCTGTAATTCCTCTCAAAGGTGAACGCCTTGTGGAACTCACATTTCTCAGCCTTGACATATAGTTCATTCTGCAGTAACTGCTGCAACACAGAGCGGACATGAATGATGTGAGTCTCCTCATCCGGGGAGAATATCAAAATATTGTCCAAATATACAAAAACGTACACATTCAACATGTCACGCAAGACATCATTGAGAAAGTTCTGGAACACAGCTGGAGCGTTAGTTAGTCCAAAAGGCATTACCAAATACTCGTACTGTCCCGTTGGTGTGTTGAATGCTGTTTTCCATTCATCCCCCTCCCTTATTCTGACTAGATGATATGCATTTCTTAAGTCAAGTTTGGTGAAAACCTTGGCTCCCTCCAGGAACTCAAAGGCGGTGGAGATGAGAGGAAGAGGTTACCTGTTTTTCACGTTTATGCTGTTGAGACACCAGTAATCGACACAGGGTTGCAGAGTCTTGTCCTTCTTGTCCACAAAGAAAAATTCGGCTCCCGCAGGTGATGAACATGGGCGAGTAATCCCGGCTGCCAGTGATTCAGCCACATACTCCTTCATAGCCTTGTATTCCGGCCCTGAAAGAGAGAACAACCTCCTTCGTGGAGGTGTGGTTCCAGGCAGCAAGTCAACTGCACAGTCATAAGGTCTGTGGGTGAAAGAGATTTGGCCTTGGACTTGGAAAAAAACGTCTTTAATGTCCTGGTAACAGGTGGGCACCTGAGATAAGTCAGTATCCCCAGATGGGGTCTGTGGATTGTCATTTGAAACATAGCCCTGAACATCACATGGAGGCTTGAAACAGTTCTGGGCACAATTGCTGCCCGATGACATAATCTGCCCAGAGGACCAGTCAATGTGGGGGTTATGTAATTTCAACCATGGGTTCCCTAAAATAAGGTCATGATTCATGGCGTCAACAACATGAAAACTAATGTGTTCCGAGTGGGAATCAGGAAATGTCAATGTGAGTGTTTGGGTGAGGTGAGTGATCTTGCCCATAAAACTCCCGTCTGCACCATTGGTGTTGCGGTGGCATTTTGTTTGAAAGGTTCTAAGGTGCATACATCTAACAAGGAGGGAGTTGAGTAAGTTTGCGTCAGAACTAGAGTCAATTAATACAGGTGTTTGAATTTCTTGATCAGGAGAGCATAGTGTCACTTTAGGACGAATCCGGGTAGGGTCTTCCTTCATGAAATTTAGACTCACCGCTTCCGTGCCCTTGCTACCGGCACCGGCAACCTTGACGTGACAGTTGCTCACGGAATGACCCATCTGTCCGCTAAAAGCTCCGCCCTTCCCTCAGATGGCGTTGCCGTTCCTCAGGGGAGAGACGGAACTTGCCCAGTTGCATGGGTTCATCCATGGTGACGCTAGCCAGTGGGTTGAGACCGGCAACATGGGATCTGCCTTGGTTTGGCTGGTCACTGGGGCTCGTCCTCCAAGTGCGCGACAACCCAGCCCTCCGCCGAACTCCGTCCACATAGCTGGGATAGGCTCCAGCACGCCCGCGACCCTAGTGAGGAGAAGCGGCTCAGAAAATGGATGGATGGATGGATAGTTAATTACTTATTTCAGCCGCTATATATATATATATATATATATATATATATATATATATATATATATATATATATATATATATATATCCCTCCATCACTTTTCTGTACCGCTTAACCTAGGGTCGCAGGCATGGTGGAGCCTATCCCAGCTGGTAGTAAGGTATTAATTTTCACTGCTTTTATATACAGTTGTGCTCATAATTTTAGTAGGCCTATTAAGTTATAAAGTTTATAGAAAACGTGAGTGATCAGGCAAGAAAACCTTTTTGACAATTTAATATCAGTATGCTTTCTGTTATTACTGTATGTTAATACTATACTTTAATTTGCACTTATTTATTTATCATATTGACTGTATAAAACATTTACCTACACTCTACACATTTCTAATATTTAATGCTATATTCTTCCAACGCTAATGTTACTCTTTTTTCTTTTTAGAAACAATCACAATAAACTCAGTCACACGTCAAACTTGTTTTTGTGTTTTGCTTGGCAGTGGGATTCCTCCTTAAGTTGTAGACTTTCTCACTTTCTCGCCAAATCTGATGACGATGTGATTTGCAAACTCAAGATTTCATCATATTTGGGCTTGTCAGTCTGCCAAAGAAAGTTTACAAGTCAGAAGCAGCATGGAAAGGAAAGAGGGCAAACGGTACTAGAGAATGCCTTTGAGAGTTAGCAAATCTTTCTTGTTCTCTCAGTAGGAAAGACTCACTTTCTCTGCCTCGATCATCTTATACCATTTTTAGGTTCAGGCTATCAGCACCTTTTTGTGTGGCGCTCGTTACCCCAGCCCACCCTTGGGAAGATGTCATTATACTGTATTTGGATTGGTAACAGAGCTCTTTCTATCTCTCTGAGGCGTGCCACTGACCTGTAATTAAGTTCCATTGTTGCTTTTCAGAGGAGACTCCTCAGCAAAGCGAACAGAGGGCAGTGTGTGAGGATTCCTGACAGTTCAGGCAACTGCTGTTACAAATTCTCTAGCGCACAAGCTGGGTTTATCAAGATTGACCACATGCAGCACGCATGTACTGTTTGTGCTTGCATTTTCCCTCCCCAGAGATACGCAAACAGTACTGATTGGCTATGAGATACAATCCACACTGTCCATCTGTTATTAGTGAGACTTTACAGGCTGCTTCTGTGTACTGACTACCAGCTCTCTGTCTCTGCATCTTCCTAGTTCCCCCCTCCACCACCATTCAACCCCATTGATCATGCATGCAGAAATTTAACCACCCCTTCATTCATGTCCAAATAGCCCTTGTCCCATTTCCAGAACTTCATCTGCTGTGAAGGGCAGGCAAGCTAGCAGACTGGACACTGCACTATAATAGCAAGACTATAAAACAAATTATCTGCTTGCACATACTTACACGTAATGACTGTAAAAGAAGAATATATGCTGTCCATCTACATTCACACTTAGCTGTATGCAAATGTGCTCCAAAGGTTTCTCAAAGAACTGCATGCACCGTACACCCAGCACAAGTCAAAGCTGCCATTGTCTTTGTGTAAATTACCTTGGCTGTTGATTGGTCTTAACATTGGTTACCAGGTCACATGTTGAAGCAGTGTTGAGAAGATTAGCTGGAGCTGGCTTTGGCACTAATTAAATACTTGAAGTCCAGCAGTGAATGAGCACCGCACACAAGCCTCCTGTTAGAGAACACTGCATCAGCTGGTTGGCAGCACTGGGGGAGTATTAAAACTTAGAACTTGAGGCTGACTAAAACCTTTAAAAACTTGCTGACCAGAAGGATCCTTAAAGTGCAGCCTCTTGATGCACTCAAACTGAACTGCCATGGGTTTCTGAGTCTCGTGAGTCTCGACTGTCAACACCCAGTCTCAAATTCAAAGCACTTTTTTTTTAATTATAAAAAGAGCTTCACGTTGACTTTGTTATTTATGACTTGATCTGATGTACAGTGCCATGAAAAAGTATTTGCCCACTTCTCAAATTCTCATTTTTTATTTCTTTTTTGCATAGTTTCCCCACTTCAACGATCATTTTAAGATTGTCAAACAAATGTAGTATCGGAGAAAGTCAACCTAAGTAAACATAAAATGCTGTTTTTAAATGACGATTTTTATTTATTAAGGAAAAAAGAATATTCAAAGCTACCTGGCACCGTGTGAAAAAGTAATTCAACCCGAAACCTAAAAACTGATTGGGCCACCGTCAGCAGCAACAACTGAAATCCAGCATTTACTATCACTGACGAGTCTTTCACATTACTGATGAGATATTTTGTCCCTCTCTTCCTTGCAGAATTGTTTTAATTAAGCAACAATTGAGGGTTTTCGAGGATGAACACCCTTTTTAAGGTCATGTTACAGCATTTCATTTGGATTCATGTCCGGACATTGACTACGTCACTCAAAAACCTTCATTTTTTTGTGGCCATTAGGAAGTTGACATGCTGGTGTGTTTTGGATCGTTGTCGTGCTTCAGAAGCCAAGTCCGCTTCATCTTGAGGTCACAAACTGATGGCTTCGGGATTTTCTGTTAAAGAGCAGAACTCATGGTTGCATCAATCACAGCAAGTTGTCCAGGTCCTGAAGGAGTAAAGCAGCCCAAGACCATCACACTACCAACATGTTTGACTGTTGGTATGCTGTTCTTTTTCCGAAATGCTGTGTTACATTTACGCCTGATATAACAATGAGACACATACACATTCTTTGGATCATTGTCCATTTGTAAGACCCATTTGCGCCCAAGCTATAACTTCCTGGCTGATATTTTGAGATGTTGCTTCAGTATTTTAACATTATATTCTTTCCTCATGATGCCATCTATTTTGTGAAGTTCACCAGTCCCTCCTGAAGCAAACAATGCCACAGTATTTCAAAGTTGGGATGCTGTTCTCAGGCTTGCAAGCTTCCCTCTTTTTCCTCCAAACCTAACGATGCTCATTTTTCCCAAACAAATCAATTGTAGTTTCGTCAGACCACAGGACATGTCTCCAAATACTGTATGAAGGTATTTGTTCCTGTGTGCATTTGCAAACTAAACTTTTTGATGTTTTTTTTTTTTTGGAAAAGTTTCGTCTGATTTCATGTTAGATAGTGAAGGGAAAAAAAGCACGTCTTTTTTATATAGTTTATGTAAAGATCTGGTTTCAACTACATACAGTGGGTACGGAAAGTTTTCAGACCCCCTTAATTTTTTCACTCTTTGTTATATCGCAGCCATTTGTTACAATCATGTAAGTAATTTTTTCCTCATTAATATACACACAGCACCCCATATTGACAGGAAAAATATATATAATTGTTGAAATTTTTGCAGATTTATTAAAAATGAAAAACTGAAATATCACACAGCCATAAGTATTCAGACCCTTTACTCAATATTTAGTAGAAGCACCCTTTTGAGTTAATACAGCCATGAGTCCTTTCGTGGAATGATACAACAAGGTTTTCAAACCTGGATTTGGGGATCCTCTGCCATTCCTCCTTGCAGATCCTCTCCAGTTCTGTCAGGTTGGATGGTGAACGTTGGTGGACAGCCATTTTCAGGTCAGGAGAATGTACAGTATAAAGGGTGAAAAATTAAGGGGTCTAGCATCATCCCCTGACCTCAACCCTTTTGGGAACCTGTGGTACATCCTTAAAAGGGAGAACAATGAGTATTGACTTCAGTATACATCAGCAACTTTTGAGAGGCAATTCTTACTTCCTCCAATGAAATACAGGCAGAGACTATCCAATGACTTACAATTTCAATCGATGAGAGAATTGTTAAGGTGATATCGAAGAGTGGTTCGTTCCAATGTTAACATGTAACTTGGTTGCTACATATTTTCTTTTCTTTTCTTTTAACTGTTGTGTATGATCATTTGGAACAATTTGTTTTCAGTGAAAGGCACGGTGGACGATGGATGTTTTGAGTAATTCGGCAAGGGAAATATTGCTTTTAACATGCTAGTTTTGTTGAATTAAATCCCCCCTACTATCCATCCATCCATTTTCTGTACCGCTTATCCTCACTAGGGTCGCGGGCGTGCTGGAGCCTATTCCAGCTATCTTCGGGCAAGAGGCGAGGTACACCCTGAACTGGTCGCCAGCCAATCGCAGGGCACATATAAACAAACAACCATTTGCACTCACATGCACACCTATGGGCAATTTAGAGTTTTAAATCAACCTACCATGAATGTTTTTGGAATGTGAGAGGAAACCGGAGTACCCGGAGAAACCCCATGCAGGCACGGGGAGAACATGCAAACTCCACAAGGGCGTGGCTGGGATTTGAACCCCGGTCCTCAGAACTGTGAGGCAGAAGTGCTAAGCAGTCGCCCACCGTGCCGCCCGCAATACTATATAAGCTAATATAATTGTTGACGTAAAAAAAGAATGATTCACAAAATTGAATTGACTTCTGTATTTAGGAAAACGAATGGAAAAAAAACACATACTTAATAATAATTAATTTGGAACTCGGTGTAATATTGGGGGAGGTGAATGTTGATCATTCATATTCAGGCTCTTCGTTTGGTACCTGGGCCTTTAGTGGGGATTTGCCCGACTTAATCCAACTCCTGATACCACTATTTTCATGTCGCAATTATAGAAACTATTATACTATACCCAGTGATTGGCTGGCGACCAGTTCAGCGTGTACCCCGCCTTTCGCCCAAAGTCAACTGGGATAGGCTCCACCACGTTCCCGAACCTAGTACGGATAAGCGGTATGGAAAATGGATGGATATTGTACTATACCAGCAACCCAAATAAGTGTGTGGTATAGAAAATGGATGCATGGCTATATTAATGCTATACAAAAACGTAACATAACAGCACACAACTGTGCCATGTACATCATCTGGAGCAGTTCTAAATCAATGTTTATCTAATAACATGACAAAAACAAATAATTGAAAAAATACATCATACTCACCAGAGATGCTTATTATTAAATGTATGCATTAATTTGTGCAGATCGCTACAGAGGTGTTATGCTAGTCGAACTTGTCTTGGTATGACCAACCAATAAGAGGATGGAAAAATGCTGACGTTATTGTGCCAGCTATCACCAAAAGTATTCGCTCACCTGCCTTGACTCAGATATGAATGTAATAATAATAATAATAAGTTGATTTATAAAGTGCTTTCGGTCAAAGTGCAGTACAGATAAGTAAAATGCAAGTGCAGGTACAGTACCAACAACTAAAAAACATCTAATAAGACAAAGTAAAACAATTTCGTAAATAAAACAGAAACAAAAACACGCCATTTAAACGGGACACCATATATAAATTCAAATGCAAGCGTAATAAGGTGGGTCTTTAATTTTGCTTTCGAAATTTCAACTGAGCAGGCTTGCTTGACATCAAGTAGAAGTGACATCCCATTTTTAATCCATAGTGTTTAATATGACATCCATGTGCCAGCTCAGCAACTCCGTACACCAGTTGACTAATGTGCATGTGATATCGTGTTCCTTCACTCATAAGTTCGAAAGACACACTATAGGCTTTAATTGCTTGTGCTGGGACCACTAATAACAACACAGGTTATACTAACATATCAACTCACAGGTTCTTAAGGTGTTTAGACACTAAAAAAGAATCCCACCGCACCACTCGTCAGTAGCACTGCCTTGCTCATTTCCCACATCCTGTCCTGCCCTATTTCTGTGCTCTCTCATCTTGTTCTATTGGTTAGTTATTGCATGTCCTCATCCACAAATAAGAACACGATTTGACTGTTGTAATTTTACTTGTGCTCAGATATCTGGACAGTCTCACTATTGTTCTGCTGTGGTTCGCACCCCTATTCCCCTTGTCCATTCTGTCCCGCTGTATGTTCCCTAAAACCCTTTTTTTTGTCCAGCTTCATTTGACCATTTTTTTCCAGAAGCACATTTGTGAGGTTGCACACTGATATAGGACGACAAGGCCTGGCTATCAGTTTCCACTATAATTCATCTATAGTGTTCTATAGGGTTGAGGTCAGGATTGTTCAGGCCAGTCAAGTTCACCCACATCAAACTCTCCCGTCTATGTCTTGATGAACCTTGATTTGTGCACTGATGCGCAGTCATGTTGGACCATCTCCAAACTGTCCCCACAATGTTGAAAAATATTAGAACCTGAGCTCCAGTAAAAGGAACTCTGAATGCTTCAGCATCCTAAGAGATTTTGGACAGTCAAACAGTTTGGGGATTACCCCTTCCTGTTCCAACATGTCTGTGCAACAGTGCACAAAGCAAGGTCCATAAAGACATGGATGAGAGAATTTGGTATGGATGAACTTGACTGGACTGCACAGGTTCCTGCCCTCAACCCGATAGAATTCCTTTCGGTTGTTTACGAGTGGACAGTGAGCCAGGCCTTATCGTCCAACATCAGTGTGTGACCTCGCAAATATGTTTGAAACTGTCACAGCTGCAAAGGGTAGACCAACATCTTTAGAATGGGTTAGCCCTGAAAATCATATGTGAGTCAAGGCAGTTGAGTAAATACTTTTGGCAATATAATGTAGCTGTCCCCTAAAAAGTGGGAACTGCGAATTGGTTGAAGAAACAGTTCCATTGCTATACTAGTTTACATTACATTGGCCAACAGTACCGATTCTCAACGCCTTGGGTAGATTTGGGGTACGTTCTGAAATTCAATCTGACGCTTTCACTGCGCTCTGATACTGCAGTGCTCAGAGAGGCAGAGCGTGCTCTATTTTCTATGAATTTAGAAACGAATGTGTTGGCCATTGGCAGGGATACGTCAGTGCGTCCGCCATATTGAATGTGTCAGTTCTGCCTGTAAACATCTCGTCCTGTCTGACGCTCCGAAACGAGTGTGGCGTTCTGATTTTCCGAACATTCCGGACTGTAGAGAGCGCGATTGGAGTGAATTTCTCAACGTACCGTAGATTACACGGCAGCACATAAAAGCTGAAAACTGATTGAAAAAAAACCCAAAAAAACAACAACAACAAAGAAAGAAAATCAACAACCTCATACAGTACACTATTGAAAGCAGTGGAACCTCGAGATATCGTACCAAAGGAAGACTGTTGGTAAGAAATGAATGAAATGTTATCGAAGCACACTTAGTTTAGAATGGTGTGAACCTGCTCTTATTTTTCAAGTTCAGACCGGAAGCTGCCTCCTCGCTCACCGGGTGGCTTTTGCCCCTCGGCGGAGGGATGAGGGAGCAACGGCAGCGCGGACGGAATCGAGGACGAGGACGACGAGGAGGTGGAGTCTGTCCCAGCCCGCGTCTGGCCCGCTCCCCTCTGACACCAAGGGCCAAACCCGCCCCGAGCCTCTCACTCACTGCCGGCCTGTTCCCCCGCACACTCACACACACGAGCAGGACACGGAATGGACACGGAAGGGAGCCAGAGCAGCCTGTCCGCCACGGACTCCCCTCACGACCCTTGGTAAGTCAAAAAGAAAACTTTTTTTTCTTCTTCTTTTTTTTGTTCCCCCCCCCACCACCCCCCCACCCCCCTCCCTCGCACGGTTCTTGGAACAAGCCTTCCATTCTGCGTGCAAGATGAGGGGCGCACACCTCCACACTGGGAGCCTTCATGTCACATTTACTGATCATACACCCACCTCGAGTTTCATCAACAACTTTGTTTGTTTGTGCAGTGCCAGCACACAAAATATTCAGCTTACTGAATGCCACTGACTGCAAATGTAAATGTTCTCTTTCTTTCCACAGCAAAATGTTCATAGGTGGACTCAGCTGGCAAACAACACAAGGTACATCTTCTAAAATGTCTTCGCTACTCCGCATTGGATTGAGGGTGAAGATGCATGAACTTGTTGGAACATCTGCCTTTCTTGATATTTCCACTTGCTAATGCTGAATTTGTGGATGTTTGGTTTTTCCTTGGCCTTCAGTGAATGCACCCATTCAGAACTTGTGTAGAAAAAAAAAATAGTGATATCTGTTGCTTTGAAGACAGGTGTAATTCCTATTTTAATCTTGATGCGATTAAAAAAAATGTCACAGGAATCTTTCTGGTGAGTCTAATCCTTTTTAATCCTTGGTTACGTTTGTTTGACGAGAAATACAAATAGTGCGTCTCATATTTCCTTCTACTGTGCAGCACTATTGTCCACTAATGTGTCCCCCTTGTTGTTGCTTTGTGTCTCAGAGGGTCTGAAGGAGTACTTCTGCAAGTACGGCGAGGTGAAGGAGTGTATGGTGATGCGAGATCCGGTTACGAAGCGCTCGAGGTGAGCTTGGCGTCTACTCTGAAAGTTTATCTGTCCTCCGTGATTCCTTACTGCTCATAACATATCATTACGCATCAACATAGTTGTCACTGTCATTAATACTTTCATACCCCCCAATGTCCGCAGAGGCTTCGGATTTGTCACCTTCGTGGATCAGGCTGGCGTGGATAAAGTTTTGGCCCAAACCAGGCATGAGTTGGACTCTAAAACAGTGAGTTCTATGTCTTTACTTCCAACCCTTGGCTAATCTCATTGCCCGCTCTTTGATACGTAGATTTTCTATTAATCTCCAGTAAAGGTTGATGCATTTCATTATATTTACTAAAGTCTCCTCTGTGCTGACGTTCTCAAACCACGTTGCTTGTGAATGCCCGCCGCCGTTCCTCAGATCTGGATGTTTTGCATGATAAAGTGACACCGGAGACACTTGGGACAATATCTTTGCTTTCCGCCAAACATTCAGCAAAATGTCACGCGGTGTCAATTTCCATAGAAACAAGGGGAGCGGAGCAGGGTGACTTCTCCCTTTGCCAATCTTGGATTTGGCTTCTAGGGAGAGGGAAACAAAACTTTTCTTCTCGGCCTGCCTTTTCTTTTCTGTCCCAAGGGGTGGAAATGACCTCCAGAATAAAGGTTTCTCGGCAGAACGGGCAAATGCAACCTGAGACCATCGATGTGTGCACCAAATAAACTTCTTGTAACACTTCCAAAGTGATAAAGTCGTGGCGGGTTATTCCACGTGTAGAAACGTAACTTGGGATGTTTGAATCGAGGCTGAGAGCGTATGTGTGTGTTAGTGATGAATGTGGGCCAGTTTTGGGAACAATGTAGCTCCGTTGGTCGTCATAGGGACAGCTGCTCCCACCTCTCTCTCTCATCAGTGGTAGTGGTGATGGCGGTGCGTTAGTGACTGTATTGAAATCAGGAGCGCATACTTCTTTTTCCCCTTTTGTGCGCTGTACGATGCTCCAACTCAAAATAAGTGAGGTGGTGGAGAAAAACAATTAAAGAGAAAAAGTTGCACCGGAAACTTCAAGAAAACACACTAGGGTGAGAACTGTAATATATTGTGAATTTTAAATAAATGAAAGTTGCATTTCAAATTGATTATCCCTTCGGCTCAGGGACAAGGCCTGTGACACTTTGTGCCACCGTGGTTGGACGCCACTAAATCACCATGGGGTTGGTTTCCATAGTGACCCCCCCCCCCCACCCCCCACTTGCTTCCCCACAGTTGAAGAATAGCTCTGTCAACAAAAGAAAAAGAGGATGATAACAATGCACATCATTTACAATTATTTCTTGGCCAACACAAGACAGTATAAACAGGCAGTCAAGGAGAGTCAAGGTCATTAAGTCCCGGTGCCTCCCAATAAGCACATTGACGATGATTTCGGGTTTATTAAAAAAAAAAAAAACATTCGTCTTTAACTTCCCACTGTTAATGCCGTGTAGCCTCGTGGGCCGCGGCAGTGGATGGGAGTGGGTTTGACTTTGAGAGATTCTAGACTAACCAAAGGGGTTGTATGGTGACTGGAGGAGGACTTTTTTTTGGAGGGCGCTCATCCGACCTCCACTCCCCTCCCTTGTACAGACAGGTTATCCTGTTAGCGAGGGGAGAGAAAAGGTTCTCCAGTGGCAACACAAAGAATGTGCCATGCTGTGACCGAATGAATCGCTCGGGCGCTGCTGGAATGAGCGGACCTTTGCGCAGCAAGTCAGGCTGCCGAGTGAATACACAATTTATTGCTACTTTTAGTGTTGAGGCACAGATAGTGGCAAGTGTATTACTGAGATCGTATAACCACTACCCTTTGAGTTGGCCCTCAGCTTCCTGCCATCTCTAAACTGGGTTCGTCCGATACTAACTGCACATTTGTTGCACACAGTCACACACTTTACAGTCACGCCGCTCCGTTTGAGGTCTCATTAACTATTTCAGCACCACAGCAGAAACACGACGGGGGGAGCAATCCCTATCTGCGATTAGTGTGGCTCTCCTAACTAATAGGATTGGAGTCAACAGGCTTGTGCCGGTCCTCCAGAGATGTGAGCTGCTGTGTGGAGTGTGTTCCATTGTCAGGTCAACTGTTGCATACTGTAGCTGGATGTACGGTGGATATAAAAAGTCTTACCCCTGTTCAAATGCCTAGTTTTTGTGACATAAAAAAATAATAATAATAAAATAAAATAAACAACTGCAATAACATGGTGGCACCAAGTGTGCACACCCTCTTATTACTTGACATGTGGCTATGTTCAGAATTAACCAATCACACACAAACTCATGTTATAAGGGAGTCAGCATACACCTGCCACCATTTGAAGTGCCCCAATGAACCCCAACCCAAATAAAGTTCAAATGTTCTCGTACAGTACTAAGCGTTTCCTGACATTTTTTTGCAGTCACTTCTTATAGCACAAGCAGAGCGTGTCCACATCATCAGCGGGATCGCGTTGTTCAAAGGTATCAGTCAGGAGAAGGGTAATAAAAGAACTGAACATTTCTCCAAAACATAGAAAAAGCTGGTTAGGGAGGCAGCCAACACTAAAGGAGCTGCAAGACTTTGTGGCAATTACTGGCTGTTTAGTAAATGTGACAGCAATCTCTGGCTATTGGGTAGGGTGACAAGATGGAAGCCTTAACTTTCCAAGGAAAAAAAACAACAACAACAACACTTAATATCGCCCATAGGCAGGTGGGAAAATCTGTCCGATGAAACCAAGGTTGAACCTTTTGGCCATAATTCCAAAAGTTGTTTTTTTTTGGTCTCAAACACAAAACTGCTCTTTACCTAAAGAACACCATACCTACAGTGAAGCGTGTTGGTGGCAGCAATGTGTTTTAGGGCTGTTTTACTTCAGCTGAAACTGGGGTCTTAATCAAGGTGGAGGGAATTATGAACAGTTTCAAAAAACAGTCAGGGTTTGCACAAAAAACTTGAGGCTCGTGGTAGAAAGCCAAAAGAGAGTCAGGAAAAGCTTGCTCGAACATCTGAACTTTAACATCAGTACAAACAGTACTGTATGTTTGAATTCTGAACACATCTACATCCCCGGTTGTAAAAGGGTGTGCACACTTGTGCAAGGACATTATCGCTGTTGCTTATTTTTACTTCCCCTCTCAATTGAGTGGTACAGGTTATGAGTCACATTAATAATGGAAAACCTTAAAAAAAAAAAAATGTATCTTGGTTTCATTTCTTAACATTACACCCGTTACATCACGCACTTTACGTCGTGACTCATGTCGCTGGCAAAAGGGGATTGCTCTGATTTCCGGAACCCCTCTTGCAATTACGTCCAGTTTCACCTCTCTTACCTTCCGGCAAGGTTACGTCGTTGCATGCACGAGGCTTCAAGCTGCATGCCCGCATTATAGGAGATGAAAATGTGCTCGTATCAACTTTAAAAAAATTTTTTTTTTTTATGTTGCATTCATCTCTCAACACTTTTCCTCCACCACACAAATCATTTTCATTAATACATTTAAAGTCCACTATTTCCTTCCCGCTCATGTGCTGTGTGCTGCCCTGTTTGATTTTGGTTGTTTGTGTGTGTCTGTTTGTTTTTGAATGTGCACAGGAGTGTTGGCCATCAGGAGGGTTGGTGACCGGAGGTGACTATCAGAGTAGTCTAGCCATAATAGAAACTAAACAGTAGACTCTGCATCTGATCCTCCAGTCTTAGCCTTTAGTCTTCTCACTCTTTAGAAGAGAAACAAAAACCTGTGGCAATTTTGAGTCATATTCAAGTAGAAACATGCTGTCGTCCTCATTCTGGTAAACGCATGTGATTTACCATAGAGGCTCTTGCTATCTACTATACTGTAGTTTAACTTTACCCTCTCATGGTCGCAAACTAATCTTAGCGCTGTACTGCCTCCTCATCTGTTAGTGTAACGGCGGTACAAGTGGGGAGTAGTGTAGTTGATCTCTACCTCTATTAGATCAGTGTAGACTGACGGTAAATGAAACGCGTCTATATTGACATTTTCATGGCATGGTGTGATGCTCTCTCTAACAGCGGTGTAAAAAAATAAAATAAATAAGTGGACACAGAAACTACAAAGCAGAGAACCGTCCGGAATCTCCAACGCTCACAAGAAAGCGCACGTGGCCCAGTAGATGAGCTCGATGCCATGCGCTGTTGTCGTCACAAGCTGAAGGAGGCAAAAACAAACTAACACAAACAAACAAAGTGTGGTGGCTCTCCTGTCGCTGTGGTGTGATTGACAGCTCCTTCTCCTCTATCCTGTCTTCCTCCACCTGGCCACCCCTCGCTCTCACTCTTTCCGAATCACTTCCGCCGACTCCTCTCAGGCTCTCCTCACAGAGGTGAGGTGGGTTTGTGATTGTGGTAACCGTGTGAGATTCCAAGAGCTCACATGTCACATGGTGGTGACGAGAGAGGCAGGGGTTCACTGGACATTCCCAGGCATTCCACCTGAGTGCCGAAACACACGCGCACGCACACACACACACACACACACACACACACACACACACACACATACGCACACACACAGAGGAATAAAAAGCACAATCAAATCTAAATTAGGTTTGCATATGGTATTATAAAAAGTTTCAGCATTATGTCTGTCACTGTACCTAATGATTTTACCACAAATTACTTAGTCAGGGATCTCAAACTGCTCTATTGGGAAATTAGGTGTGCTTTTTTTTTTTTTTTTTTAGATTTTAAATTCTTACATTTTAAAATGCACTCAATACAATTTCCCACTGGGGCCTTAGCACTTATTTAAAGCAACAACAGCACAGGAATTGTAAATTGTGTAAAAAAAAATCTTTGTAGTTTTCTTGCCAAGGTTCGAAAGAGTCGAGAGCTTTTGATTTCATTTTAGTCTGCGGTTAGAAACGGGCCTCAAATTGTCTGATTACCTTAGAAATTATTACTATGTTATTGATGTGTTTCTCACTGTTGCATATTGCCAAACGGTGACATTGGACTCTCCGCTCAAAAACTGAAACAAGGCAGGAAGATAGAAAGCGACATTGTTCTCTGTCAGTATTTTTTTCCACAGACTAAAATGTTTTTCGAATCGTCATATAAATGTTATGCTGTATTCTTCCTATATAACCTACCTAGTGTATTACCAGCAGACTGTTTACACTGCAGTACTGTATATTCAAGAACTACTTGTGTCTTAGCGCGATAAGCAGAATCATTAGTGGTATCAAGTCAATCTGATCGATTTCCATCGCCAAAGGTTATCTTTAGTAAAAAGGCTGAAAACAGGGAAAGAACTTATAAACTGAATTGGTCATTTATACGATACTATATATTAAAATGATAAGGTAGGATTAAAACACATAAATTGACGAGAGACGCCCCTTATGACACATCACATCACTTTAACACACCTCTCTGTCTCTGTATTATCTTCTATAGATTGATCCTAAGGTCGCATTCCCTCGGAGGGCTCAGCCTAAGGTGAGTTGAATGCAATGTAAATTGAATGTAACTATCGGGCACCATTCTGGGTTTATATGGCCTTCAAATCGAACTAGGTTAAAGAATCTATCTACATCACGTAAAAAAAAAAATAAATAAAAAAAAAGTACAAGTACAATGAGGGCCTTTATGAAGTGTGATAGCATTTTCCCAAAAACATAAACCTGCACCATTAAAGGAATATGTATACAGTAGAATGCAACACGAATAAAATAAATAAAAAGTTGTATTATTCTTATTTGGGACACCTTTATTTTCAAAGGAAATTAAATATGTTTAAATAAAACAATAAATTAAATATTGGTACATAGCCGAAGCACTATTTGTTATGCAGACTGTGTGACTTTATACTATCAGGATCTTGTAATGGAGCTCGGATGTGAGAACACGTTGTCCGGTGTCATAGCTGTAAATCCGGCTGATCTCTTTCCTTACTGAATACAAACAGAAATGCATCCAGGCAACCAACTTCTCGTCAGGGGTTTTTAAAAGCCATAGCAATGGCTGTGTCATCTTATTTATAATATAACAAAAAATAAAATGTGTGACCAGTCCTGTTAGAAAAGCCCAAAATAATTACAGGTTTTAAGTGCAGGCTGTACTCAAGCAGCCCTTTGTGTCCTGTACATACAAAGTGACTTCTAAATGAAATCACCTCACACGCAAAACTGATGTAACAGATGAGTACTTGAGATGTTTTCAGGTTGAAACATGTAATATTATAAATAATTAGTGCTTCATGTCTCCTATTTATGCTTTTTTTTGAAAATGTATTTATTGGTTATTTATATCCATATTCTATGAACCTTTCTGTTCATAGAATATTTTTTTTTTTTTTGAGGAGTGACAAACAACAGTAATAAAGCAAATACAGTTAACCTCGTTTCACTGAAATCAATTTTTAAATGGAATTTACAAAGTTTTTTTTTTTTTTTTTTTTTACAAAGCCAGGTCGATATTCATATACAGTAATACAATACAAATTAGTTATAACTAATTGTAGTGATTTCTTTTGCTATTGCTTAACAGTTAGTGACTCGCACCAAGAAGATCTTTGTGGGAGGCCTGTCAGTGAACACCACCATAGAAGATGTCAAGCAATACTTTGACCAATTTGGGAAGGTGAGTGATGTTTGGACTGCTACCTTGATTGATATGCTGAGGTGCACAAAGTAATCCCAATGCAAA
The DNA here is from genome assembly GCF_024500275.1 of Phycodurus eques. NCBI lineage: Eukaryota > Metazoa > Chordata > Actinopteri > Syngnathiformes > Syngnathidae > Phycodurus > Phycodurus eques. The sequence goes on from NC_084527.1 coordinate 29,414,824, forward strand.
TCCTATTTTCATGTCACAATGGCCAGTTATCACAAACTGAAATACGGCCGATAAAGTGGACGAGTGCTTGTAAGCGAAGGAGTTACTGTGGAGAGGAAGGCGAAATCACGGGGACAGAAAAGGCTTGTTGGAGAGGGTAGCTGGGGAAAACTAAAGAGGCTGAGAGGCTCCTCAGGGCCCGAGCAGCAGGCGAAGTTGGGGGATCCTGGAAGAGTGCAGAGGGGAGGAGTGGGGGGTGAAAAAGTTTTGTGGTGAGTGTATGGTGATGGTGAGGAAGGAGGAGGGATTATCAGAATCTGAATTAATCTGATGTAACAGCTGCTCCTACCCACAACCCCCTCCTGACCCGTTACCGTGGTGACCTGGCTTGCCCATTGTCCCCAAGTAATTCTGTGGGTAAGGGGGTTTTGTTTCCGAAGGAGGGAGGGACAAGGTGGTGTTCGGGGGTGTTCGCATGTGCGTGTGTTTGGTGGGGGTCAACTTGAGTTTAGAAACAATTTAAAAAAAAAAAAAAAAAAGTTGACTAATACGCCAAAGGTTCCTCACATGTCCTCTAAATGTTTGACCAGAGGTTATTTCTTCAAAGTACTGTATTGGTGCCTTTTTCATATATTTCAACACAAAGTGGTGTTTTTTTCAGAGGCATAGTGCAGAGAATAGATGATGGGTCCACAAAGGCTCCAACGAGAGAGGGAGGGCTTGATTGAGAGAGGTTTGTGGAGGCGTAAGAGAGGGAAGTGGGGCAAAGATGGGGTGTGGGGGAGATTTACAATAGCTCCTATGCCTCTCTACAAAGACAGGCAAATATTTTGTTCATTTGGCCCGCGAGGTTCCCAGCAGATGGTTCCCACATGTTTCGAATTTTGGTCGATTGTGAATTTGAACAAACCTTTCACCAAGTAACAGGTGGACGTAAAACTTTTTCAAAGTCAAATCTGCCATCCATCGAAATCTCCGATAGGGTGGCACATTATTTTCGGTGCCAAAGGTATGGCCTCCTGGCTCCCTGAGCTCCCATCTCAATCATAGCAGCTAGATGAATTTTGCCGAGAGAGATATCGAGGGATGGCCGGTGAAATGTGGGCTCCAGCCATCCATGGAAGTTCCTGATTAGACTGCCTCACTGGACCTTTTGTGTCCCGTCATGGCGAGGACAAAGGAGCGCGGGGAGGGATGGGCAGGGGATAACAGGGAAGATGAGAGGTGGAAAAAAAGGATAAGAGGGAATATTGTCCAGCGGCACACCATTAAAGTGCTCACACTTTGAAATATTGAGCAATGATGTGCAAGTTAACGCACTTTTTCGGAGTTAAACGAAGAGGTTCCTGGTTGCTTTTCCTGGTTGTTGCTGTGGCATTTCTACCACCTCTTTTGTTTACTGTGGGATCGCAACTCTTTGACAAAGTGTGTCCCGGATGTCTTGACACAGATGTGAGGCACCGAACGTTTGGCCTCTTGGACAAACTTCTTCTAGCCGATAAAACAAGCAGAGCATGCTCTGTGTGATAAGCCAACATTTGAGCGGAGGGAAGCCACGATTTGAGGTCCGCTTTCATACTGACACTACTCACTCACCTTTGACCTTTCTGGTAGCAAACTGCCCTTGGGGGTCTCTCTCTCTCTCTCTCTCGCGCTCGCTCTTCTGCTTTCTCTCACTCCCTCTCTCGCACACACAGTGTGTTGGCATACACGTATAATACTCGTCAGTATGGATCATATCCAACTGCAGCATCCAGTACACTTATTATAGATCAAGAGCACACTCCGATTCATTTCCCAAATGTTTATTCATGTCCAAACTCAACAGCCCCATAATTAGAGTGAACGCAAACAGGTAGGAAAAAAAAGCAGAACGACTATGACATGAGAAACTCTGTGTGTGTGTGTGCGTGTGTGAATAGAATAGACACCTGTGTCTGAGCTGTATAAAGTGAAGCCGGACTGGTGGGAGAGGTCAAAGGGAGAAGAGGAGAAGGAATTATGGCTGAGTGTGCCAACAAACAAAACCTCCAGGCCTCTTTGTTCTCCCTCTCCCTTTGTCTTTTCTTTCTCCTCCCTTTCCACTTTGACCCAATCTTTTTTTTCTTTTCCCCGACTCTCTTACAGCTCTCTGTACTCTTTTACCATATCTCCACCTGTCGCTATTTCACTCACTATCAGCCCCCCCCCCCCCATTCCCCCCCCATTCCCCTCTTCTCTCATCGAGATTCCACCTGCCTGAAAGATTCACCTTTCGACACAGCCGTGTTTCTCTCTTTGTCTCATTGGCCCTCTCCCACTGCTGTATTCATGAACCATATTTGATGTTGGCACTTTTGTACAGTTTCCATGGGAATGTCAAACTTTGGAGGGTAGAAAAGGGGCCGATTATGTGCTCTCTGAGGAGGATTGTAAGCAGGCATTTTCGCAGTGACTCCAGCTTTGCATGCCACCTATAATGTACATTGTGTTCATACCCAGCCAGGCCTTGTGCTGGAGTAGTTCTTCATATTTTCCTCTCTTGGCTTCCTCTTTCATAACCTGCTACTTGCCTCCTCCTCCCACTACTCTTCCTCCTCCTCTTTGCATCTGTCCATCTGTTGCCGAGCCTCCCTGTAGAACTTGAGAAGGGCTGAGGTCAGGCAATATGGCATGTGGCGAGAGAGAGAGAGAGAGAGAGAGAGAGAGCGAGCGTCGTGTAAAACTGCCTTTTTTTGTGTCCGCTCCAGGTCGACGATGCCATGCTCATGTTCGACAAGACCACCAACAGACACAGAGGTGAGACAGGCTGACCTCTTCACTCTGCTCACTTCCCACAACTCCTACCTTTCCTCTCAACCTCTTCCTCAAGTTACTACTCTTCCTACAGTCCTTCCTGGATTTCTATTGATCCCCCCCGCCCTCTTCCCCTGTAGAGCTCCTTCCTGTGGGCTGAGCTCAAGGAGACAAACGGGGCTAGTCTAATTAGCCAGTCCGTTAATCAGGATCAGGATAAAGCCTCCTTAAGCACCTCCTACCCACCCTGGGACTGATCGATTATGACAGCCGACCAGCTTTGCCCCGGCCTTCTGGCCAGGGAGGGAGGGAGGACTGGATGAGTGTGCATGTGTGTGTGAGAGAGATTCAGGGGGGTTAAGCAGCTATTACAACTGATTACTCGGGACTATTAGCTGTAACAGTCTGCATAAAGGCATATTGTCTGAACCCGACCATATTGTGCGAAATGTTCACCTCATGCACTTGCCTCGTCCTCACCAGGGTTTGGCTTTGTGACGTTTGAGAACGAGGACGTGGTGGAGAAAGTCTGCGAGATCCATTTCCACGAGATCAACAACAAAATGGTGAGAAGCTTCGACTTGTAGTTTCGAGTCAACAAGTTGCTTGATTGTTGTTTTTCCTTGAAACAGGTGGAGTGCAAGAAAGCTCAACCCAAGGAGGTGATGTCCCCTACAGGCTCAGCCAGGGGGCGCTCTCGGGTGATGCCCTATGGAATGGACGCCTTCATGCTGGGGATTGGTATGCTGGGTAAGTTCCTACTGATCAGCACAGGATGGATGTAGTAGCCGGTTCTCTCATCTGTGCTTTTTAAAAACTCTTCCTGCACTCGTGGCCTTAGCTGCTTTGAAGGTCACGTGACACATCATGAAAAGGAGGCTGAACCATCAAATGGGTTGCTTAACGTCTGCTTCACCACCACGTAGCTTAGATGGTCTGGATCTAAACTTCAGAAGTCACCCAGTGAAGGGGCAAGAGTGCCAAGATACACTGTTTCGTAGGAAGACTTTGGGCTTCATTTAAGTGTTCCCTGAATGCTGTCTATATGTAAAAGATTATATACATGGTCAAAAATATTATTCTAATGCAACCTAATCATTATTTGTTGCACCTTCAACACATACCTCAAACGAATGCCCAAGTCAGGGTCAGGACATAATATGCCCAATACTGCTCAAAGGGTTGACAGAAGGCAGGCCTCCGGTAGGTTTTTAAGACACGCTAATGCTCCCACCTACTGTTCAGTCGGACAACTGCAGCTTTTTCACTGATACGCTACAAACTCATTTAATGGCGCAATATCACATCTTTTTAGTGATTGAATCCTTATGCTGTGTACAAAGCCTGAGCTGGACGACTTTGTATAAGAAGCATAGTCCTGTGAAGAAACAAGTGACAGGTGTACAATATCACCCTGCAGGTCTTTACCAGGATTTACAGGTAGGAGGAAGGACAACAACACCCACCTTTTGTTTCCTTTTAAGTAGTTTCCAATTTCCATCAAACTTGGTGGAGTATTGACCAAGAAATAATCCATTATGTTTGTACTGTTTATTTTGTTTTTTTGTTTTTTTTTAACCACTGATCAGCAATATGTTGCCGTACCATGTTGCTCATATGTCTGATTGTATAACACTGGGCTATAATCTCATACTGTGAATGCCATCGCATCTAAACTCCATTCATGATCTTGTCTCTGCAGGTTATCCAAGCTTCCAGACTGCCACCTACACTAGTCGAAGCTACGCGGGCATCACCCCCGGATATACTTACCAGTTCCCCGGTAAACATAGCACCCACTCACATCATGATACATGATGAGTAATTTGGTTTTCACCACTGTTAGATAAGAAGCAGGATTGAATTAAAAAGAGCTTGATTCAGCGCACAGAGGCATTCTGGTTCACATTATGAGTGTCAACATAAAAGAAAACAGATATATCCTATTCATTACTGAGAAGGCATTTGTCTAAATTTCCTTGATGGAGGCAAGTGAAAATTGTCCATTTTTTTCCCCCTATATATTATTGTTCATCTCTGTTTGAATGTTCTGAACTGTTGTTTCTACGCCAGTGTTGTACTTAAGCACAGCGTGGAGGTAGTTATAGTAAAAATTTCCCATTGCTGATTCTTTAGACAGCAAGCTAATTGAGCCTGTATCAATAGTGCACTTTTTTTAATAGCTTGTGTATTTGAACTGTAGTGTGTAAGAAGCGATACACTGTCACAGACACAAAACATGTATTTACAGAAACAAGTAATGCTGAGAGTGACAATTGCTGCTTGGACTGTAAATATCAGGGAGTGGATTTGCATCTGCTTCGCTTGCGTGGGTTCATCTCAATGTGTGTGTTAGCGGTGTTTGTGAAGGTGTTCAGGCATGTACAGTATTCCCCCGCTATATTGCGGTTCATTGTTCACACCCGTACTGTATTGTGTTTTTTTTTTTTTTTTTTTTAAGCGATCGTTTCTTAAGGGTTTTTACAGGAGCCTATTGAATGTTGCAACTAGGGCTGCACAATATATCGTTGGAGCATCGTCATCGTAATGTACGTGCGTGCAATGGTCACATCGCAATGTTGGAATGATTTGCAGTCAATCAAGTGTAATGCTAATAAGTGGCCAGCAGAAGGACCTGGATAGACGTGCTAATAGAATTAGCACCCATGTTATGGTAAATTATACTGTATCCCATCAAACAACACATGCAGCAGCCCAGAGTTTTTGTTTTTTTTGTATGGTAACTATTAATGAGGACATGGGAAACAATTACACGCCTGGATTTTCTGTACACATATCTCTCTTCAGAATATGACGAATGAATGCGTTTCGCAGTAGATTACACTTGGGGGGATGGGGGACAGCCACGGTACTATTGAAGGGACAAGCTTCAGGTGTACACAACAACATGTTTTGCTTAAACTAATGCACTCAAATATAGAAATACTCATGCATATGTTAAAACATAGGTATAAAATAACAGATTGATTTAAAACAAAGGGATAGTGTTAGGAATGTGCTAATGACTCTAGAGTATAACTGGGCATTTAACGACAAATACTTCATATTATTGACTCCGTATACTTTTGTGCTCAACTGAGCATCGTTTTTCTAAAGAGGGAAAAACAGAAATGTGCGGGGATTTTCATATCTTATGTGAACTGTATGTTTTCCTGTATTTTTTTAACATTGCAATATATATCGCAGGGTTTGAGGAAAATGTCCAATTTCGTGCAGCCCCAGCTGCAAATACAGTAAAACACAAAGCTCACACTCACACAGACGCAGCTTTAAGCCACAACTTACACCGAGACTCGCTGATTGAACAATCCTGGCCTTCCAGGCCACATGCATGTGGCCTTTCTTTATTGCTTTGTTTTGTTTATTGATTATGCTATTCCGAGCTACCTTGTAGTTGAATTTGCATCTCCTTAAAAAAAAATACACTTATGAGCACAACTATATGTCTTAAGAATGATTTGTTGTTTCCTGCATTTTTAAAACACTCAAACCTTTTCAGTGACTTTTCCACACTTCCCAGCCTCACCACTGGGGTGTATTCCAGCCTGTGTGTTTGTGTTCTCCTTTGCTTGCCTGTTAAATTAAGGCGCCGACGAGGACTCAAAATCGCTCTGATGTTTCTGTTTTAGAGTTCCACTTAGAGAGGACTCCCCTTCTGACTTCACCCCACCCCCCTGAACTCACAGGTCAGTCAGTCCCTTCTTCGGACTTTGCGAGAAGCACGTCGTCAGTCTCCTTCACACCCTATTAGCAGACACACACGTTTAGCTGTTCGACTGAAATGGACACATTTTATTATTATTATTGTTATTATTATTAAACTGGACCTTCTCTCCCTTCAGCCATTCCCCTCACAGCGTATGGACCAATGGCAGCAGCGGCGGCAGCCGTAGTCAGAGGTATGAATCTTCGAAAGGTTCCTCATTTTGACCATTGTCCCTTTATAACATTGTGCCGTATTTATTTGTCTATATGATTAGTGAGGATTTTCTTTTTGGTGATGAAAATACTTGGCCCAGAAGCATTTGAAGAGGCTCAAAAGTAGGAAATACTGTATATATAAGACTTTAAATCAAAATGGTCCTTAGTGCGTCAGTGCTAAATTCCCCCATAGTCTGAATAATAAAAATGTATTCTACTGTTACTGTATCTATTTACAGGGCCTTACAAGGATCACGGACACAGAATCAATGAAAAATAAGAAATTGTATCTGAAACTGTGACATGTTATCATTTATACATTCATACTGATCTTGAGATTAACAAAATACCTCTTAATTTCAAAACATGGGGGAAGGAAAAACATCAATAGCTCCCGAATAATGCACTTGAGACATATGAAATCTCATTCTAGGAATTTCAAATAAGAGGCATAATCTTCCTTGGATAATATAAATTAAGAACAGGAATTTAAAAAAAAACAAAAAAATCCCAATATTTCACAGTACCTTATTGTCGCCAGATATTTCTGAGAAAACTCACATAGCATAATGTATTAATCTCATAAGAAATTATGAAATACGCGTCAGCGTATGTGTTAGAATGTTCACTTGAGGATTTATGATGAGTGTAGTAAAAAATTAAAAAAAAAGTGTCGCAAAGCATTTGAATCTGACTCTCCTGAAAAGGTCGGTTGCAACCCTACTCTGATGTTTTTACGGTACCTTCAGGTTCTACCCCATCTCGCACAGCTGGATTTTTGGGAACCAGCAGCCCGGGCCCGATGGCGGACCTCTACGGAACAGCTGGTCCGGAGTCGGCAGTCAGCAGTTACCTCAGCGCTGCAAGTCCCGCCCCGAGCGCTGGATTCAGCCATGGTCTTGGGGTGAGATACCACCTACACTACACTGTTATTATATATTGTTATCATTATAACAGTGAGTGGTGAAGAGTTATCCAAACGTTAAATATGATGCTACAACCAGTGGTGTAGAACTACAGATAGAAAGATAGCTAGATAGTTTTACCCCCACATGCTTTAAAAACATTATAGAGCCTGTATTTTACCTATCACCACGTGTGCTCTCACAAGTAGTGAGGGTTGAGTCTTCTACATGGAGGCAACCAATTAGAGGAAAGCCAAATATGGACAAAGTGGGTGCAAAACTGGGTCAAACAGAAGTAGCTGTCAGGGGGGCCTTTTCTGGGCACGAGTATGACAAAACCAAGGTGTTTTTTGAAATGAAATTGACACTTTTATAATAAGCCCATGTTAAAGTCACTCTACGGAGGTCTAAATAGCCAAAATATGGGACCTTTAAAACGTATTAACACACTTTATTTTTCTTTGTGCCTGTTCTCACTCTCTCGTTTACATAGTTCTCCATATTAGAGCCTAAGCGTGCTTGCTTCAAGCTGTTTATTTGTTACTTCCAATTGAAGTTCACTGCAGAATTAAACATTGTATATTTAAACACGAAAATGTTCAACCAAACCATATCATTTCGTCTAACAAGTCTGCTACCTTAATGTACTGTAAATGTTACGGGAATTATGAAACTTCAAACAACTGCGACTTTATCACACAAGTCAAGTGAAGAAGTGAATTTGAACCTTTCACGCTTCCTCCAACAGGGCCCTTTGATCGCTACGGCCTTCACTAACGGCTATCACTAAAAATGTGAGTTGTTATACACACATGCATGTATGAGGCAGCATACCATGTGATTGCACGTGACCGCTAGCTAATGCAGCTTGTTTGCTTTTCAGTGAAGAGTTGTTGACGGACGGAGAGCTGGAGGGAGTTGACGCTGCCCTGGAGCTGATCTGGCCTGGCTCTGTCCAGTTCGCTTCTCGTGGCAGGGGCAGCTGAATCCCCATCTCTCACACTCACACTCACACTCACACACACACACACACACGCTACATACTTCAACCTAGCCAACCTTCGGCAAAATCAATCTTTGAAAATGTTCGAAAAGCCAGCAGACAGAGCCTACCGTAGCAAACACATACAGATGCTGTATTTTGTAGTGTCACTTTTTTAGGGTTGTTTTACTTTGCCATTTTGAGCAATGGCTGCAATTTGTCTTAACAGGCCGTTTGACCTCTGAACCTGAATCTCCAAGTGAAGGTCACAATCTGTACTGCAAAAATTGTAATGAGTTCATAATGAATATTCACTACTAATTTGTGATCAATTCTATTTCTTGAAAATGTGTCACAAAGTGTATAGCTTGGTAGGTTTTAACGAAATGTTGTTACACATAAAGCAAAGAAACCGGTCATTGGTCACAGTTACATGATAGGCCTACTTGAGCTGTACAATGTTGTAAAATATTGTAAATATGACTTTTTGGGGGGCTTACAGGGTGGGGGGCAGCTACTTTTAGGGTCCGGAAGGCTTCGGAGAAGCGGTATGTTTGCTTCTTCTCGTCAATCCTTGCATGTTGGCAACTTTGACGATTACATAGTTTCATAAACATCTCAATATGTGTCTGTCATTGTTAGAACAGCCATACATTCGCTTAGGCATTTCTCTTTCTGTCACTTGAGTCTGTCATTTCATTGAAAAGCTGCTGTGAGTTCCGCAGATGGAGGTTGTCCTTATTTTGTTTTTTGTTTTTGTTTGAGGAGTGGGGGACACATGCACGTAAATATGCTCCTTACCTGGGAGAGGGAGAAAAAAAAAAACATACCGTTTTCTTACTTTGTCATATTTGTTGTTTAACTGTGATTTTTAAGATGTGAATATTGTTTGTGGAAGAACATGAAGGACTAATCTGTTGAGCAGCAGTGCACACACACACAAAAAACACAATCATACATGCTGATGGGCACTTTTCTGTGCCAGTTGTCTGTTTCATGTGGTTTCCTAAACATTGACCTACTATGTACAATATGCACCGTATGCTGTTTTTGGTTCGGGGGGAGGTACCTATGACATTTTAATTAGACCTTTTAATAATACATTAACATCGTCGTCAGAGTTATTCTTATTTTTGAAAGGTGGCTTTTCCTAGTCGCCTTTACATCCCTCACACGTATCCACTGGAGGTCACAGCTACAGCAAATTGACGGCTATTTTTAGACCAAAACAATTATGAAGGATGTTGCACTCGTTGGCCAATATAAAAGGGCAGAAGAACAAAGCACTCCATATCTAATAAAATGTTTGCATATTTTGATATACACTCACTCAAACTGCTGCAGGCTACCATTGTAGTTTTTATGCTGTCTTTGATGAAAAAAAAACTTGTCAACACTGTAACCTTTTCAGAATGTCATTATCCTGTCATGTTATTTCTTTGGAGAAAATAAAAACCTTTTTAAATTTCCTAATAAATTATTTTAAAACATTCCACTTTTGTTTTATTATTGACTATTTTTCTTTTTCTTCTTCAATGTACCTAACGTGTATGGGAATGTGAGAGGAAGTCAGAATAGCCAGAGAAAAACTGATGCGAGCACAGGGAGACCGCAGCTGAGATTCTAACCCCGAAACTCATAACTGTGACGCAGACGTGCTATCCACTCGCTCACTTTGCTGCCGAAGTACATCATATTATTTGTGTTACTCAAATATTGTATTGTTCCCGTTCTCAGGGATCCAGTGTCATACTATAGAAGGATTGTATAGTAATAATGGAATTATCCTAAATTACTTTGACGGCATGCTTCTTTTCGAATGAGAGGACACAAAGTGACAAATTTGATATTCAGTAGGGGAAAGGTTGACCTTTATCAGAACTGATGACATGGCATCTTCATGATGAGAGCCTGCTAACAGGTTTGACTGGCAAGAGACTTGATAGTCGTGGGAACGCAGAAATCAGATACAACACAAGAAAATACACTACAAGCATGAATGTATTTCCTAATGTTCAGAATTCTGAATGTCTTTATTGTCATTGCACACACCGCATACGACAAAATGACAGTGTTTTGCCTTTAAAACAACTGCTACATTTACACGCGTACACAAAATGCCCATAGCCTCCACTCTCCAATGTTCTTTTTTTTGGGGGGGGGGGCTCAAAGCAGATGTTCATAGCTATTTTTTAGTAACGTAACAAAAACTTAAAAAACAAAAATATACCACATGGAGAAAGGCGGTTAGAACGTATTGCCTCATAGTAGAGAGGTGTGGAAACTAGAGGTAAGTACACATTTTGTTTTTGTTTTGGGCTTCTCTTTTGAAAAAAGAAATTAGAATAGGAATGAACGGAACAGTTTAATTCTGCTTTACTCCTGGTTCATTTTTGGGCAATTGTTGTTCATTTTGGGGCATTTCCTGTTGAATGTTGCACGCTCACTTCCTGTTAATTTTGGAGCACTTCCTGTTAATTTTGGGGGCACTTCCTGTTCAATTTGCGGAACTTCCTGTTGGAGTTTGGGGCACTTCCTGTTGAATTTAAGGGCACAAAAACCGGAGTACCCATAGATATGAAGACTAGATACGCCAGCATGCTGTAGTGACCCGGCTAACCAACTTGCCTACGTGGCGGCCATGTTGGGGAGGTCGAAGTTCCCATCAAAGTCAATGCTAGGACATTAAAATTAAGTCGTTACAGCCTCAATTCTCAACCGATTTTCACGAGGTTTACTTTTTTTGCCAACCCCAAAGCATGTGCTATAAATATAGGACTTTATTTTATTTTTTAATCTTATTTTTTTTTTAAATAAAGCTCGTGAAAGGTTATTCCCAGTTTCCTTGTTGTGGTCGTACAGCTTTGTGTGCAACCGTATGCACCACAATGTGCTGGCATCCTTGTTCTTTTGGTTTTCTCGCCGTCCACACACATGGGACGCGCTGACGACTTTGACCTCTCCAGCTTCACTTCGCCAGAGGCACGCACCTCAAAAGGGGTGTGTGGTATCTACCTATTTGTATCTCTGGGAGTACCCATAGAAAACCCATGCAGACATGGGGAGAGCATTCAAACGCTACATAGGAAGGCCGGAGACCATGATTATAACCCTGAACCTCAGCACTGTAAGGTTGATGTGCTAAACACTCGGCGCTCGCTATGCTTGTATCCGAATCAAAACAAGAACCCCCCCCCCCCAAAAAATCTGATTAATTGAGGATCACAATGCCAGTTAATGCATCACAGCAAATCAGACTGAGCACTCTGTTATTTGGCTCTTGAGGGTGAACTTTGTGCAGTCATCACAATAGACACATAATGTACAATAGCATTACCATTCAAAAAAATATTAATCGGCATTATTGGATGCCCATGTGAAGGCATATCAGGAATATATGACAAATTCCAGGAATAAACAGGAACATTGCAGGTAGTTCAAAAACAGGGAATAACTTGAAACCATCTAAACCATTTTCATCATTACAAAATCATATGTAACAAGTCTAGAGTAATCAGGTTTTTTTTTCTGAAATAAAATAAAAATGTTCACTGTGTAGTAAAAACATACTTGTAGCAGTATAAACCTTAATCGTATATTTATGACTTCGATAAATAATAATAAATAAATTATAGCTCTACCAAACGGGCTCTTATTTCACTCCCACTCATTTTCTGTCACTGACTATTTGAAGTTACTGTATAAACTAACGATCTTTGGCAAAAATCGGGTTAAAGTCAAACTAGGCGGAAGAGGTGTGTTTTCGTCTGCAAACCCACGAACACAAGTGGACGTGAAGTCCCGAAAGAAACGAATCCGCACTCGCTGCTCACAGTCACGGACGTTTAAAAATATCATCGAGGTCGACGGACGGCTGGAAAAAAAAAAAAAAAAAAAAAAAAAGTCGCTTTTGAATGTGACTTGAGGTCCACGTTCGGTGGCGCTTCGTCCTAAAACCGAGAAAACTGAAAAACTGCTGCTCACGGACGGAAACGACAGTGGGGGGGGGGAGAAGAAGAAGAAGACGACGTGACGCCTCCATCCACTCCCGTGGAGGACCGCATGATCTAATAATTTGTAGGTGGGTAACGACATACTCTATTATGTAGAATAGCACACAAAGTTGACTATTGTTGTTGCATTGGGCCACTACGGGTTCCTCAAAGCGCCCCCACCCCCCTAGTGGCCAGTCCGGGAACAGGCGCTGTTGAGTCATGCTTATCTTTCCCAACCTTTATTGAGCCCAGACACATTATTTCACGGAAAACCAATCTCATGTCACAAAATGTGGATAGACCGGTTCGTTACGTACGTTCCGCAGTCTAGTGGGATTTAATTGAGCAAAGATACGTCATCGGGCCCACTTGCACAATTTCAATGAGCTCCAGCTCACCCGCCACCCAAATAGTGACAAGATACACTGGATAGAGAATGGACAGATGGAATGTTGGCACTGCATGACACATCTTACTTGCTTTTTCCCTCTCCTAGAGCGAAGGTAACAATCAGAAACTCAATCATAATTATTGAATACCCACAATATTATTGGATTGTGCAAGTATACCTAATGAAGTGGCCAGTGAGCGTGGGTCATGAATGTGTACATGTCTTCAAGTGTTAGATGGTGTCAGAATGGGGAACAGCAGCAGCGACAGAGCCAGCGGGAGTCAGGGTGAAAGAGGGAAGGAGGCGCGTCCCAACATCCTCATGGACAGCACAGAGGACGCAGACATTTTCCAGAGGGAAGATGCAAAGGTAACAAATAATGACTTTAATCATTAATATGCGTATAATTTATCAAATGAAAGTAGAGTGGTTGCACCCCTGAGCTCGTGGGATTTCAGTGCCTTGCACAAGTGCTCTCCAGCGAGTGTTTCGCCTGTAACGGGTCTCGAACCCAAAGAGACAAAAGGACTGTGCTCGTTATTATGCAAACAACCTCGTGTGCAGTCGCCACAGGAGGAACGGGAGTTTCTGGCCTGGCAGCAAGACCTGGAGAGCGACAGCAAATGTTCGACCCTCGCCAGGCCGACGGTGTTCCGCTGGGCTGGAAGCGCCAAAGAAGTCTTTGTGTCTGGCTCCTTTAACAACTGGAGCGCCAAGATCCCTCTCAACAAAAGGTAACGTGTGAACCTTGCGGCTTCTTCGGGAGATTCAATTGAGCGACTTTGTTTAACGTACACAACGGCGACGTGTTACTTCTCACCCAGTAAGAACAACTTTGTGGCAATCATGGATCTGCCTGAGGGAGAACACCAGTACAAGTTTTGTGTCGACGGGCAATGGACTTTAGATCCGACAGGGGTGAGGAAATTGATTTGAAAGTGATTATTATTATTATTATTTTTTAAACACTAACAGTTATGTTTTTTAAAAAAAAATCTATTTATTTGTTCAATTAAATTATTATGTCAAAGAAAAAAAGCAGACATGTTTAGATGAAAACACATTTTGAATCAAAAGGGAGCAGAGGGAAGAATAAATCTTATTTTTTCTTCCACGTTTACAGGCTATATTTACATTTGACAATTTCCTTTTGGCCTCCTTAGTTACATAAACATACCCTAATCTTCTAAATGACTTTGAACCTTTGTCACAGACGACTATCTCAGTTAACCATTTCATATGTTTTCTTTTTATACCCTTGGTTTGATGAGATTTTCTAATATATTCATTGAACTTGACTCTTGTCTCTTTTTTTTTTTTTTTGGAGGTCGTTCCATAACTTGACATCCTTCTTACTCTCCTCCATTCCATCCCTTTTCTTCTAAATCTTGGTATTTGAAACACTCCGTTTCAAACTGTAGTCGCTTCCTCTTCTTTAGTTCAAACTTGTGATTAATTGGTAAGATGTTTTTATGAGCTGGATGTGAGCACCGCTGCTCTAAATTCACCGTAGGTGTCAAATGAAGCCTAAAAAAAGTGGTCTATCCATTTGTTGAGAAGTGCATTCCAGTACTTACCTCCACGCTCTCTCCCGCAGGCTGTGATCACGACCAAAACGGGGACTGTGAATAACGTTATCCAGGTAAAGACGACCGACTTTGAAGTCTTTGATGCCCTCCGAATCGACTCCCAAGATTCTGCAGACATCTCAGGTACTAATACAATCACTATTTGTTTTGTTTTGAGCTACTCTTAGCGTGCTGACCGTTTATTATTTTTATTATTTTTCTTTCTTCTTCCAGACTTGTCCAGTTCCCCTCCCGGTCCCTACCACCAGGAAGCATATGTTGTCAAGTCAGAAGACAAGCTCAAACATCCTCCTATCTTACCTCCACACTTGCTCCAAGTGCTGCTCAACAAAGACACAGGAATCTCCGTAGGTGGCAGCGTCATCATTTGCAACGTCAAACTTTGGATTTATTGCCGCTCAAATCATCTTGTTTTGGCCTTGCCCAGTGTGACCCAACCCTGCTTCCTGAGCCCAACCACGTGATGCTCAATCACCTATACGCCCTCTCCATCAAGGTAACACAAAAACATCTGCATCATTGTTCGATGTATTGTGTTAAATTTTCAATCGCTTAAGTTCCCGTTTTCACTTGTCAACACAGAATTTCCCCTCAAAGTTTGAATGCTTTACTTTAAAAGTCCAACTGTATGTTTGTTGTTGCTCCTTTCCTAAATATGATGCTTTCTGTTTTGTCCCAGGATGGGGTAATGGTTCTGAGTGCAACACACAGATACAAAAAGAAGTATGTGACTACTCTTCTGTACAAGCCAGTATAGTTTACTTGAACTCATTCTCGTGGCGTCGTCGTGGTTGCTGGAACTCCTCTTCAATGCCCATCTGATGTTGTTTTAAATTCACACTTTGAATTATGATCACATTGTGTTTGCGTTGATTACAGCTTGCTGTTGATGTAGGTTTGTTGTGACTGTCGTGGAGCGTTTCATCCCGAGTTCACTTGATTCCAATTCGTTGAAGCGACGTGTGACCGGCAGATTAAGCTGCCTGCTGAGACATTCAATTACATTCCCTTTCGGTGTGTCAAAATCTGCGTGTAATTGTGTGAGAACTTTTGTCCAAAGCTTTCTTCTCAGTGAACCAAATTTAGTCCGAGTTGCCTTGAGTCCCAAACCAAAGTTCTAAAATTGTAGTGCCTCATGAGGCCAAGCAGCAAACAGGCGAATGGAGACCCATAGTTATGTTTAAATGTAATCTCTCCTAAGTCTTTTCTAAAAATGTATTTTACTTCATTTTGTGTGTGTGATAAATAAATGTGCATTTTGATATATAAAAAATAATAATAATAAATGTGTGGCCGAAGTTTTATTTTTTCTTTAATGTTTGCTCAGTTGACACAGTGGACTTTAGGATCCAGGTTCTTGTTTTCAGGGTTGAACTTGGCCCGCTCGAAGCAGTGAGCTGCCACACGATCACAGTCACACACAGCGGCCTGGCACTTGTTATTCGTGGCTATGGAGACACATCAGAAACATGATTTTAATTTAAAAAAAAAAAAAAAAAAAACCTATAAGAATATCGCAACCCAAACAAACTGTCTGCATACACATTGCATCCCATTGGATACACTTGCACAATCTAATGCGATCCAACAGAAGAACAGTGTTGAAAATTTTGTGTATAAATGGAAGAATAACAGTCACAATTAGTCAGTGACGTACGGTTCACTGTATCTTGCCGATATTCTTGTTATTGGTGGTGCCTTGGCCAATTTTGTGTTTTTCAAAGTCCCCTATTTTGCCTCGTTAGACCTCCAATAGTGTGACTCTCTAACACGGAGTAACAAATAAACCGCTTTAAACAAGCACGCTTAGGATCTAATATGGAGAACTATGTAAACGAGAGAGTGAGAACCCGGAACGAAGAAAAAAAGTGTGTCAATAAGTTTTAAAGGTCCCGCGTTTGGGCTGTTTAGACCTCCATAGAGTGACTCTAACATGGTCTTATTATAAAAGTGTCAATTTCATTTAAAAAAAAAATGCCTTGGTTTTATCATACGAGTATCCAGAAACGGCCCCTCTGACAGCTACTTCTGTTTGACCCAGTTTTGTATCCTCTTTGTCCATGCTTGCTCCCTTTCCTCTAATTGGTTGCCTCCATGTAGACGCTCCACTTGTGAGAGCACACGTGTTTGTTATGGTGACAGCGCTAGGCGGAGATGTATGCTAGTGAGGTAGATAAGCTCGAGAAATTCGAATGACCCGATTTGTTTTTTTGGCAGAAATGCGTGGATGATTTAAATTCATATTTCACGTGTTTATTGAGGCACCATAGAGCCAATGTGACATTATCCTAAATAGTAGAAAAGGTTTGTTTGGTCAAATATGGCACGTTGAAATTGAAATGCTACATCTGCATTCATCGCTCAACCTGACAGTTAAGTTGCTCTGTTGTATTTAATTTTCGCAACATATTAAATGTAAATGTAAAGTGACTCGCCTGAGCAGGTGACTTGGTTATCTGAGCAGGTGAATTCATAAACCAGAAAATATGGAAGATCAGCGATGGCCGTGCATCCAGGAATCTTTCTGCTTCTTTTGTAGCAATTGTCATGGACGTAGCAGCACCTAAAACAAGTGGGTTTCCATTTTTGGATGCAGTAATATGAAAATGTCTTTCATTGTTATGACGTGAATGCAGCATTTAGCGTCTCCTCCTCACATGTCCACCTCATCCCGTGGGCTTCCCGTGCCCCCGAAGCCGCACCAACAGCCATAATCGTTGTACTTCAGAGGGCTAACGCCTGGCTGGGCACACGTGATCATGTTCGCAAACTGCCACAAGGCTTTGGGCAGCCGAGTGCCGGTGACCGCACAAGCTGCAAAACGAGACAGACGAATCAAGCGAAAGCGAGGCACGCTCTTTATAGAAAGTGGCGCTGGGTTGTACGCGGTCTCACCCGTGGCAAGCAGCAGCAGAGGAAGGGTCTGCTTCATGGTTGTCGGCAGAAAGAAAATGCAAGATTGTGACGGCTCACTTGTACTTATAGGCCAGGAAGTGAGCTCGAGATAAGGAGCGCGCGGGGAGGAGTGGGATTCTTTTCCATGGGGGAATTTGATATCGCCACTTTTCAACTTTCAAATCAAACATTTCCCTCCGCTTTAGCTGTAGTACACGAAGCGTGTTTGCATTTGATATGTATTTACGCGTGCAGCTCTGCCATCACTCGCGAATTATACTATCATCATCATCGGCTACTGAAATAATTCACTTCTTAGTTATGTCCTTTGGTCGTGGTTGACGCACAGCTGTGTAAACGGCAAACACTTGCTAGTGTTCCCAGATCATTCCAACAAACATTGCTGATAATGTTCAACCTAGCTTTGCAGAAAGGGAAATTTAGTGCAATGCATCTTAAAACAAATGATTAAGGTACTTTTTACATAGGTTGTGTGTGTGTGTGTGTGTGTGTTTCAATTCCAGACAAGGCTAGATAATAGCAGTACAATACATAGATAATCATATACAAACCATAAATAATCATTTGAGAAGGATGATGACGATGACCTTATCGGTCTCTGTGACTGCAGACCCGCACGGTCACACAATGTACAGTGAAATTATTTTAACACTTTAACACGCCCGTGACCTATGAGGTCAAACTGGGTAGAAAACGGATTGACAGTTTTTATTTTATTTTTTTTAATCTTTGCA
The DNA here is from genome assembly GCF_024500275.1 of Phycodurus eques. NCBI lineage: Eukaryota > Metazoa > Chordata > Actinopteri > Syngnathiformes > Syngnathidae > Phycodurus > Phycodurus eques. The sequence goes on from NC_084527.1 coordinate 29,433,032, forward strand.
TGAGAGAGGTTTATTTTTATGTATGTAATACAAAGATGCTTTTGTGATCTCGTGAAAATTCATAGTTCATCTGAGACGCCGGACACAAAATATGCTTTGAAAATCTCTCCAGACAAAATGGCCGTCATGTTGTAAGGAGACTCATGTCCTCATTTCACAAATATAGTTGTACGCCACGTTGCAGTCAGCGTCATTCCGTGCGTCGGTAGCATGGAGCTGCCCGCAGTCCTCGCCGTTTTTTCTGAAGGCCCAATTGTCAGGCTGATGTGCGTCCCAGAACCTAAGAATCACACATGGAAGGGAAAAAAAACAAACAAAAAACATTGAGCCCGTGCGTGTGCTTTTAATGGCCTCCACAACAGGCTCTTACTTTGGGGTTGTACTGTAGTCCGTTCCGTCCACCCAACTCCACTCTCCCTCGTGTGCTCGCTCCACCAGTCCAATCCAGTATTTATAAGTGATTTCTGAGATTTCTGAGATATAGTCCTAAAGTCAACAACACTTTGATCATTGATCATTTGCTCATATCGTTTACACTGTCGACGCTGGACGGAGCGGGACCTGAAGCTTACCAGCTCCTCCACACCGTTCACAACCACCAGATGTCCTCTGTGTGAAAGGCACTGCTGCTGAGCTTTGCTCCAGGTGGCGGTGGTGGGAGACAGCAAGTAGCAGCTGCTTTGGAAAGACACCCATCCCTCCTTACATGCTCCTGGTTTTTCAAAAGGTCAAACACTGTGACCGGCAAACAACCACGGTCTCACCTCTTCATCCCACCACTATCATGTCGCAATTATCGAGTGAGGACAGAATTTCAATGCAAATGTAGGTCAGCCTGACAGCTGGGTCCACTCGCCTGACGTGGACTCAGTTCCTCCTCAGTCAAGGTGTGAGGTATCCGAACAGGATAAGTGGTACAGAAAATGGGTAGCTAGATGTTATTGACAAACCTCAATGTTTACCTCTAACAGGGACACGTTTTTCTAAATGAACATCTGATGTGGTTGTCCCCCCCACCTTCAATCGGGAAGCGACAAAGACGCAACGAGTTACTCAATTTTTTTAATTTATTTATTTATTTTTTTTTTACATCGTATCTAAAGTCAGTCTTTTCTTTCCTTACCCGACGCTCGATGGCTGAGTCTTTCGGGGTGAAATTTGATGTCAGTAATTTCCAGGTTTAACTGTGAAACCTTCAGCAGAGGAAACAATAATAAGGCATACATTTCCTACTGTAGGAATTTGCCAGTGTATGACTGAATGGCAATTCATTTAAAGGCATACATTTGATCCCGGTTACCATCAGCTGAATTAAAAGCAGGGAAACAAGGATTCCATAGAGGAGATATACCAACATCCTCTTCATACCTATAAATGACACATGACATATTCATAGTACACACGGGGCATCTTGAATAATGAAAACATATAACATGCTATTATTACGTTGTTATTATTCTATTCTACCTTTCTGTAAAGTCACATTCTGATCTCCGAGCTCAAATCTCAAATCTGACATCTTCACAATAATGACGGTATGCTATTATTTTTTTTTTTAAACTTGTTAATTAGCACAAAAGCGTCATTAATTGAAACACATCATGGAAACATTGACCTATTGAGAACTTTCTTAATAGAATATACAATGGTTGATAACAATTATTATGGAATATCAAACGACTAATTACTAAATATACTTCATTAAAAGAAAAAGAAAACAAATCCACATTCACTGTGTATCTTTAAATAGACCAAAACAGCTACAAGGATCATTCACATATAAGCTTTTCTGTTCTTTATGAAAAAACAAACAAAATAAAAACAGAACTGTTATTATATTTCCAACACAAATGTACTTACCCACGAATGTGGTTTTTTTTCCACGAATCTTGGTCAAACAGAAAAATGTACTGCTGTACAGTATTGCCAGGTTGGACTCTGACCATGAACTCACAGAAAGTCCTCCACTTTAAATAAAGGCAGCTATTATCGATCTGCTTTTGTGTCTGGGCAGAGGACACCCAGTCACGGTGTTTGAGAAACATTATTGATCTCTTGTTCATTTATTTTTCATATATGATTTCATTATTTTGTATGTTTTAAATTGCAATACCTATGGATTGTATGGGTAGTGTACAATATTGCTACACAAGCGCTTGTTTCACATTTCAGTCCAGTAGATGGCGGTAGCTGGTTTGCTAAGCGCCAATAAATACCAAAGACGAAAAATTAAAACGCAGTAATTTTGATTAAACGTTTCTGTTAATCAATTCATGCACGTATTTAAAGGATTTTAAACCGTCTATGATATATATATATATATATAATTTACATGAATTTAAGCGTGGTCAGATAATGGGGTTTCCTATCACGTGACTGCTGTATTTAAGGTGTTCCGGTGTGTCTGGTCTCGAGCCCGATGAAAGAAGATGGCTACCGTCGTACCACTGACTCGAACCTTGCTGAGGTCTTCCTTGACCCACACCGGTCGCCAGCTTTCTGCAGCTGCAGCCGGCAGTCATGGCGAGCAGGCCGGTGAGTCTGACAATCGATTAAAGACTACACGTTGATTTAATGTCATTTAACTTTCACGAGGAAGGGCTAGTTTTTCCACAGTGACCTTGTTGCTTTGGTTAGCTCTAGCATTATCCTGATACCCTTGACTCGACAACATGCAGGATAAGTTGCCCAAAACAATTTAGTTTTTCTTTTGACGCTGGCATCTTTCTCTCCCGTTGAAAGCACGAGCAAATGATTTCTTACATTAATCTAAAATAGTAGTAGTTAATCAAGCGTACTCTGTCCAACAACAGTTTCATTCCAAATTGATGTGTAAGTAATATGTTTCATTCAAGTAATATGTAAAGGAGGAATAAAATTGTGGGTAATGGCCGAAATAAATGGGATAAACGGATGTGTGACTAGTGATTAGACTTAAAATATCGTGGCATAATATTGAATCTGTCATCTACACTTGATGATCTTATTTAAAAGAGAAATGTACATTTTTTTTAAATAAAGTTGTCGAACGTATTGTTGTTTGTTTGTTAGAGATGTGATTAATCTGCAACTATGATGATTAACGATGAATTCTCTACAGAGCTTTTTTTTAACTTCATTTCAGCCTCTCAACTGTAAATGTGCTCCAATTTCTGTAGTCCTCCATGAAAAGCAGACTGATTATTTTTTCCACCCATCCATTTTCCGTGTTGAATCAAAATACGACATTTGCAAACATCTGCTTTTACTATGCAAAACAATGAACAACATTTTTTGTTGATTTTCTGACGTTTACAAAACAAGCTAATAACTGAGTCATAATCAACTTGTTTGCATTTTCTGCACTGTCAATTTGTAATGTCCTGTCTTTGAATAAAGGAATGGAAATGAGTTTTTTTTTCCTCCAGTTCATCGATTAATTAAAAATATGATCGACCTTGTCATCAATTATTAAAATAATCGTAAGTCGCAGACCTAGTTTTGATTGTTAATTTAAATGTTTACATTGGTTATAAAATTATTGGATAGGAACGTTTCGTCATGCTGTCCATCACAGTGGATCAAATAATGTAAACGTCATTAATCACAACACAATTAATCCTCATCCTGGGGGTGTTTTGTCTTATTTTCAACACACCTTTGTTGCATCCTGATTTTTCATCTCTCCAGCTAGGACATGGAAGATTCTTAGCTTTGTGGTTGCCCTGCCTGGTGTTGCGGTGTGCATGTTAAACATGTACTTGAAAGAGCAGCAACACAGCCATGAACAGCCAGAGTTCATCCCTTACTCGCACCTCCGCATTCGGAGCAAGGTTGGACTCAAATAGCTTAATTTCATCAGTTTTACTACACTTGTCGTTCATGTCTCTGAATGTTATATTTTATTTTTAAACAGCGGTTCCCCTGGGGAGATGGCAATAAAAGCCTCTTCCACAATGCCCACGTGAATGCCCTTCCTGGCGGCTATGAAGGTCATGAGGAATAATCCTCCTTCCGGACCTCATAACTGGTGCAGGGACCAGTTTTCCCTCAGTAGGTTTTTCTTTCCAGGACCATACACGCTCATTTGCAGTTTACTCCTGTGTTTACTTCTGAACATGAGGGACCTGAGCTGGCAGTTCTTTAAGCAAAATGTCATCTTAAATAACTGAAATAAAGTAACTTCATTACCTCCTATTTGTGTATTGCTTCTCTGTGTAAAGTGATGGATGCCGTTTTAATTTATTGTTTAAATAGACGAAGCACTCTCAACGCTGGAAATCAAATGAATATCTGCATTGGTATCTGAATGCATAAACAGACTAATCTTGTACCTTCTTTAGGTTTATTTAAGGCTGGATTTACACTGCCTGTTCAAGTGACAAAATTCCGTTTTCTTTTTAAAAAAAATTAATTTTTAATTTTTTGTATTCTCCTCTCCCTCCAGCGGCACCATTTTAATATACACCATGGTGTCGTTAAGAGGAAAAACCTGCATGGAATTGCCCTGCATGTTAGAATTGGTGGGATATAAGAAAAAAAAAAAAAAAAAAAAAAAAATCTGGACAGGACCGATTGTACTGTCAATGTGAGCTTGACTGTCCAAAATGGAATGTTCTGTGATTTATACACAAGTGTGTCTACTCCAACAACACAAATAAAACACATTACAGTATAGTATATATACTATTAAACAAGGTCAAAATATGGTACATTAAAGGTGTATTAGGAGCGTAATTGCTGACGTCAGCCAGTGGAGGTTACTCTCTTCTTAAATCAATGCTAAAATAAAGTACTGCATATTGATAATTATCAGTTTCCTACCTTGTTAAATTATTGTTGCTAATTACGGAGAAATCATTAACATGATCAGTGTCTTCACATGGATGAATAGGTCATTTGCATAATTGAGTTTTTTTTTCAGAATTGTGTGTTCAACTGGTCGTCGTTTAAATTCATCAGTCGTACCCAAAGCCTGTCACTACACGTCGCTGGGGTAGATAAACCAAGATACAGTAGTAAATAGTACCTCTTCGTGACCCCCCCCCCCCAATTTAAAAACCTCATTCAGTAGTACAGTGTTGTAGTACAATACTGAAAGCAGCGTTACTTTGTCCCTTCCCGCACGCCGTCCTTTCACATGACCGTCTTTGCGTGTGACCGCCCCCCCTTGCATTCCTCCAGTAGATGTTCCTCACGTCAACCAAAGCCTGAAACTAGTGAGATATTTTATTATTATCATTATTATTTGTATTTTTTTTATCGGTTCGCAGGGCAGTTTGACACGAGCTCTCGCAGCGTTCGCGTTTTTTTGGTGGCGGAGACTTGAGGAGTCCTGAGAACTGATGACAACAAAAGACATCATTTTGGACCATGGCGGAATTTAGTCCGTATGACTCCAGAGGGTAAGACCCTCTTGTTCCTTTTTGACCACTGACGCAATATTACTGACGCAGTTTATACCCACTTGTTTTTTTTCTCCTTCATTTCTTAAATATATATTTTTACGATCTTTTTCTAAGCTTACACGCTAAGCTTACAGGACATACAAAAAAAAAGTCATGAATATTAGGACAGTACGTGATATTTAACTTACACAACGCGGGAAACTAAAATGTGAAAGTACAGCATGTTTACATTTTCATTATTTGGATTTCTCTTAAGATTCAAATTGAACTGCTATGCATACAGATAACAATACACATCATGCCTATCAAAAGCTTTTTCGCACACTTGTATTATTATTCATGAATATGTTATTGTACTGTATACACTGTCAATACTCTACTTTCCACCTTGCACCACTTGTACAAATAGTACTGAACCCCAATTGACTACATTGATTATTTACCATATACTTGACTATATTTATTACTTGTCATATACTATAACAACATGCAACATGAAAATCAGTTTTTTTTTTCTTATTTTGATTAGATTTCATAATCCCTCATTTATGATGCTCTTTATGTTTGTACACTGTTGCCTTAATATGAGTGTTTGTATGAATTTTGCTGCTGCGACTATCCGTCTGTCACGAACAGCGAGTAAGAATCCAAAGAGACGAAAACATTGTCATTCCTTATCATAACATTTTCGAAAGTCCTTATTAAAAAAAGAAAATAATTCCTGTCTTTGCATGACTCATTTCATCACGCTTGTCTTTTGCAGGTGTAATTTTTTTTTCCTATATGATGGCTCCAAGGTGAAGGGAGAGGGGGATCCGACTCGCAAGGGGATCTGCTACTTCTATCCGGAAGAGGTGTGCCTCCCGCAAACCGTTGGCTACGACAGTCGAATTAGTTGACGATAATGACATGTCTGTCTTTGCCGCAGACCCCCATAGATAAGCAGGAGCTACTTTGTGGGCAACTTGCCGGAGTGGTTCGTTGCATTTCGGAGCTTTCTTCCTCCCCTGTGCGCCTTCTGAGGCTGCGTCGCCAGAAGTTTGCAATCCGCATGAAAGAGGACTTCTTCTGGGCGAGTGTGTGATGTCTGCTGACCTAGTTATCTGTCCGCGATAGTTAACCTCCTCCTTGTTTTTCCTCCTTCAGGCTCTGGGCTGCTCCATGGAAACTCCCAGCGTCAGTGTCTGTGAGCTACTGGATAAGCTAATAAACCTCTTTTGTTTCTACAATGGCTCTGTACGCCAGAGCTACAAGGTACTACTGCCCTTTCATATTTTTTTTTTTTTTTTTTTTAAGACTAATGCATACTGAAACTAACGCAAGAAAATAATGGTGAGACTTTGGGGTTACTTTCGTGGTACAAACATTAGAATTAGGGTTGTAAATGTCGGTCACGGCTTCTGATAGTGTTAAGGGCAGCAGAGAAGACCTTGTTGGCTCTGATGATCAACTACTGAAAAGAGTGGTTCTTCTTCTTCTTCTGATTATTATTTTTATTCCTAAGCTTCAGAGTCGGGAAACCTTGGCTGCTCGGTGGTCAAAGTACCTGTCGCACCTGCTCGCTGGACCGTCGGAGCTTCATCGTGTCTTCAGCTCCTTGACCGCAATAGACTCGACAAATGTACGTCAAGGTTCATCCTTCCGTCCGTTTTCTATCGCGCTTGCTTTCTTTATGGCTGCGAGTCAACTGGAGCCAATCCCAGCTGACACTAGGTGAGAGGTGAGGTGCGCCCTGGACTGGGCGCACCACTTGCAGGGGACCGATAGACAAACAACTGTTCACACTCACATTCACACCTACAAAGTCTTCAGTGAATCGTAACGTGCATGTTTTTGGAATGTGGAACGAGAAAGCCAGAGTATCTAGAAAAAACAACAACAACACGCAAGCACAGGGAAAAACAAATTCCACACTGGAGGGCTGTATTATTTGAATGTGTTAAGTGTTGAACTGCTGCTCACGCACTGAGTAGAAACAGGATATGACTGCCACAATGTCCTGTGTTATTGAGCAATGCCAAGACACGCTTCTGCATTTACTTACTATTTACTGTTTATTTCTTTCTAAGCTCTTTGCAAAAGAGACAGGTCACGTGATATAACTGATACAAGGCTCAAAATATATATATTTTTTTCTTTTAGGAGCTGTTCTGCATGTCATTTCTTCATTTGAGGAGCAACTTTCTAATTTTGATGAGCAATTTTTTTTTTTTGCAGGTTTATCACACAGGGACCCGAAGCAGGAGTTGTATTATACGATTAAAATATGACAATATAATGGGGTTATTGAATATTTTATTATTCAGGTATCCTCCAAAACGCGCTTCTGTTTGGGTACCTAACTCATTTAACCTGTTTTTCCCTGTCTGACCACATTTGCCATGTTTTTCACGTACATGACTCAAAGTGTACCCACTTATAGATCAGATGGTAGTATGCTGGCCATATGTCACACACTGACTACATTGAGCAAAACTTTGAGGTACCCTGTATGTAAGTAATGTCAGTTTTGGGGAAGGTCTTTATCCTACATGAAATGATTTAAAAAAAAAAAAAAAAAGTTCACTTCACCGTTCCAAAAATGAACTAGTTCATAGTTCTTTTTTCTCTCTCAATATGTTGCTGCTGGGTCATTACCTTCAAAATACTATTATGTTACAAAGCTAAATAAATTCAGTTTTATGACGGCGTGATCGTACAGTGTTTTAACTAAAGCATTCTGATGCAAATAATTTTGCAAGTAATGTATTATTACAATGATGTACTGTATTACAAAATAACACATTCACTCCCATTTAGCATTAAGATGATTTCTAAAACGATCTGTGTGTCTTGTATGTGAATATACAATGTGTATAATTCACAGTAAACTACACCTGGGGTGTCATTAAACAGTTTAAAGCATGCTCAGGGAGGGCAGAGACTGTGCTAGTGTGTGTGTCACGCACGCACAAACACACAGTTAGTCCCAGATATCACAGTATACCGGTACCAAACATACCCCGAAAAGTTAGATCGTTTGTATAAAACAAAGTTATTACTGTTGCATTTGGCAAGATCTTTGTAACCTTTGGATTATTTTGTCACTTAGTCACATTTAAAATGTTAGAAAAGGAATTTAAAAAAATGTTCACCCGATCTCTATCAGCTGAAAATCACGTGATCGACCCCGATTTTTGATCATGTGATCCGATCGGGACAATCCTACCGTTTCAATGTATTTTATGAGGCGCAAAATGCGAATTTTTACTCTTAAATAGCATTGCAAGATCACTTAATTAGAGCCTTGTGATAATATAATAAAAAAACATGGCACACATCTTGTACTCATTGTACCGCTTTAATGCTTACAATTTTATTGTTTTATCACTTGAGGTTTTGTCCTTGTATCTGGTGATGGGCAATATTTTGCTCCTCAGGTTGACCCTCTTCTGCTGCTCAAGGCCGCCGTCATTCTGCAGGCCTGCCAGCGATGCCCCCTAGTGTTAGAAGGCTGTATTCTTTTCAGGGGACGGTAGGCTGACTCAATTTTAACGTCCGCTGTTACAAAAGCTGAATATGCCTAATTTTGTAAGCGGCGTATTCACGAGCTATGCTGTCCATTTGATTTTTGTCATGAACATCTTCGGCCACCTCTCTCCCACAGAGTCGTGAGCACACAGATGTCCCCAGATCTTACCATGAAGGTTATGGTTCATGAGAGTGAAACCTTCAAGGTGAACGAATCATCATTTTATTAGCCCACATTACCATTGGTGAGGGGGGCAGGGGGGCAGTACATTGGTTCGCACGCTTGTCCAGGTTGGAATGTGTGTCGAGTTTGTATGTTGTCCCCATGATTGTGTGACACACTTTGTGTTAAACATAAATAAAAACAGAATAAAATGATTTGCAAATCATGTTCAACTTATATTTAATTGAATACACTACATAGACAAGATATTTCATGTTCAAACTGTTAAACTTGATTGTTTTTAGCAAATAATCATGAACTTATAATTTTATGGTTGCAACACGTGGCAAAAAAGCTGGGACAGGTGGCAAAAAAGACGGAGAAAGTTGAGGAATGTTCATCAAACACCTGTTTGGAACATCCCACAGGTGAACAGGCTAATTGGGAACAGGTGGGTGCCATGATTGGGTATAAAAGGAGCTTCCCTGAATTGCTCAGTCATTCACAAGCAAAGATGGGGCGAGGTTCACCTCTTTGTGAACAAGTGTGTGAGGACAATGTTCCTCAAAGTACAATTGCAAGGTATTTAGGAATTTCATCATCTACAGTCCATAATATCATCAAAAGGTTCAGAGAATCTGAAGAAATCACTGCATGTAAGCGGCAAGGCCGAAAACCAACATTGAATGCCCGTGACCTTCAATTCCTCAGGCGGCACTGCATCAAAATCCGACATCAATGTGTAAAGGATATCACCACATGGGCTCAGGAAAACTTCAGAAAACCGAGGTCAGTAAATACAGTTCGGCGCAACATCCGTAAGTGCAACTTACAACTCTACTATGCAAAGCAAAAGCCATTTATCAACAACACCCAGAAACGCCGCCGGCTTCTCTGCGGCTGAGCTCATCTAAGATGGACTGATGCAAAGTGGAAAAGTGTTCTGTGGTCCGACGAGTCCACGTTTCAAATAGTTTTTGGAAATTGTGGATGTCGTGTCCTCCGGGCCAAAGAGGAAAAGACCAATCCGGACTGTTATGGACGCAAAGTTCAAAAGCCAGCATCTGTGATGGTATGGGCCTGTGTTAGTGCCAATGGCATGGGTAACTTACACATCTGTGAAGGCACCATTAATGCTGAAAGGTACATACAGGTTTTGGAGAAACATATGCTGCCATCCAAGCAACGTCTTTTTCATGGACGCCCCATCTTATTTCAGCAAGACAATGCCAAACCGCATTCTGCACGTGTTACAACAGCGTGGCTTCGTAGTAAAAGAGTCCGGGTACAAAACTGGCCTACCTGCAGTCGAGACCTGTCTCCCATTGAAAATGTGTGCCGCATTATGAAGCGTAAAATACGACAACGGAGACCCCTGGACTGCTGTGCTTGAAGCTGTAGATCAAGCAAGAATGGGAAATAATTCCACCTACAAAGCTTTAACAATGAGTGTCCTCAGTTCCCAAACGTTTATTGAATGTTGTTAAAAGAAAAGGTGCTGTAACACAGTGGTAAACATGACCCTGTCCCAGCTTTTTTGGAACGTGATGCAGCCGTAAAATTCTACGTTAATGATTATTTGCTAACAAAAATAAAGTTTATCAGTTTTAACATTAAATATCTTGTCTTTGTTGTGTATTCAATTCAATATACGTTGAACATGATTTGCAAATCATTGTATTCTGTTTTTATTGATGTTTAACACAAGGTCCCAACTTCAGTGGAATTGGGGTTGTAAAATGAACACAATAGTTTTTCCGGACTTGATAAATTGTAAGTTTTGGTGAGCCGGCGCACAAATCACACAGTGAGCCGACAGAGTTGGACGGATGTGTAATTAGCTGCTAGTGAACTCATGGAACGCTAGTGGACTGGTACACTGTTACCCGTGTTGGCTCCGTCCAATACTCCACATCCATCTATCCATTTTCTATTCCGCTTTCCCTCATTAGGGTGGCGGATAAGTTGCAGCCTATCTCAACTAACTTTGGGCGAGAGGCAGGGACGGGCTACACCCCGAACTGTCTGCCAGCCAATTACATGGCACGTATAGACAAACAACCGTTCACACTCGCATTCACACCTAAAGACAGTTTACCGTCTTCAGTGAACCTAACAGTCATGTTTTGGGAATTTCTGAGGGAGGCGGAGTCCCTGCCGAAAACTCACGCAAGTATGGGGACATGCCAACTCCACACAGGAAGGCCAGAGCGGAGGTCCGAACCCGGAACCTCAGAACTGTGTGGCAGTTTTGCTAACCACTCATACAATGTCCTGCCCCCCAAACATCTAATGAGATCTGATACAAATACAAGAGCCTACCTTCCTATTGATAGTTTGGAGTGACACTGTCACAGATTATTCATTTACTAGTATTTGTATTATTGTGTTGCCGCTTGCAGTGGGGTTGAAGTGCAATGCATCATACTGAGTGCTGTTCCAGATATTTTTACATATAGTGTTATTAATATAAAACGCTCAATATGTTCAAGCACCATTCTACACTACTGTATACTAAAATGGCAATATACACAGAAACACACAGTTTTGCATTTTAATCACATCCAAAGGATATCATTTAAAAAGGATTGTGTACGTGTTTAAAATGCATGTCTGAATTTGGGCCTTTTTTTTTTTTTTTTTTTTTTTTTTTAAACAAGCAATTCTGTCCAAATACATTTTAATATATCCACCATCACCCTCTTTTAAACTTGATAGGCCAAGTGTATATATAAGTGTATATGTCAAGGCATGTTTTCTAACAAAAAGGGATGCTTTTGTGCTTTACATTTCTATTTAGGCGCAGTCGCCCAAAGACCCGAGCCCATCAAGCTTATTCTGCAATGTTGTCAGCTCTACGTCCGTGTTCCTCACCACGTTTGAACTTCAGTACCTGCAATCGGCTCCTGTTGACAGAGAATCATGGTACTGTAATACAAGACTCATTTCAGTTGCATGAGATGAAGATGTTGAGGTCCTCTCTAGGGGTGACCAGGTTGGATAGGATTAGAAATGAGCTCATCAGAGGGACGGCCAAGGTTCGATGTTTTGGAGACAAAGTTAGACGGAGCAGGCTTCGATGGTTTGGATACGTGCAGAAGAGAGAGAGGGAGTAGTATATTGGTAGAAGGATGATGAGGATGGAGCTGCCAGGCAAGAGAGCTAGAGGAAGACCAAAGGGAAGGTTGATGGATGTTATGAGGACAGTTGGTGTTAGGGAGGAGGATGCAGGAGATAGGATAGGTGTGTGGTCAGTACAGAGGTCAGGCAAGCCACAAATTCTGTGACTGGGATGTGAAACCGGAACGCGAGCCAATAAGGAAGTGACATAAAGCTTGCATTGTTGCCGGACACAAATAAGAGGAGCAACTGTTTGGGACGAGTGTTTGTATAACACGTCTCAATTCTACCCAATAAAGATTACAAGGGGAAGAGTCTGTTTGAGGGGTGTGGACAGGTGTCTTTTTTACAGATAAGGAGTTAAAACGGGTGCCATCAATACAGGTCCCGTGTGGAGGATAGAACAGCTTCTTCAAGATGACGTAACAGGTCTGTGAGAGGAGAGGTGGGGATATTCCGTTACGTTTACTCAAGTAACATTTTGGATACATTGTAACTGTGAGGCAGATGTGCTAACCAGTCATCCACTGTTCCGGCTATTATTATTATTATTATTATTAGGTTTAGAAGTGGTAATATGGTGTTTAAATAGTAAAGTAGTGAGCCATTTGTGACAGGATAGTCATTGTGAAATGTTTACTTACAATTTAGCTGCGGGCTCGCTAGCTTACCCGTAGGCGAAGTCACAAGCAGTCCGTATTGCTTTGGCAGCTCCGGTTTCTTTGTAAATGGTATCCAAAACGACTAACACCTCCAATAAATAGGATCCACAGTCGCCCTCCATTCCTTGGCTTTTAAACGAGTCGCTTTTGAGAAGGTTACACGGCCATTCAGCTAGTGGCCGCGGTCCATTTAGCTACGATGTGACCATATACGCACTGTTGCTCTGCTAAACTCCTGACAAGGTTGCTCGGCCCGCGAGTGTGAAAGCGAGCGGGTGCTCAAATCAACAGCGTCTCTCTCCCTGCATTAAAAAATGTAAGCCTGCGAAATCATCACAAATTTTAATAAATGTACCTGTAATCCGATTACGTCTTTTTTCAGTAATTATATTGGATTTCGGTGACTTTAAAAAAATAAAAATAAATACGTAACGCCGTTACTTGTATTCCGTGACACATGCCCAAGCCTGTTTCCGCGTACCCTGCAATGTGCTCATGTACCACTAGGTTCCCTGTTTGAGAAACACTGATCTGGGGTACATCACACTCTCTCGTTGATTTGTTTTCCTTGATGATAATGCATATAATGTTTAATATGTAAAACAACCTGTATGTGTATACACTGCTTTAGTGCCCACACTGGCTTTTTTCCTCAAACGTTCCAAACGTACCGGTACATACACACGTAAAAGGTGCTCTTAGGGTCAATATAGAAATTATGACATTACTCATATTGACTCTGCTCCTACACATTCCGCAGAGATGGCGAAGTGTGAACACAGCCTTAATCCATGACAGTCCAGAAAATGCTCTTTGTTCTTCCCAGGTCCCATTCTACTCCGATTAAAGCCTCTTCCATACATAAGACCCTGACAAGGATGCCATCAGATACAGCCTCTTCTGAATCTCTGCCTTCAGATCCACCTTCCATCCAAAACGGAACCTCGAGCCCTCGCTTGTCCGCATTAGACAACTCCGTTTTTGGCCCAGTTCCATTGCAGAGTAGCACTCATCCACTCTACCCCAGACCAAATGGAGAAGCCTCTCATAACGCTGAGGAAGAAGTTCTACAAAGTTCAAACTATGATAGTTTTGACAGCAGCGGAGGGGAAAGAGGCAGCTCGGAGCACAACACAAGCTCGCACCTTAATGGAGGGGATGGAGGTGCTTGCTCTGGGACAGAATTTGACTCTGGAAAGACAGAGCTCTGCGATGAATCACATCATCGCATATTTGAAAGTCCCAATTTAGGTGTTACGGAAAACAAGACTGCCCCCGTCCACCCGGACGACACCGCCCTGGTCCCCATGGCACTGTACCTTCACAGGGTCAAGGGCCTGGTGCTGGCCTTGCTGGTGGAACCTCACTTCTTATGTGATCAAGGTGCCATGGAGGAAGTGGTAAGAAACAACCGATTTCATCCTCTTTGAAAGAGTGGAGGCGGCACGGTGAATGATTGGTTAGCACATCTGCCACACAGTTCTGAGGACCCGGGTTCAAATCTGGCTCCGCCTGTGTGGAGTTTGCGTGTTCTCCCCGTGCCTGCGTGGGTTTTCGCCGGGTACTCCTGTTTTTCCTCCCACATCCCCAAAACATGCATGGGAGGTTCATTGAGGACTCTAAATTGTCCATAGGTGTGAATGTTTGTTTGTCTATGTGTGCCCTGTTATTGGCTGGCAACCAGTTCAGGGTCAGCGACTCGCACACTGGGCGAGAGGCTCCAGCACGCCCGCGACCCTGGTGAGGAGAAGTGGTATGGAAAATGGATGGATTAATGATACTGCTGATATTTTACATACAGTAGAATATTTATAATCCTGGTATACTTCAACCTCATACCTTCACATTTGAATTAAAAAAAAAAAAAAGCTGCTGGTGGTTGTGAAAAGTGAAAGAGTGCACTAACCTGCCTGTGTGACGCTAATCGACGGGCTTTGTCAGCCAGTCAGCTCTGCCTTTCTGGTTTGTATCCAGTATCACAGCTGCTTAGCGTCGCTGAATGGACTTGAGGCCCATCTCAGAAGCATCGCTCCAGGGGCGCCGGGCACTGCAGGACCCTACGTCTTTGCCCACTTCGACTGCGCTCAGAGCACGCTAACAAGTGAGGCCTGATCGTTTTCCTTTGCTAATTCCTTGTACTCATGCCAGTATGCGTAAGAGAGCTTGTGCCGCTCCACTTCTACCTAGCAGGACTGTTATCAGCATTCCTTTGTGCAGTATGAAAGCCTGTCCAGGTTAATGTGGCACTGACACCATTATTGTGTGTCTCTGTAGCCAACCTGTCTGGTCGACCAGGGGGAGCCCCCGAGCGTCCTTTTGTCAGAGCCACATCGCTTCTTCACTCGCATTTCTGTAACACTGAAACTCTGCAGGAGGCTATTATCAGGTCAGTGACTGGTGACGGTGGTGGTTTGGAGTGGCGGGGGTGGGGGCCTTTGGTGGTTTCTCTCTCAGAGGGTGGGGGCAGGGGAAGAATCTGTCATCATCATCGCAACACAGCGTTCCCAAACTCATGCTCATCTCTCGTATGTCTTTTTTTTGGCGGGGATTTGTCACTGCAGGAACGCCACCACTGCTGTCTACGGAGCCCGCAGCGTGGCCCACGAGACGTATTTCTTGCAGCACGGTGTCGCGGCGAGGAACTCGGGCATCCCCAACTACCAGGACAGCGCGTTCTCTCTGCCCAGCAAGGCTCGCCACAGACTGCTCAAACATGGCGTTAACCTGTTCTGATGTGACACCGCCGCTACAGTTGAGATCAGGGGCCCTATTTTCGTGACTGCCGTAAATCCGGTGCGCTGGGCAGCGCAACTGTACGCCAGGGGCGGGTTAGACCAGTGTTGTTAATTTCGTAAACCAGCGCAGCCCGGCAGATCAGATAGCAGGCCTCTGTGGCCGGGTTTACGACTGAATTCATTCGCTGCCAATCGACGCGGCTCCTCTCATTCCTTTTAAATGTGCAGAAGAAGAAGCTGCGTAATCGCAGCCGTCCGTGCATGAGTGTAGCATTGTTACTGCTCTTGGCTCTTGGTGTGGCAATAGACAATGTGAGTGGGTCCCGTTTTTAAATACGGAATGAGCTGGTGATAACCACTGGTAACATAAATATGTCCGCTGAGCTCGGTATGTCTGCCTGCGGTCCGATCAAGTTAATCAGAATCGTGTTAGACCAGTGATCAAAGGTTTACGTGTGGTCTGACCGACTTTCTGCCACCAAATTGTGACTCCGCCTGGTACGTCACAAAAGACACGGCTTCGCTTGCGCCCAAATGCCTTTCTTGGCACAGACGGACCTCCAGTAAACATAAAACGTTTACATAGGATCTTACTGTACCACTTATATATCACCTTATTTAATAATCATTTGCATTGAAAATATTAAACTTTAGTCACAATTTCACCTTTCCATTGCTGCGTGGCCTATTTATAAGCACACACAAGATCATTATCTCAACACTTTAATATGAAGCGAATTTTTGCCGACAGCACACATTTTGAACTGCAGGCCTCATCTGCACTGATTTCATCAATCCATTGATATTAATTCTCATCATCTTAGAAAATGTAATCGTATTTGTACAGACACAAATGAGTGGCACGGCTTTTGAGAAAGTGTTTTCCAATCAATTACAGGGCTTGCATAAAACTACTCACTCTGTACTTCAGAAGTAAAAAGAGAATGGAAGTCCTGTACTTAAGAGATTTTTATTTATTTGTTGTTAATTACAGAGTGAAATGTACTTAATTACAAAAGGAAAATGTTCTCTGTCAATTGTACACAACACCCGTTTTGATAACAGATCAACAAAAACTACGCTCACAAAATAGTTTCTCTTATCAACTTGTACCGAGAAGAAGATTTGGTGGTTTGCTTTACCGCTCTCTATTTACATCATCTTATTTTTTTTTTTTTTTTTTTTTTTTTTTTTTGTTGTTGACCAGGTAAGGAGTAGAAAGTACAGATATGTCGTTAGGAATGGAGGGAGTCAAAAGTGAAAAAGTCGCTCGAAAAGTAAATACTCAAGTTAAAGTACAGATGTATGACAAATCCACTTTGTTACTTCCCTCCACTGTTGAATTTCGGTGTGGTGGTGTTTGTTGCCTTTATACGGATGGAATGGAAATTGCTTATCGGCGAGCTAGCTGTCCATAATTAGTGGAAGGTGAAAGAACAGGCACATGTGATGCTTTTATTGAGCTATTTGTTTTTGAACCACAAGGGCCAACAAGGTCGTTATTAGGCTTACGTCGGCTCTCCGTTGTTTTGCAGCCAAATGCCTGAACAACTTCTTCTTTTTTTTTTCCCCCCCATTTAAAAAAAGCACAAGCATATTCTTGTCAAACGTGACCGGCGCTGGTGCTGTCCGGGCGTTTGTGCGCTTCGCAAACACGACTCAATATGGAGTCATTAGAGTCATTAGCTAAGTAGCTGAATATGAATGGACGGGCTCGGCGCTCGTCGGGGCGCCTCATTATGCAAGCGCATTAGAAGAAAGCAGCGGGGGGTGTGGGGGGGTCAAGTGGGTGCGAACAAAAAGAGGGGCAGGGATTCAAATTCGAAGTGGAAAGTTGCTCCCATGGTGAGATATAAAGCAGGCGCCCGACACGGCCGACGTGACGAGACCAGCTGCAGTTCGGATACAGAAGCGGCACCATGGCCTCTGCACACCTCCATCCGTGGATTGCTTTATTACTTCTCGCGGTGATTAGCAGCGATATCGGAGTACGGGGCCGCGCACTGGAGGCCGGTGGATTCGTAGCACCGGCACCGGGGAGGTCCACGACACCGTCTTTACGCGCAGACCTCCTGAGGCGGTGGAGGCGCGCGGCGGCGGAGGATCGCCCGGAACGCTGCGCGGAGCTCACGGCGTCCTGGCAGGAAAACTCGCAACGTCATCCTCAGGATCATTCGACCGTGGTGCGCCTCAGGGTCAGGCCTCTGTCTGCTGGAGTTTCCCGGGGCGCTGTGTTCCCAGAGAAGCCGCTCTTCAGCTTCGTGCGGCGGGTCTACCGGTGCTGTCAAGACGGACTCGACTGCAGGAGCGTCAAAGGACTCCAGGGCCGTTTAAGAGGTAAGACGGACTCAAGTCAACTGCCGTTAGTTTGTTTATAGGATTATGGAAAAAAGACCCAATTAAAAAAAGAGAGAAATACAAGTTGGGTGGGTGGCGCATGGGGTCAATGTGGAACAAGGGTCGGCGGACTTGTCGTCGAGGGCCAGAAGTTGAAAAAAAAAAAGATTTAATATAATTCATCCATTATTGAATAATACACTTTAAAAAAATGCACATGCAAAATTGTTTAACAGAATTTTATTTACAGTCAATCAGTTTTTAATGAGAGGGGGAAAAAAATAAAAATCAATACATTTGAACCAAACGAAATTTAGGAGAAATAACTATTACAGGACTTTTGATAATGGAAATGCTCGTGTGTCGGATTAAAGAATGTAGAAGCCGCATGTGGCCCCCGAGGCATACTTTGCCCACCTCTAATGTAGGCGTATTTATATTTTGGTGGCAAGCCAGGATTTGTTTTCTCTGTGAATAATCCACTTGTGCTTCTTCAGAAAACAATGCCACTTCCACTAGTTGTCTCCCACATGCGCTTTCAAACATATGCCCAAGTAAAATGAGAAGTGCATTTAAGATAATGCAAACAAAATAGGGGAGGGGGATTGGGACTATCTGCACTGCAATGAAAGGCAGACTAAAGCAAATATGTCACCCACGCAGCTGTTTGAAAGAATAGAAGTGTCCTCTGTCAGCTGCTTTAGAGTTTAACAGCATTTGTTGAAAAGGCCCTTTAATGGCTTGATGAATTCATTTGTGCAGAAGAGACACTGATATCTGCATACAAATGACTCTTAGCAGGCTAATTGTCCTCTCCAAGATTGTTTGAGAAAGCCCTGG
Organism: Phycodurus eques; assembly: GCF_024500275.1. Lineage (NCBI taxonomy): Eukaryota > Metazoa > Chordata > Actinopteri > Syngnathiformes > Syngnathidae > Phycodurus > Phycodurus eques. The sequence goes on from NC_084527.1 coordinate 29,451,786, forward strand.
CTCGAAAGCAATGCTGCAAAGATTGGACTGGTCCATAAAACCGACGGGAATTTGCTCCTCGTCCTCAGGTCCGGATGTAGAGTTGCTTCTCACCAGGGAGATCTTATTATTGAGAATAAAGAGAGCCGAGCTTCACCTTCAGCTCACAAATCCACAACAGGCGGACATCCGTCCCGTGCTTCTATCTATGGCAAAGAGCAACCTTCCCACAAGGTATTAACTCAACTCTGTAATATGTTATAGGACCTGCAATGTAGAGGCAGAAATTAATAACTCAATGTCTCCATGTTTTTTTGCCTCTGTCAGGTTTATTTCAAGGTCCCACGGTAACACAGTGGAGTTGCGAGTGGATCTGCTGTTCCTTTTCCAAAGTCTACAGGAGGCGGCAGGTGGTCCCGGACGAGGTCGCCTCTTGGTGAACATGCGGAAGGTCGCGCTTTCCTCACCACATAAAAAGTTCGCTTCAGTTGATCTCCAGCACAATGGTGGCGACGTGTGGGGGGGGCTGGGCTTGGCCTTAGGCTGCAGTCAGGCTGGAGTCAGCGTGCGCTGTGAAAGCAGCGGGGTCGGCCTCCTGCACACACCTTTTGTGACCCTGTACTACCTATGAGGTCAAAATGACTGACACTGGACTCAACTACACCGAGCCTTTCCCTTTCGAACTCTTTAAGTTCACGCTGATTTGACTTGGAGCCAAGAAAGAAATAATGCACTTCCAAATCAAATATATTAAGTTATAAATGTTATGGTTTGTTGAATGGATATAAATATATATACACGTATGGACATTTTCATTCTGTTTTGTTTTGTTTTTTTACATTTGTATTGGCGTTTCCCAACCGTTCTTGAGCTAAGGCACATATTTTACATCAGAAAAATCTCACAGCACTAAAATGTCACACAACGTACATACAGTGCCGTGAAAAAGTATTCAACCTCCTCTCAAATAATATTATTTTTCCCCACTTTTATGTTTGTCGTCAAACAAATGTAAATATCAGATGAGGATAACCCAAGCAAACAAAACGCAATTTTAAAGGATTTTATTTATTAAGGGGAAAACTATTTTAATCCACCTGGCCCTGTGTGAAAGTAAGTATTTGCCCCCCTTGTTAAATCATGAATAAAATGTGGCTAATCATATTTTGGGGAAAACTGTACAACTGACATTCATCAGAAAGGGTTACAAAGCCATTTCTAAAGCTTTAAGACTCCAGTGAACGACGGTCAGAGACATTATGCACAAATGGAGAAAACATGGAACAGGGGGACACAAAACAAACAAACAAAAAAAGGCTTTTGGCAGAATCTTCTATGGACTGATGAGGCAAGAGTTTAACTTTTTGAAAGGTGTGTGTCTCGCTACATGTGGTGTGAATGTAGCACAGCATGTCAAAAAGTGACCATCATACCAACAGTCAAACATGGTGGTTGGGAGTGTCATGGTCTGGGGCTGCTTTCCCACTTCAAGACCTGGAAAACTCGCTGCGATTGATGGAACCGTGAATTCTGCTCTTTAACAGCAAATCATGAAGGAAAATGTTCGGCCAGCAGTTTGTGACGTCAAGCTGACGCGCACACGGGTTCTGCAGCAGGTCAACGATCCGAAACACACCCGCTACTCAACTTCTGAATTGCATGAACAAAATAAGTCTGGACTTGACTCCCTTTGAAATGCTTAAAAATAACATTCATGCTTCAAAGCCCGCCATTGTTGCTGAATTCAAACAATTCTGCAAGGAAGAATGGGCCAAAATATGGCCACAGAGATGTGAAACACTCATTGCCAGTAATATAAAACGCTTGATTTCAGTTGTTGCTGCTAAGGGTGGCCCAACATTTTCACACAGGGCCAGGTAGCTATGATTTTTCTCCCCCCTTAATAATTAAAACACTCTTTAAAAACGACATTTTATGATTAGAATTTGATAAGGGGGCATATACTTCTTTATGACACTGTCTACTGAAATAATGATGTATGGTGGTAGTGGAAGAGCATGTAGTTCTTTTGCTTGTCACTAACCATTGCTGGCAAAAATAGGTGGAGAGAGATATACAATATTATTTGTAGTAAACTTTCAGAGCAATCAAGTGAAATTAGATCATTTGCTGTGGCACAGTGGTTAGGAATCACTGATTTACACTCTGTGCAACGAGAGAGTTGGTCCAGTAAATTGGGGCTTCAGTTATCTTTGCGCAGCTGCTTGTCCATTCTCCCATCAACTTTTCTATATGCGGCTTTAAGAGGCGTTTTCACAGTTGGTGGGGAGAAGAGGAGACACCTGGACAAACAAACGCATGCTGAACTTAGCAGTGACCAGCTCCTCATCCAACATCTTTAAAAACAGACAAGAGATTCATGGAATTTAAAACAAGGAAAGAATTCAATTTTTTTTTTTTTTTTTTTTTTAGAAAAGCAGGATTGTCAAAGCGCAGGGGTCCACTTAACTGGATGCCAGGGTGAAAAAAAAACAGCAGCGACAGTCTGATAAAATAGCACATTTATTAAAAAGAGACAGCATTTATCAGCATTTTGTCACTGCAGATATAGGACACACGTCAGCAAGAGTAGAAGGATTTTGAGCACATTTCTCAATCCGCATGCTGCTGCCTTCAGGCCTCAGCGGCGCATTTAGTTATCCAACACGTGTACATGGCATACAGTAGGATCATACACGGTCCATCTCACACACTCACACTGAGCTTGGTGACAGACTTTTTTTTTTTTTTTTTTGTGTGCTGCCCGGACGGTGGAGAGGTTGGCTGAGGTTTTGCCGTGTAAATTTGTCTCCATTTAAATTCAACTCACATATACTGTACAGTTGCTTGGAAAATAACAGACAGGGGAGGGGCTGGGCTGGGCATTCAGCTAAATGGGGTACAGTGTATCACAAAATACAGAAAAACAATGTCCCCTTAATTACAGAGCTGTTAAAAAAAAAAAAAATCTTATTTGAGGAGTGATTAGATTTGTTCTGGGCTTTACTTCCCAGATTTATCGAACTCTTGATAAGGACGCCATGTTTAATAATGAGTGTGGATGGAGTGACGACAAGTCTTTGGTTCTCATGTGAAAATTAAGACGCGGAGCAGATCTTCATTCCGCTGCTGCGCTTTTATGAGTGAGCTGAACGAACAATACTGGGACCGATAAAAGTGTAATAAAAGTGGTGATGGGCGTACGTTTCACAGAAGTCTCCCAACTTTCTGCATATTTGCTTGTGGAACAAGTATAAATTAACTTCCGCTGACACGTGAAGCTTCCTTCGCTCGTGTGGAATGATCACACAGCACATGAGGGCAAAGAAAGCTAATGATAGTAAAGCACAATGTAATCAATAATTCACGGAAATAACAATGACACACAAGGCAGTGCAAAATGTCACACCAATAAAATATGTTTAACTATTCCAAACAAAAACAAAAAAAAGATCCTGAGGCAACATTTCAAACGCAAAATCTAAATGCAAAACAACATATCTTCCGATTAGCCCGACACTGATTTAAATTACACATCATAAAATGGAAGAGGCCACATTTTCAGATATAAGCTAATTTATTTGATTTCGTGACAGCCATTTCATTTGTCTGTCTGTCTGTTCATCTTTCTGCTGTTGTTTCACACTGTGTACAAAACGCTGTTCCTCTCCTACAGAAAGGCCACAGAGAGAAAACTAAAACAATAAACCCAAAGAATAAATCCCCAACACCTCAGTTCCGACAGAAAAGTGAGGAGAGAACCGTTGAATGAAAATGTGTGATCCTGTACCATATACACACACACACACACACACGCGCACACACGTGACTGTGGAGAGCAGCGACCATGGTGACTTTGGTGCTGAAATAAATGACGGTGTTTTTTTTGCGTCCTTTCTGACGGGGACAGGTGCTTAAGTTACATCTTTAAAAATTTGTTACAAAACGCAAGGAAAGAAAATGGCACGATATGAACAACTTCTCTTCTTGTCCTACTATTAGTCAAAAGATGAGGAGGAGCAAGGCAGGATCCACAGCACGTGAATTTCAAAGGCCAAGACGAAACCACAAAGAGGACTCCAATAATGAGGCCTTGGGCATGAAAGATTGGAGAGATAAAAAAAAACGTTTGCTCAGGAACCACAAAAACGCAGCTGAACTAAACCTAAAAGTTCTCACTGGTGTGACAAAACGAGAGTCGACTAGACATTTGGGGGAGATTTAAGACAAGAGGTTTTTAAAAGGCTGCTGGGAATTCAAAAGACGTGGAGTCAACATTTGTTTTCATCCAACTGTGATGTTGTGCTTTCTTCATGTTATTGTAAAACTCACTGGAGCCACTTCAGGGATGACTGGCACAGGCTCCTCCTGCTAGCAAAAGGCTATCAGCCAACAAAATGCAATTCATAGTGAAGAAATAAAGGCAAGGGAATACAGACTCCCTCTTGTTTTGCCACCGACGTACTAAATCAAAGTGAGCTCTTCATGAGCAAACCGTGAAGAAACAAAAAGTCCCTGTCAGAATTGTAGCTATTTTCAAGCGAGTTGTCAATTTCAAATGGGAAAAACGAAGTTTTAAATGACACCCTTTTGGTGAACCAAAAGGCTGGCAAACTACAAAAAAGACAACAGCAGGGAAATGCAAAGATGTAGCTTTTGTAATGTTTGGATTTTGAAATGGATCCATGCTTATTACTTTGATTATTGTTGAGGACACTCCCAAGGTCTCCAGGTTAAGAAAAACCGTTTGAACATTTACGCGTTTTCCTTTTACTCTGATACCCAACATAATAACCATGTACATGTACGAGACAATTCAGAACACTAGTAGAATGACTCGAGCTCACTAGTCGAAAATGTCCGGACTAGTAATATTTTTTTTCCACTACTGGTGTAACTTTGGCGTACTAGTACGCGGTTAAACCTTACCGGTAAACTGCTGCTGCACTAGTAAAACTATTCGGCCCAACCAGTAGGCATGTGTCACACACTTATAAGCACCCAAATGCCCCCTTAGTTTTGCCGCACTAGTAACATGCAGTTTCCTACTCGTACGCCAAAGTTGTCCTACGAGAGTGCAGTAGTGGAAAAATCATCAGTCGTTTTACTAGTACACTGAATCGTCTTACTCGTGCGGACAAAGAGCGTACTAGTACATGGACCTTAAAGTGGATATGAAGGAGAAATGCTTCCCATAAACAGCTTTTCATACCAGGTGAGGTAATGGCACGTAATGTACGATGGCCGCACGAAGAGATAAAGAAGATGGCGGCTGTATTCCCAAAGTTAAGATTGTGGTTTATTCTTTATGGACCGTGTTCCTAATCCCATGTCTGGCAAGTTGTTGAGGAGTGTTTTTTTTTTTCTTTTTTCGCCACATTGCGTGCAAAAGACTGAAAAGTTAGCACAGCGGCCCCTGATGAAGTATTGCTGAGTGTTCGCCGAGCTGACTGTTGAAGACTTCGTCTGGGAAATGAAACGGATGAAGAATGTCGTTCAAAGCGGTGAGCCCAAGGTGGAAGGCAAACATTCGCTCTGCTCGCAGTCTCTCGCCTCCTCCTGCACTAGTTGTCTTCTTGTCCTCCGTGGTCCATATTTCTTCCAAGCCGTGTGTACGCCTTACCTCCTCAACACCCCCCTCACCCCGCCCGTGCCGACCCCCGTCCCCTCACCTGTCAGTCTCATGTAAGTCCAGTCCTCTCACAGCCGACAGAGGCAGAACAACGTGGGGATGAAGACGCCGAACGCCACCAGGATGGGGAACATGAGGCTGCTGTTGTCGGCAGCGTACGGGTTCGGCGTTCGGGGTCCCGACTGGACCCTCGGCTTGGAATCCGGCGGGAGCTTCTTCTTGCTGACGTCGTCCCCTCCCTCTCCATCTTCCTCTTCTTCCTCCTCTTCCTCGTGCTTCTCCATGCCAGGGTGAGGCTGGAGTTTTGGCACATCTTTTCACAACAAAACGGAGCGCGAGAGGAAAGTGAGCTTCTTTCCGTGTCAGTTTCAGTGCGAATTGAATTTCCCTTTGAGGGAATATAAACAAAACGACTGAAGTCGACACGAATCTCAAGAAACCTACCTTCTGGTGTTCCCTTCATTACATACAGAGCGCACACCTTAGGGTTATCATAATAGCCCTGAAACACAGAAAAGATCAGACAGTCACCACACGAGGCAACGCTTGTTTTGCTCCAGAGAAATCATTTGTTGACAGCGAGACCTAATTCAAAGAAGGTCATATATGTATTTAAAAGAACTCCTCCAGCTACAGTAGAGGTTAATAAATATTGGGACATGGGCACAAATCTCCTCTTTTTGGCTCTAAACACCAGCACAACTGATCTGAACGGAAACAAGCAACACGCGCTTTAATTGCAGACTTTCAGCTTTTATTTCAGGGCCATTACACCCAAATCAGGTAAACAACGTAGGAATCGCAACAGTTAGTATTTAGGACCCGACCAATATGTATTTTTTGAGGCCGATGCCGATATTTGGCAGAAAATAATTCAATAATTGATTAATCGGCCGATTGATTTAAAAAATATACAGTATAATGAATACAATAACTCTTATGTTCCCTTAAAGCTTTAACAACAAAGATATGAACTGCAGCAGAACACTTGACACTTTTGCAATACTTTGTCCTCTAATATTTGTTTAATTTTACAAAAACGAAGAAAAAAATGCATGTAAATGTATTATAAATGTATGGCAAGGCAAATTTATATATCGCATGTCATACACAACTCAAAGTGCTTCAGATGATTAAAAGCATTTAAAAAGTGCAAAAGACATTTAAAAACAAAGTTCAGGAAAAATAAGACTGCTTACAAAAATTAAAACGTACAGTGTAAGAAAGATCATTTAAGAAATGGAAATGGTCTAAAAAGCTCAATCATAAGCATCAAGAAAAAAAATAATTCAACTTGGACTTAAACACATTGATTCTTAGGGCTGATTTACTTTTGTGAGCTGTTTACTCCATTTATGTGCAGCAAAACAACTGAATGCTGCTTCACCATGTTTGATCCAGACTCTGTGCTCCACTATTTGACCTGAGCCTGTCGATCGCAGAGCCCCACTGGATTTATATTCTATTAGCATTTCATTCATTTTTATTATTATTATATTTTTTTAGAACTGTAGCAGAACTTTGAAGTCAATTCTACCGCTGACCGGGAGCCAGGTTTATTTTCAAACTTCAACCAGCCGCGTGTCTTTTGACGTCATTTACGATCACTGGGCTTTGTCAACTCAAACGTGACCGGATACACTCGTTACCAGGGCTACGACAACAATGGATTGCACGTGTATTGTGTTGGTCAAAAAAAGAACAAAATGGAGAAAAAAAACGTGGTGGTGGTGGTCACCGTTGCCCGAAGAGAAGACGTTCGTTCAAGGATTGCTTGAGGTATGATCACGTACTTTTAATACGATACGGCTCGCAAGCAGCCAACAAAACGTTATGTACGGTGGGGCAAAAAAGTATTTAGTCAGCCACCAATTGTGAAAGTTCTCCCACTTAAAAAGATGAGAGATTTATAATTTTCATCATGGGTATATCTCACCTATGAGAGACAAAATGAAAGGTGAAAAAAAAAAAACATCTAGTAAATCACTGTCGGATTTTTAAAACATTTATTAGCAAATTATGGTGGAAAATAAGTATTTGGTCACCTACAAACAAGGAAGACTTCTGGCTATCACAGACCTGTAACTTCTTTTTTAAGAGGCTCCTCTGTCCTCCACTCCTGTATTAATGGCACCTGTTTGAACCCGTCAGTATAAAAGACATCTGTCCACAACCTCAAACAGTCACACTCCAAACTACACTTTGGCCAAGACCAAAGAGCTGTCAAAGGACACCAGAAACAAAATTGTAGACCTGCACCAGGCTGTGAAGACTGAATCTGCAATACGTAAGCAGCTTGGTGTGAAGAAATCAACCGTGGGAGCAATTATTAGAAAATGGAAGACATACAATCTTCCTCGATCTGGGGCTCCACGCAAGAGCTCACCCTGTGGGGTCAAAATGATCATAAGAACGATGAGCAAAAATCCCAGAACCACACAGGGGGGCCTAGTGAAGGACCTGCAGAGAGCTGGGACCAAAGTAACACACTACTACGCCCATTTCTTCTGATCATCCTTGAGATGGTTCTACACCTTCATTGGAGTCCAGCTGTGTTTGATTATACTGATTGGACTTGATTAGGAAAGCCACACACCTGTCTATATAAGACCTTACAGCTCACAGTGCATGTCAGAGGTAATGAGAATCATGAGGTCATAGGAACTGCCTGAAGAGCTCAGAGACAGAATTGTGGCAAGACAGAGATCTGGCAAAGGTTACAAAAAAAAAAAATTCTGCTGCACTTAAGGTTCCTAAGAGCACAGTGGCCTCCATAATCTTTAAATGGAAAACGTTTGGGACGACCAGAACCCTTCCCAGAGTTGGCCGTCGGGCCAAACTGGGGAATCGGTGGAGAAGAGCCTTAGTGAGACAGATAAAGAAGAACCCAAAGATCACTGTGGCTGAGTTCCAGAGATGCAGTCGGGAGATGGGAGAAAGTTCTAGAAAGTCAACCATCACTGCAGCCCCCCACCAGTCTGGGCTTTATGGCAGAGTGGCCCGACGGAAGCCTCTCCTCAGTGCAAGACAGATGATAGCCAGAATGGAGTTCGCTAAAAAACACCTGAAGGACTCCAAGATGGTGAGAAATAAGATTCTCTGGTCTGATGAGACCAAGATAGAACTTTTTGGCCTTAATTCTAAGCGGTATTCTCTGTCAATTGACTGTCTGTTGTCGTACTGGAGCGGCTCCAACGACTGGAGACAAATTCCTTGTGTGTTTTTGACATACTTGGAGAATAAAGATGATTCTGATTCTGTATGCGTGGAGAAAGCCAGGCACTGCTTATCACCTCTCCAA